>NW_016808491.1:448147-468201 GCF_001698545.2 Rhinopithecus bieti | reverse complement strand
AAAAAAAAAAAAAAAAAAAAAAAAATTCTTCATATGTTTTCAGTTACATTTCATCAGATATATGATTTACAAATGCTTTTCACATTTTTTGTGGGTTGTCTTTCACTTTCTTGGTGATATATTTTGAAGCACATATGTTTTAGTTTTAACGTTCAACCTATGTTTTTTGGTTTTACTTCCAGTGTCATATCTAAGAATCATTTGCCAAATCAAGGTTAGGAAGCTTTATCCCTATATTTTCTTCTAAGAGTTTTGAGTTTTACCTCTTACATTTAGGTTTATGATTCATTTTAAGTTAATTTTGTAGACAGTAGGAGAGTCCAACTTCATTCTTTTGTATGTGGATATCCAGTTATCCCAGCACCATTTGTGGAACAGACTGTTTTTTCCTGTGTTAAATGGTCTTGGCACCCTTGTTGAAGATCAGCTGACTATAGACACATGGGTTTAAACCCATAGATGTATAGGTACAGTTAATTACAGAATTACCAAATAACAATTTCTACTTGTAAATCTATACTCAAAAGAATTGAAAACAGGCACTCAAACAAATAAATGTACATGCCTATTCACAGCAGCGCTATTCGCAATAGGCAAAAGACGGAAACAACCCAAATGTCCATTAAGAGATACACGGATAAACAAAGAGTGGTATATACATACAATGAAATAGTAGCCATAAAAGGAATGAAGTACTGACACATGCTATACCATGGGACATTATGCTAAATGAAAAAAGCCAGACACCAAAGATCACATATTGTAGAAATCCTTTTATATTAAATATCTAGAATGGGTGCATCCATACACACAGAGAGCTGTTGGTGGTTGCCAGAGTCTGGAGGCAGGGGGAACTGCTAATGCTGAATCCCTGAGGGTTTCATTTTGGGATGATGAAAATGTGTTGAAACTAGATAGATACCACTTGTGTTGCGTGGTGGTACACAACATTGTGGCTGGACTTAAATGCCACTGAATTATTTCTCTTCCTTTTCTTCTAAGGGCACTAATCCCATCATTCTGGCTCCATCCTCATGATTTCACCTAAACCAAATTATTTACCCAAGGCCCCACTCCCTGAGACAATCACACCGAGGGCAAGAGCTTCAAGATATGAAGTTTGTGGGGAATGCCAACATTCAGTCCATGACACTAAGCAGAGTCTTCCTGTACTCTTCCCACAGCTTCCTGATGCAGTTTTCTACATTGTCAAATGTATCAGCTCATGTCAGTCCATTTTTTCCCTGGAGCCCTTTGTCTTCATGTTATAATCCAGACCTGAAGCTCATTAAGCCTGCTACACAGCTGTTGTCCTAGAAATTTAACTCTCTCCTGCACTGAATCTCCTGTTTCCTGGATCCCATGTCTTCTTTCTTCCTTTACATCTTCATTTTGGTGGCACACATTCTCCAGTAGTTTCATGAGAAAGGATACCCTAGAGAAAATTTTTGTGTGTATATGAAACCACTATTATTCTACCAACTCTCTTGATTGTTTGGGTAGAGATTTCTGGGTTGCAATTCATTTTCCCTCAGAATTTTGAGGCCATTGCTTTATCATCTTAAGATTATCGTTGAGAATTTGATGTTGTTGTTCTTAATCTTTTCTATCTACCCTTGTCCTTTCTGAAAGTTTTTGAAATCAGAGACATCTTTCTCTGTGGTGGTCTCATATTTCACAGTGATAAAAGGTAAATGTCTTCTGTCATTTTTTCAGCCCCTTGAAAAGTTCTTATGTTATTTCTTTGATAATTCTCTCAGTTTTCTCTCTTCTGACTTTCTGGAGAAAAAGATCATCTGATTTAATCATGCATTTCTCCTATTGCACATGTATTTGTATAGTTCTTTTCACCTTCTAGGAGATCGACTCACCTTCTTTTTCCTTTCTATTGCATTTTAATTTTGTTGAGTAAAATTTTAATTTCTAAGAGCTCATCTAGTTTTCTGATGGTTTTTCTTCCTCCTCGTCAATCCAACCCATCCCCTGTCTTTCCCTGGTATCGCTGCCTTTACCCCTTTCCCTTTTTCTCCCCTCTCCTTCCTCTTTATCCCCTCTTCTTTTCCTCTCTCCTTCCTGTGCTCCTCCTCTTCCCTCTTTCTCCACCTGCATCCTGTTCTCCATCCCTTGCTGTATTATTTTCTTTTATCTCTGAGGGCAGAGATTATGGAATTTTTAATTTGTTCTCCATTTACTCTACTTTAGTTATCTTTCGTCTGAGCCTGCATTGTTTCCTCCAAGTTGCTCTTATCTATGTTTTGCTTTTGGTTATATTTGATGTCCATTCATCTCTATGGGTAAGGCTTTGCAAAGCTGATTGGAAGCTGTGTGTGAGTGGGGTGGGTGGAATGGTAGGCTTCCCTGTAGAATAACAGAGCATGATCCAGTTGATTTAGCTGAAGGACACCCAGATGTCTGTGTTTTTTGAGGGGCTGTTCTGTTCCTTCAATAATAAAGATCCTTCAGTATCCTCCATGTAAATAAAAGTTGCCCCTTCATTTATTATTTGCTAGTATTGGGATTTTAACATCACACTGTCTTAAAGTAGGACACAGCTCAGTTTATTCATTAAAAGAGTTGGACTTGATCCTTTCTACCTATAATAACTCTATGAGGCTTTGCTACAACCTCTATTTGGAATGATTTAAAGGCATTTAATAGCTTAATATAATATATATATATATATATATATATATATAAAATACATTAACTCACATACTTTCTCTACAAAGAACCTGTGTGGGGCACAGTGGTGGGGAGGGTGGCTACTAATATACCAAACACATTTTGTGCCTTCTAGGAGATATGTCATCTATATCAATTAACATAATGTAAGACAGAAAATCATAAATGAGTCTGGGCCAGATGGCTCACATCTGTAATCCCAGCACTCTGGGAGGCAGGTGGATGACTTGAGACCAGCCTGGGCAACAGAGCAAAATCTCATCTCTACAAAAAATTAGCCCTGCATGGTGTTACACGCCTGTAGTCCAGCTACTCAGGAGGCTGAGGTAGGAGGTTCGGCGGAACCTGGGAAGTCGAGGCTGCAGTAAGCAACGATCACACCACTGTACTCCAGCCTGGGAGACAGAGTGAGACCCTGTCTCAAAAGAAAAAAGAAAAGGAAAAAAAAAGTCATAAATGAAAGGCAGACGTATCTGGCTTTGAATTGCAGCACTGCCTCATACAAGCCGTGTGACCTTGGGCAAGTCAGAATCCTTTTTGAGTCTGTTTCTTCATTAATTCCACTATGTGACAGACTCCGTACTGACACTGGAATAAGAGTAGCAGATAACAAATGTACTTCTCTCCATGGAGCTCATATTTATTACATGTTGTTATTAGCTACAATTCTATTTTAATGCTCACATATTTTATACCCTGGCATTTCTGTGGTTAAAGTAATGCTAACACATATTTTGTGTCCATACACTATACTTTTAATGATCATTTCTTAAGAATATTTTGTTCATTTACACTGTTTGGTTTTTTTGACTTAAACTTGAAATGTTAAAAGTTTAATGAACTATCATAAGTTGGAAAATTAACTAAAATAGACAGTATTTGTTTACCAGAATTCATTAGAGGGCCGTGTATCCTTTAGTGTACAAAATCTTTTAGTGTAAAAACATTTGCTCTAATCTTTTGATGATTGTGGTTTTTATGCTAGCTCTTATCGGATATTGTTAACATCTAAGTCTAGGAATTGGGATTCCCAAGATACTGATACAAAATGCTGCAACAGAAATTTCTGTGCTTCTGAGGTTTGTAGAACTCGAGATTCTTTTTAGAATGAGTGTTCTTAAAGCAGTATATCCCTAAGGGCATTAATGGTTGCTTTTCTCTCTTCTCGTTTTCTCATTTTAGGGAAACTAAAACCAACAATGGCATTCATGTCAGGAAAATTGAAGATTAAAGGTAACATGGCCCTAGCAATCAAATTGGAGAAGCTAATGAATCAGATGAATGCCAGACTGTGAAGGAAAAGATAAAAAAAAAAATGTCGACTGCTATGCTCAAGAAGTAAAAAAAGCTCAACAGTTAAAATCTAATGTTTGTTTTCTTCCCTGTTGTGTTATAAGGATATGCATGTTTGTTCTGGAAAAAATAGAATATGTCTCTAAAAGACCTGAAATTGTAATTAAAACAGCAAGCTAATCAAACATAAGCTTCATTAAGTGGGATTCTAAGACAGTATGTGTTTTTATATTTCAAGGGTTTAACCCTTTGAGCCTTACATCTCATTCACTGTCTTTCTCCAAGAAAAGTATTTTGGGCAGCCAGTGAGATCAAGCAGTAAAATTAGCTCTTTGTCATGTAAAATGAAGGTAGTCTGTTTTAAAATTTTTAGTTTTGGATTGTACACTAATGAAAATTTTAATGATGTATTTGATTTTTATATACTTATTTTAAAGAAAATCTTATATAGTGCATTTAACAAAAATCACAGAAAACGAATTAACTACTACTGGTGAGGACTAAATGAAACAATCATTTTTCATTTTGATAACTAGCTTTCCAGGTAGACTTACCATAGGAAAATATTACTAATGTAATTTAACAAATTGCAGTATGTATTCCATGTAAAAATATGTTTAAATTGTCCTAAAACAAAATAATTTTCTCCCTAGGAGTATGCATTTGGCTACCATGTTTTGAAACAGGAACCTTAGAATAGGGCATTGGTATGGGCTGAATTGTGTAACCCCCAATTCCTTCGTTGAAGTCCTACCTCCCATTTCTTTCGAATGTAACTATTTGGAGATGAGGTCTTTAAAGAGGTGACTGAGTTCAAAGGAGGCTGTTAGTCTAATCGAACACGGTGTCCTTTGGACATAAGAGATACCAGCGATGGGTGCACAGAACAAGGACCAGGAGAGGACACAGTGAGAAGGCAGCTATCTGCAAGCAGAGAGAGGCCTCAGAAGAAACAAAATCACCAGCACCTTGATCTTTGACTTCTAATCTCCAGAATCGTGAGAAATAAATTTCTGTTGTTAAGCCGTCCACTGTGGGAGGCCAAGGCAGGAGGATTGCTTGAAGCCAGGAGTTCAAGGCCAGCCTGGACAACATAGTAAGACCCTATCTCTACCCACCAAATAAGTTAATTTAAAAAGCCACTCAATCTGTGTTTTTTTTTTATGGCAGCCCTCGCAAGCTGATACAGTGGTTTGAGAGGCTGGGAGGGTTGAGGGGAAGATAAACTTTAAAAAAGCTCTTATCTTTCATTTCAATCAGTTAAAAATACTTGCTCAGTGTAACAATCTTGCTTCTCATCTTCCACTCTAATATTATTGTACCATTAAGCAATTTAGCTAATCCTGACATTTCTTAGAATCATGTCAGGAGCATTTAATCTGTATTTTACAAGTTAGGAAGCAGAGGATCAGAGATGGGAAAGGACTAGTCCAAGGCCAAAATTAACAAGCCCTATCTAACAAAAACTTTCCAATACATTTATGTTGAATGGAACTCCAAGATCTCACCTCTCCATCCAGGAATGGAGTCCATGTAATCAAAGTGAACTTAAAAATAGGACAGTTTCAACAAGTCCAGAGATTCACTGCAACTGATCAAAGGGAGTCCAGTCAACATGACCCAGCGTGATGGTGACGAGGAAGCCCCCTCTGCTTTAATCCACACCAGGAACGTAACCTGAAGTAACCTGATGTTAACCAATCTGCTATTTCTACTATGCTGTTTCCTTGTTCCTGCTAGTGCTGCATTGCAAATGCAGACCGTTCTGTCACACCTGGTGGAGCTTCTGTTTATTTTGTAGGCTGGATGCTACCCGGTTCATGAATCGCTAATAAAAGCCAATTAGATCTTTACAATTTAATTTGTTGAGATTTTATTCTTTGACATTCTTTAAGGTTTGGGAAAATGAGAAGTAGAAAATACCATGAGGCAGCAATCTCTGGGTTCTGGTCATTAAAACATGAATTTGCTAATTATACCCATTCCAATGGGGGGATTGAGTCAAGGGACCTTGCCCTTTTCTTGACTGACCTGCTTGATTATTGCCCTAAGTGATTGTTAGTTGGGTTGCCCATCAGAATCTCTGCCTTCTGGCTTTAAAATTTTTTCCAAATTGGAGTAAATTGAGCTGACTGGTTTTGAGCTTGTAATGTTAGGGGACCAGCAATGAGTTCCTCCAATCCATCCAATCATTAGTAGATTACACCTTTGTTTTAAACCCATCACAGTCTACTATTCATCCCTTTTTTAAATAACCGTTTAAAAATTTTCTATCCTGAATTGCATTTTGAAAGGGATGGTTCCTAGGTAACACAAGGTAGAAAATTTACATCTCAAAGGCAAAGAACTTACATTTCAGGCCCAAATATGTTATTTGCCAAGACAGAAAGGTGATGCTAAGAAGCCCAGTTAAGACAAAATGGTCGAAGGTGAGGTTTATTTGGACTAATGCTCTCACCTATTGTAAGAATTTCTACTGATTTTCCTTTATAGATACACATTTTTACAAAGAGTTTCAAAATAACTGGCCAAATACCAGAAATGCAAATTTTGGAGACTGATTTAATTCAACAGGCGGTCTTTTCAACTTAGCTTCTGTTTCTTAACTAGATTACTGAGTTCAGCGCAGAGCCCATTAGCAAATACAGCAGACAAAGGGTTTCCTATTTCTGGACGCAGATGGATAGTTCTGAAAAAGAAGCAAACCTGCTTTACCCACGGGCCTAATTTTATAAATATTACCTAGCTTTCTTTTGCCTTTGGAGTAAAATAGTAACTAAGTGAAAAGGTTGGCAAATTCAATCTTCTTATAAACTAGTTGCTAAAGCTTTTCATTTGCCTTCTACATGGGATCTTTTAAAGAGGCAAACATTTTGAAATCTTTTAGAAGCTTTTGCACATCAATAAGTATCCCTGGGAAGGCCTGATTCAGAAGCCCTCATTTTAAACTCAATTCTTAGATGAACAAACAGTCTTATTCATCTGGAATGTTCCACATAATGGTCATCATAATTCTCATTTATCTTTAGTAAGATTTCACCATTTTGTAAGTATTTGCAGCTTCTAGGCCCTAATACATGTAAAAGGCAAACATAGCCAGAAAGTGAAGTACACAGTTCTTTAAAATTTAANATTTGCCTTCTACATGGGATCTTTTTAAAGAGGCAAACATTTTTGAAATCTTTTTAGAAGCTTTTGCACATCAATAAGTATCCCTGGGAAGGCCTGATTCAGAAGCCCTCATTTTTAAACTCAATTCTTAGATGAACAAACAGTCTTATTCATCTGGAATGTTCCACATAATGGTCATCATAATTCTCATTTATCTTTAGTAAGATTTCACCATTTTTGTAAGTATTTGCAGCTTCTAGGCCCTAATACATGTAAAAGGCAAACATAGCCAGAAAGTGAAGTACACAGTTCTTTAAAAATTTAAGGGCCGGGCGCGGTGGCTCACGCCTGTAATCCCAGCACTTTGGGAGGCCGAGACGGGCAGATCACAAGGTCAGAAGATCGAGACCATCCTAACACGGTGAAACCCCGTCTCTACTAAAATACAAAAAAAAAAAAATTAGCCGGGCGTGGTGGCGGGCGCCTGTAGTCCCAGCTACACAGGAGGCTGAGGCAGGAGAATGGCGTGAACCCGGGGGGCGGAGCTTGCAGTGAGCCAACATCGCGCCACTGCACTCCAGCCTGGGCGACAGAGCGAGACTCTGTCTCAAAAAAAAAAAAAAAAAAAAAAAATTTAGGGATGCTGTCCAGGCATGGTAGCTCACACCTGTAATCCCAGCACTCTGGGGGGCTGAGGTCAGCGGATCATTTGAGGCCAGGAGTTCGAGACCAGCCTAGCCAACATGGTGAAACCCCATCTCTACTAAAAACACAAAAATTAGCCGGGTGTGGCAGCGTGGCCTGTAATCCCAGCTACCCAGGAGGCTGAAGTGTGAGAACTGTTTGAGCCCAGGAGTTGGAGGTTGCATTGAGCCAAGATTGCACCACTGCACTCCAACCTGGACAACAGAGTAAGACTCTGTCTTTAAAAAAAAAAAAAAAAAAAAGAATTAAGGATGCCATTTTTAAATTGAATCGAGTCTCTCAGAGTCAAGATAAAAGTCTAAGAGTGAAATTCCATGAAGTTGGGTCATTGTGTTTTTTCTGTCTCTCCCTCTCTCTCTTTCTCCCCCCACCCCATGTTTTTCTCCAGGGTTCCTGGCTTATAATTCCTATAGCGTTGTTACAAGCTTTTGTTACAATGTTGGGTGTGTCAGACCTTGCAGGCAGGCCTCAGGAAACGGAATCTCTCTGACCTTCTCTTGCCTTCCTTTCACCTCCCCAAGGCAGAACTGTGGGTCATATAAACCCTCATTCCAGAGAGGGTCCTGCTCCATATGCTGGGGGAAAGAATGCCAACTTAATGAAGCCTCCATAAAAACCCAAGAGGACTGGGTTCCAAGAGCTTCTGGATAGCTGAACACATGGAGGGTCCTGGAGGGTGACACACCCAGGGAGGGCTGGAGAGCTCTGTGCCCCCTTCCCCAATACTGTGCCCTACGCATCTCTTCATATGTATTTATTATATTATTATAGTATATACATTATAGCAATGTATATATTATACCTTTATTATTTCTTTACAATAAACTGGTAAATGTGTTTCCCTGAGTTCTGTGAGCTGTGAGCTGCACCAGCAAATTAATCGAACCCCAAGTGGGGATTGTGGGAACCCCAACTTGAAGTCAGTTGGTCAGAATTTCCAGAGGCCCAGAGTTACAACTGGTGTCTGGGAGGTGGGCCAGTTTTGGGGACTGAGCCCTCGACCTGTGGCATCTAACACTTTGGAGATAGTAGATAGTGAGCAACATTGTGATACCCACTATCTCCAAGTAGATAGTGTCAGAATAAAATTGGAGGACACCCACTTGGTGTCCACTGCTTAGTGTGTGGGAAAAACCCTCACACATTTGGTCACAGAAGTCTTCTTGTGTGTGGTGATTGTTGTGTTGGTATAAGAGCAGAGGAAAAACGGTTTGGAGTTTTCCCAAAACAGTCATGTAATGCTTTCATAGTGTACCTCAGTGCACAGATGTTTTCTTTTTTCTGCAGTGCATTCTAGAGTGCAGTGGCATGCTCATAGCTCACTGCAGCCTTGAATTCCTGGGCTCAACGTCTCAGCTTTCCAAGTCTCAGCTTTCCCTGGGCTCCTGCCTCAGCTTTCCAAGTAGCTGGGATTACAGGCACATACCACCCTGGCTTTGTTTGTTTTTTTTTTTTGTATGGACAAGGTCTCACTTTGTTGCCTAGCCTGGTCTCAAACTCCTGGCTTCAAGTAATCCTCCCACCTCAGCCTCCCAAAGTGCTGGGATTATAGCTGGGAGCCACCATGCCCAGCCTAAATAATTTTTAAAATTCCAGTTTTTAATTATTCTGTGTTAGGATACAGAAATACTTTGTGTCCTGCAATACTGTTAAACCTACTTACTAGTTTTAGCAGCTTTTTTGTAAATCCCTTAGGATTTTCTATGTATGTGATAGTTACCTGCAAATAAAGATAGTTTTATTTCTTCTTTAACATTCTGTGTGCCTTATATATTTCTTTTCTTGTCATACTGCACCGTTAGACCCACAGTATAGTGGTGAATATTGGTGGTAAGAATGGATATCCCAGCCTTGTTCTTAGTCTTAGGGGGAAAACACTGTGTTTTTTCACCATTAACTATGATAGTTGTAGGGTGTTTTTTTGTAGATGCACATTATCAGGCTGATTATTGTTTATCTGCTGAGTATTCTTAATCATACGATTGCTGAATTTTGTCAAATGCTATTCCTATTATCTATTGAGACGATTAGGGTTATTCTCCTTTATTCTATTAATATGGTGAATTCAAATGATTTTTTAAAATTACTTTTACTTTTTTTAGAGATGGGGTCTTGCTCTGTTACCCAGGCTCATCTCAAACTATTGGTCTCAAGCAGTCCTCCTGCTTTGGCCTCTCAAAGTGCTGGAATGACAGGTGTGAGCCACCTTGCCCAGTCTAAAATGATTTTTTTAAGTTAAAAATATTTATTGTGCTGTTTTCCCCAACCCATGTTTGTTGAAGCCAAATGTACTTAAATAGAGACAAACAGCTGTATCTAGGGGAATGATGGCAGTTTAGGAAGTATCAGGCTTCATTACCAACCAACAGAAAGTTCACCTAGAAACTATCCACAGGGCAGAAAATCCTTTTGTAAACCCCAATACTTGGAAACAAGTTTGAGACACACATGGTCCACAGAACTGAATGAAATCTGAATTAGAAGGGTAAAGAGAACAGTCTTTTTTTTCTTTTCTTTTCTTTTCTTTTCTTTTTAAGAGACTGTGTGTGTCTCACTATGTTGCCCAAGGAAGAATGGTCTTATTCCAGCTGTGGCACCCCTTTCCCTCCAAGTCAGCACAATGCAAGACAGAAGATTTTCCTGGCCCACAGTTTCTACTAGGGGAAAAGAGAAATTGAGACAGTCATCTAGCTTCCCTAGCGTATTCTGAGATGTTTCCCAGGCAGCCCACTATGTTTTCCCCTGGAACACTTGGGGAAATGGCATCACTAGACCACTCAGGGCCAGGTAGAAACAATGAAAGGAGGCAGAGGTCATAGTAACCAGCACATGGATCTTGGTAATACCTTTACGTTTCTGCAAGTTGTGGCACCAGATGAGAGATACCAGCCAGTCTCAAAGCCTACCCACAAAACTGAGCTAGTCACTTTCAGAAGCATGGTGGGAATTTCAAGCTAGCTTGAGTCCCTAGATAGCTGGTCTCTGTGCCCAGACTCAGAGCCCACCCCAACAATCCTACTCAAGCAAGGAAACTCCCACCTCCGTGCACTGGAGAGAAGGAGCTAGACCAGCTTGACCCAGGAAGCCAAACGAAGATCTACCCAGCCCTCAGCCAAAAATCCCACCTAACAACCTACCCAGGCAGGAAGACTCTCACCTCTGAACATTTCAGAAATGCAAAGGGGCCAGACTGGCTTGACCTGAGAAGTCAAACAACCACTTAGCTCAGTCAAAAGCCTACCCCACAGTTCCATCCTGACAGGCAGGCAATCCTCAATTGTGCTTTTTTTTTTTTTTTTTTTTGGAGATGCAGTTTCACTCTTGTCACCCAGGCTGGAGTGCAATGGCATGTTCTCAGCTCACTGCAACCTCTGCCTCCTGGGTTCAAGCGATTCTCCTGCCCCAGCCTCCTGAGTAGCTGGGATTACACGCACCTACCAACACGCCCAGCTAATTTTTGTATTTTTAGTAGAGACAGGGTTTCTCCATGTTGGTCACGCTGGTCTCGAACTACTGACCTCGTGACCCACCTGCCTCGGCCTCCCAAAGTGCTGGGATTATCGACCGCACCCAGCCTCAATTGTGCAATTCTAAGGAGCATAGCTTGTGATTCCACTTGTCCCAAGCAATGACTCCACCTAACTTCCAATCCCAGCCCGCAGCCTTCCCTAACTGCAGATCCCAAATACCAGAATTGCTTGGCTAGGGAATACATCCTGTGACTAACCTGACCAAAAGCCCTCGCAGTACCCAGCCAGCAGCTCTATCCAGTATCAGAGCAAAGGCATTAGCCCAGTCAACTAGAGAAATCACAACAAGCTCTGCCTATCTGGGGTCATTCCAGCTTATCTGGGAGCTGGCCCTTCCAGAATCACAGGCCAAATAGTGAAGGTCTATTCCTGCCAAAGAACACCTTCATAAGCCAGAAGAGGGGGTGGTCTTCTTCCTTTTTTTTTGATACGGACTCTCGCTCTGTCGCCCAGGCTTGAGTGCAGTGGCACAATCTCGGCTCACTGCAAGCTCCGCCTCCCAGGTTCATGCCATTCTCCTGCCTCAGCCTCCTGAGTAGCTGGGACTACAGGCACCCGCCAACACACCGGGCTAATGTTTTGTATTTTTAGTAGAGACGGGGTTTCACTGTGTTAGCCAGGATGGTCTCGATCTCCTGACTTCGTGATCTGCCTGCCTCGGCCTCCCAAAGTGCTGGGATTACAGGCGTGAGTCACCATGCCCAGCCAGGGGCGGTCTTCTTAAATGCTCAGACAACAATGCAAGGACACAAAGATTGCAAAGAATCAGTGAATTATGACACCTCCAAAAGACATTAATAAAGCTTCAATAATGGGCCCACATGGGATGAGATTTTAAACCTTACAGCACACAAATCTCTTATTTTAGACTTTTTATCTTCCTTATGATATTCTTTTCCAGGCAATTCTGTTTCTAAATTCTGAGTCAATATAAAGATGGTAAAGATTCTTGGCCAACTATACACCATAATAATTATTGGCCGGGCGCTGTGGTTCACGCCTATAATCCCAGCAGTTTGGGAGGCCAAGGCGGGCGGATCGCGAGGTCAGGAGGTCAAGACCATCCTGGCTAATACAGTGAAACCCCATCTCTATTAAAAATACAAAAAATTAGCAAGGCGTGGTGGCACGTGCCTGTAATCCCAGCTATTCGGGAGGCTGAGGCAGGGGAATAGCCTGAACCTGGGAGGCAGAGGTTGCAGTGAGCCGAGATTGTGCCATTGCACTCCAGCCTGGGCAACAAAGCGAGACTCCGTCTCAAAAAAAAGAAATTATTATTATTATTTTACATAAGAAGAAACAATGTAATGATTGATTTTTGAGTGAAAAGCTAACTTTATTATTTCTAGGAAAAATCCCATTTAGTCATATTGTATTAATTATATATTGGCGGATTCATTTTGTATTTGTGTCCATATTGGGGCCATACTTTTTTTTTTTTTGAGATGGAGTCTCGCTCCCTTGCCCAGGCTGGAGTGCAGTGGCACCATCTCCGCTCACTGCAAGCTCGCCTCCTTGGTTCACGCCATTTTCCTGCCTCAGTCTCCCGTGTAGCTGGGACTATAAGTGCCTGCTACCATGCCCGGCTAATTTTTTGTATTCTTAGCAGAGATGGGGTTTCACCATGTTAGCCAGGATGGTCTCGATATTCTGACCTCGGCCCGCCTCGGCCTCCCAAAGTGCTGGGATTACAGGTGTGAGACACCGCGCCCGGTCTGGGTTGTAGTTTTCTTGACACGTCTTTGTCTGTTTTTGGTCTCAGAGTAATGGTGGTCTCAAAAAATGAGTTAGGAAGTGTTCCCTTATATTTTGAAAAAGTTTCTGAAAGATTGGCATTATTTTTTCTTTTTTCCCGAGAGGGAGTCTCTCTCTGTGGCCCAGGCTGGAGTGCAGTGGTGCGATCTCGGCTCACTGCAAGCTCTGCCTCCCAGGTTCAAGCCATTCTCCTGCCTTAGGCTCGCAAGTAGCTGGGACTACAGGCACCCGCCACCATGCCCGGCTAATTTTTTGTATTTTTAGTAGAGACGGGGTTTCAGTGTTAGCGAGGATGGTCTCGATCTCCTGACCTCGTGATTCACCCGCTCTGGCCTCCCAAAGTGCGGGGATTACAGGCGTTAGCCACCGCGCCTGGCCGGCATTATTTTTTCTTAAAAGTTTGACAGAATTTATCAGATTTCTCAGTGAATTTACCCAGGCCAGATTTTCCTTAAGGGAAAGTTTTAAACTGCAAATTCAATTTTTTTTCTTTTTTACAAACAGGGTCTTGCTGTGTTACCTAGTCTGGAGTGGAGTGGAGCAATCATAGTTCACTGTATCCTTGAACCCCTGGGCTCAAGCAATCCTCTTGCCTCAGCTTCCTGAGTAGCTAGAACTTCAGCAGCATGTGACTATGCCAGCTAATTTAAAAAAAAAAATCTTTTTTGTGGGTCTTGTCATGTTGGCCAGGCTTTGATATCTTAATAGAAATAAAACTATTCAAATTTGTATTTTTTTCTAGAGTCCATTTCGTCATTTTTGTCTCTTAAAGAATTTAAGTTGTTCAATTTAGCGGCATAAAGTTGACCTCAATATTCTATATTGTCACTTTAATGTCTATGAATTCCTTCTTTCATTTTTGAAATTAGTAATGTCCATTTTCTTGACTAATGTAAATGGAGCTTTAGTACAGATTCTCACTCTCACCCAGGCTGGAGTACACTGGCGTGAGCACAGCTCGCTGCAACCTCAAACTCTTGGGCTGGAGTGATCCTCCCACCTCAGCCTCTAGATGACCTAAGACCACAGACACACACCACCATGCTTGGCTAATATTTTAATTTTTATTTTGTAGAGACGAGGTCTCACTATGTTGTCCAGGATGGTCTCAAACTCCTGGGCTCAAGCGATTCACCCACCTTGGCCTCCCAAAGTGCTGAGATTACAGGTATGAACCACCATGCCTGGCAATGATTTTTTACAAAATACTTTATGTTTTCCTTTATTTTCTTTCTTTTTTTTTTTTTGGAGCGGGGTCTGTTTCCTGTTTTAAGTTGATTTCTACTATCTTATTTGTTTTCTTCTACTTTTTGTTTAATATGTCCTTTCTTTTAGCTTCTGAAGATTAAAAGTTAGTTCATTCTCTTGGGCCTTCTTTTTCTTATGATATAAACTTTTAAGCCATAAATTTTACTTTTAGAACTGCCTTAACATTTTCCCATAAACATTTGATATATTGTGTAATTTTTCATTCACTTTGAGAGATTTTCCTACTTTCCTTCTGAGTTCTTCTTTACTCAACGAGGAACATAGAAACATGTTTAATTTTCAAATATTCATAGTTTCCAGATATTGATCTATAATTGATTTCAAATTTAGCTTTACGGTGGTTAGAAAATATACTTTGTGTGACTTCAATCGTTTTAAACTTCTTGAGACTTGTTTTATAGCTAATTATATGGCCTTTTTTAGTGAACATTATACATGCAGTTAAAAGGAACATCTAAGCTGGGCATGGTGGCTCACGCCTGTAATTCCAACACTTCGAAGGCCAAGGTGAGAGGATCACTTGAGCCCAGGAGTTCAAAACCAACCTGAGCAATATAGCGAGCCCACATCTCTACAAAAAAAAAAAAAAATTAAAAATTAGCTGGGTATGGCTGGGTGTGGTGGCTCACACCTGTAATCCCAGCACTTTGGGAGGCCATGGCGGGCGGATCACAAGACCAAGAGATGAAGGCCATCCTGGCCAACATGATGAAACCTCATCTTTACTAAAAATATAAAAATTAGCTGGGTGTCATGGCATGTGCCTGTAGTCTCAGCTACTTGGGAGGCTGAGGCAGGAGAATCGTTTGAACCTGGGAGGTGGAAGTTGCAGTGAGCCGAGATCGCACCACTGCACTCCAGCCTGGTGACACAGTGAGACTCCGTCTCAAAAAAAAAAAAAAGGAAAGAAAGAAAGAAAAAAAAATTAGCTGGGTATGACGACACCCACCTGTAGTCCCTGCTATTCAGGAGGCTGATGTGGGAGGATCGCTTGAACATGGAGGTCAAGGCTGCAGTGTGCTATGATCCACTTTACTCTAGGCTGGGTGACAGAGTGAGACTCTGTCTCAAAACAAATAAAAATAATGAAAGAAAGGAACTTGTATTCTGCAATTGTTGGGATAAATCATTTTGTTTTAGCACCTCTTTTTGCTTCCGCTTGAAAGTCTTATCTTCCTCATCCATCTTCTTGGCCTGCTTCTTGGACTGTTTTAGGGGGTTCTTCTTGCTGGACATGGCACCTTCACGCCATGGCACCTTCACAGCTGGACTTGGCACCTGTGCCCCTTCCTCAGACTGGGCCCTCTATTGGACTCCTTTTTCCTTTTTTTTTGGAGACAGAGTCTTGCTCTGTCACCCAAGCTGGAGTGCAGTGGCACAACACAGCTTACTGTGGCCCTGACGCTCCTAGGACCAACCAATTCTCCCACATCAGCCTTCCAAGTAGCTGGGACTACAGACGTGTGCCACCACGCCCGGATAATTTTTAAATTTTTTTGTAGCGACGAGGTCTCACTTTGTTGCCCAGGCTGGTCCCAAACTCCTGGGCTCAAGCAATCCTCCCACCTTGGCCTCCCAAAGTGCTGAGATGAGGGGCATGAGCCACCATGCCTGCCCTAGGATTTGTATTTGATGCTTTCTTTTTGAAACAGTTTTATTGAGAAATAACTCACATACCATACAGTTCACCCATTAAAATGTACAATTCAGTAGTTGTTAGTATAATCAGAGTTTCATAAACATCATCCAATTTTAGAATATTTTCATCACCCCAAAAAGAAACTTTATTCTGTAGTAGTTACCTCACATTTTCACCGAAACCTCTCAGCCCTGGGGAACCATTAGTCTACTTTCTCTCCCTATTGATTTGTATATTCTAGACACTTCATATAAATGGAATTATACAATATATGACCCTTTGTGACTGGCTTCTTTCGCATAGCTTTGTAAGCTTTTCCAGGTTTACCCATGTTGAAGCATGTACCAGTGTCATAAATTTTTTAATATAGTTGCTGCTTTGGTATTCATTTTTAGGCCTGGCCTAAGTCCTTGGAAACCCAGTTGTACACCCACCCCCGCCATCACCTTTGGCCTCGTTAAAACTTACGCTTCTGGCCAGGTGTGGTGGCTCACACCTGTAATCCCACACTTTGGGAGACCAAGGTGGGAGGATCACTTGAGGTCAGGAGTTCAAGACCAGCCTGGCCAATATGGTGAAACCTTGCCTCTACTGAAAATACAAAAATTAGCTGGGCAGGATGGCGCGCGTCTATAATCCCAGCTACTTGGGAGGCTGAGGCACGAGAATCACTTGAATCTGGGAGGCGGAGGAGGCTGCAGTGAGCTGAGATCACGCCACTGCACTCCAGCCGGGGCCACACAGCAAGACTCTGTCTCAAGAAACAAAACAAAAACAAAACAAACTTCCCCTCCTGGTGTGGTTGATACAGCCCACTTGTTCATCTTATAGACCCCCAAACACAACACATCCCTCAGCTGCTGACCATGAAAAAACCTAATGGTTGACTGAGGGCTGTAATCCCGGCACTTTCAGAGGGTGTAACAGGAGGATTGTTTGAGGCCAGGAGTTTGAGACCACCCTGGGTAACATAGTGAGACCCCTGTGTCTACAAAAAGAAAAAAAAATTAGCTGGGCATGGTGGCCCACATCTCTAGTCCCAGCTACTCAAGAGGCTGAGGCAGGAGGAGTGACTGAGGCAGGGAGGTAGAGGATGCAGTGAGCTGAGATCATGCCACTGCACTCCAGCCTGGGCGACAGAGCGAGACCTTGTCTCAAAACAAAACAGAACACCACAAAAACTTAATGGTCAACAACAGAGTCTTGGAAATAAGTTCCCCTCCTTTGTGCATATGGTTTTTTTAAGGGCATAATGCCTATGGACCTAATAAAAGCATAATCCCACAGGTCTCCTTTCTCTCACTCTCTTTCTTTCTCCTGAGTAGCTGGGACTGGAGATGTGGGCCACCACGCCTAGCTTTTTTTTTTTTCTTTTGTAGAGATGGGGGTCTCACTATGTTACTCAGGGTGGTCTCAAACTCCCGGTCTCAAGCAATCCTCCTGCCACACCCTCCCAAAGTGCCGGGATTATGGCCCTCAGCCAACCCATTAGGTTTACTGTGATTGCTTTATCTGGGATCTTGGTTTCTCAAGTCCTAGCTGCCTTAATAGACTTGACTCCAAATTTTGTATCACCAGGCCAACAAGACTGCCAGTAAGCTCTAGGGTGCTTCTTTCTGACTTCCACACTCCTAGACACAAATCAACAATGCCCTGAGAAGGAAGAGTGGCTGAGAATGCAGGACTCACTTCAAAGTATTTCCCTTCTTCCTGGGGGCTCTTGGACTCTCAAGCCTTGGATGACAGGGTTGCTCTCCAATTGTTTTAAACAGACTTATTTATTTTTTTAAACAGCTTTTACAGTTCTCAGTGGCAGAGTTAGTTTGTTCAGCAAGGTACCTCATCATGGTTGGATGCCTGCATCATTAAAAAAATTCATTATAATGAAATATCCTTTAAACAAATAAAATTAGATGTTTTTTTAAAGTTAATTGTGGCAAAAACAATTTAAAATGTACCTTTGTAACTACTTTTAAGTGTACAGTTTAGTGGTGTTATATTTACATTATTGTGTAACATCTCTAGAACTTTTCCATCTTGCAAAATTGAAACTCTATACCCAGTGAACACTATATCACCATTTTCTCCTCTCTCTACCCTCTAGCAACCACTATTCTACTGTCTGTTTCCACGAGTTTGACATAATCACACAATTTACATACCTCTACATACCTCATATACGTCAAATCATAACAGTATTTGTCCTTTTGTGACTAGTTTATTGCACTTGGCACAACATCCTCAAGGTTCATCTATGTTGTGGCCTGTGATAGGATTTCCTTCATTTTTAAGGCTGAATAATATTCCATTATATGTATATATTACATTTTCATTTATCTTTTTATCTGTTGATGAACATTTGGGCTGCTTCAACCTCTTGGCTATTGTGAATAGTGCTGCAATGAACATGAGTGTGCAAATATTTCTTCGATATCCTGCTTTCAATTCTTTTGGACACTTACCCATAAGTGGGATTGCTGGATCATATGGTAGCTCTAGTTTTAGTTTTTTAAGGAACTTCCACACTTTTGCATAGTGGTGGTACCATCTACATTCCTACCAGCATTGCATAAGAGTTCCAATTTCTCCACAAGATCCCATCTTTAGAATATGCAGCAATTAACTAGGGGCTTGTCATTTTTGGTCTTTTTTGTTTGTATCAAAGTTTACACAGATTTCAAATTTCAGCCTAGACCTGGAAGAGTGCTGATAGAGGAAAGTGTTAAGAACATCAACCTGAATCAGCTCTAGAGATGGAGAGGGGTTGGCAGAAGCCACCCTAAAGGAGAGAACATGCTTGATGTGGCAATGAAGTTACCTGCCTGGATTCTGGGCGACCCTGGATATCTTCTCCTTTGCTAAGAAGTTAGCCTCTTTTTCTGCCTCAAAAATATTCTTCTCTTCCCTTATCCACTCCAAGGGTACAAGTGACTGGGGTATGCCTGTCACAGGTGAGATGAGGCCAAGATGTGGGCACTAAGGCCAATCAGATATGGTATAAATGTTATTTATTACCATGATTACTGTTTTGGAGATGGTCAGTGCTGTAAATAGAAAGGGAGTTAAGAGCAGACTCTGAAGCCAGACTGTCTGGAATGAATCCAGGCTCCTCTACTATATATGTGATGTTGAACACATTTCTTAATTTCTCTGTGCCTCATCCATATCCATAAAATGGCAATGTTAATCCTTATCCATAAAATGGCAGTATTAATAGCACCCACTGTTTAGAGTTCTTAGGATTAAATAAATTAATATTCGCTAAGTACTCAGTGCAAACTGTGGGCACACAGCATGTACTATGTAAGTGTTAGGTAAAATAAAGGTGGACCAAGCCTGGTAGCACCTAGTAAGAACAGCTTCAGCTTTGCTGTGCTGAGTCGTGTAGGTGGTGTTCTTGTGTCCCTGGTTTGCTGGAGGACCTAGTTTTAGTGTATTTCAGGTGTCATTAAGCATCCCCGCTCCCTCGATGGGATAGGGGTGTGTGTGTTATAGGGGGATGATGGGCACCTTGACGGGGCAGCGGTGACTGTGGGCTGTACATAGCATCTCGGTGGAAAGTCTTAACGCACATCCCTGGGTGGAGAGGTGACTCTACTCAATGCGTTATAAGGGGAATCACACACCTCACGGACGGTGTAGGTTCTGTCTGCTCCTTGCGTTTCAGTGGAGGTGCACAGAGCTCCGGGAGGCATCGGGGACCGCGGGCCCAGGACGTGTAGCAGGGGGCGGTGTTGCACACTTCCTCGGACCATAGCGGGGATGGCGGGTTCCACACCTGTCGGGGCAGCAGGGACTGAGCTGTGCGCGCGGAGGACCGGTTGCTCCAAACCTCCAGGGGCAGCGCGCCAGCCGCCGCGTGCGCGCGTGTGTGCAGCAGGAGGCTCGGTCTACACCTCCTCCGGACAGCAACGACGGCGAGCTTGGTGCGTGCTGTAGGAGGTGTCGTTACACACTTCCTGTGGGTCTCGCCGACCACGGCGCGTTTCCGGTGCCGGCTGGAGCCCCAGGTCCGAGCCCCCGCCCCGCTCGCCGGCCCCGCCCCGGCCCGCCCGCGCCCCGCCCCCTGC
>NW_016808491.1:431265-447689 GCF_001698545.2 Rhinopithecus bieti | reverse complement strand
CGGGCGCCTTCCCCGCGCCTTTTGCCTTCGGTGCCCGGTCCTCCGGCCGCTTTCCTCCCGCCCTCGCGCCCCTCCGGCCCGCCCCGTCCAGCCCGGGCTGCCCGGCTCCCGCAGGCCCCCCCCGCCGCCCGCGTTCCTATGGACAGACGCACAGACACCTGCAGGTGGGTGAGAGCCCGCGCGCTGGGCGGGGACGAGCGCGCCGACGCCGCGACCCAGGTGGGGAGCCCCTTTGTGTTGGGGGCGGCCGCGCCGGGGTCGACTCTGCTTCCCCGTCAGCGGCCGCGCGGTGACCCGGCTGAACCTTCCTTTTGTCTCCTCTCGGGGGAGCGAGGCCGGAGCGAGGGCAGGGACCCGGGCGTCCGCTCGTCGGCAGAGCCGGGCTTGAGGGTGCAAGGCGCAGAGACCCCCGGCGGCGGCTCCGGTCCGCCTGCCCCGGGCCTCCCCGCCGCCCGGCAGCTCGGGTCTCAGCGGCGGCTGCAGGCGCAGTGCGTGGGGCTGGCACCCCTGCTTCTGCTCTTGGGTCTGTCGGAGGTGGGAAGGAGGGCGGGAAGGAGGAAGAAAAGATCTGTCCTCTTAGTTTCCAAGTCGTGAGATGCTTATGGAGAAAGAGAGGTGGTTCAGGGCTCTGCCCCACTAGTTTCCCTCCTCGGGAGGCTCGCCGAGGTGCGTTTGGGGCGTGTGTGAAGGAACGTGCATGGCTTCGCTCCCTTATTTATTGTTTCTAACGGAGGAGGGCTTTCTCCAAAAGGCTCTTCCGTCCCCCACCCCCATCTGAGGCTGCGCACAGTGATTTGTGTTTGTTATCAAATACATCGAGAAATGTATTCCCCTGGGTAGGAGGAGGTTGGACTGAGCAACGTCAAACCAGAATCAAAGAATGTTTTTGATTCCCTCAAGTCTTTTTTTTTTTTTTTTTTTTTTAAGGTTTTAGATGGAGACTTTAAAAAAATGAACATGGCTGTGATTTTTACAGTTATGTATATTTAGTGTGTGTGTGTGTGTTGAAGTTGAGGAGTAAAGTTTTGTTTTTTCCCGGACTTGTTAGGATTCTCAAGACGGAATCCTCTCCCGACGAAATAAACAGTTAACAAGCCGGTCAGGTAGTGACAGCTTGCATGGTGGAGGTTAAATTGGAGAGCAATAAACAATGATCGAGCTTTCCGTTCAGGCTGAAGCCTTTATTTCTACTGATTTAAAATATGACATCTTTCACAACCCATGAGATCATGAATGTCAGAATTGAGTTTTTCCCCTAGGATTGTGCTTTTCCTATTTTATTCTATGTATATAACCCAGCGATTCGGTTGTGCATGGATATGGATACCGTGTTTTGAAAAATACTGTAGGGTGATGTTTCTGTTTTGTCTTATTTGATTAGCTAGCTAAGTTTCTTCATTAACGGTTGCTGTGTATTTGTAGATATTCAAATGATAAACGAGGTTGAATAAGCAACCAGAAAATAAATTTTACAGATTCAGATTTTTAATATGCAGGTATGGATTTATAACTGTATTAATCTCAATCTACTGCTCAGTTCTGGAAACTCTTTTTTGCCCCCCCCGTGTGAGAATTTATATTGACAAACTTAAGTTTGACAGTTACCCAGGAAATTAAAAAAACGAAGCAGTTTTGGGGGCCATGCATACAATTATATAGACAGTCATATGTAGAAAATGGAGGTTTTCCTAAAAAAACAAAAAGCATTATCATCTAAACTTGAAGGAAAACGTGGAAAATTATGTATTATTTAAATTTTCATTAAGGTTTAAAATTTAGAAAACTGTACAATTTAATGCATTTTTTTTAGACAAACTGATTTTTGTCATTATAAGAAGTTTAGTATGCTTAAAATAGTGGTTTTTTTCTAGGAGAAAAATTTATCCTAGATTCTTGCCCCAGTTAAACAGATTAATATTATTGCATGCCTAATACTGTAAATGCCTGGAGTGTACATTTATACACACATTACTTAAAACCTAGCAGTGATCAAGCCAATCCCTTTTAGTTGACAAAATTTTACTGGTTTCTGCTTTGACTTCCAGTCTGCATTAGGTAAATGAATTTAAATTCTGCACGGAGGCACAGAGCTCAGTATGTGGCTCCGGTAGGCCCTTGACTAGCGTTCCTTGTCCCTCTCCATTCATAGTAATAGCCCAAAGAGGAGAGGTATTGAAATTTGGTCAGGCTTTATCGCGAATCCGTGAATGGAGTTCTAGACCACTCTCAGAATTTCAGCACTTAGATATACATACTCTTCCTTAGCTCTTTAAAGTATTAAAAAAAGATAAGCTAACAATTGAATTGCTTATTTGTATATTTACAAGGCTGTCAGTGGTAGTGATAAGATTTAACAAAGAGTCACTGTGTAACTAAGCATTAACAGAGTGTGGCCTGTACTGAGAATGGTTTTGGCAAAGTTGTAGTTGTGCCTAAATGTTTTCTGAGATCATCAGTGTAGTCTTTATGTGGGCTGGCTAAAAGATAACACCCTAGTTTTGTTTATGTTTTTGTGTGTTTTTTTGACTGATAATGTAGATACTAATTTTTTGTTTTTGTATAATTAGCAATAATATTTTAGTGTAATCAGAAGCATTCCAGAGAACCTTACGTATTTTCAACTGATTTTCTTTCTGGTAAGTTGGTGTTCAGGAAGGCATATAAATTATTTTTCATTTTTCATGTTTGAAATTTTTTCATTTGTTTTGACAAATACGTGCTACTTCCAGAAAATTTGAATTTGTATAAAACTGGATTTTTAAATATAGCTGACATTTACCAACTTCTCTTTTTAAAACAACACTAAGCCGTCCACAGTTAAATTTGATAGGCTTTAAAATCCATCAACTTTTCTAGCATTTTCCTGTTTATTGGTTATCAATGTGGTATCATTACAGGAAGCTTAAAATGGACACTTTATGTTAACTAGAATGCTCAAATGACTAGTGTTTTCATTAGTAATAAATGGAAAGCTGAAAAGTAACAATTTTATCTTTGTGATAGATCTGTGACTTTCAAGTCTCTTTTTAACATTTTTTTGTAGCCTAGTGGGGAAGCAGGTCCCGCTGTGAGAGGTGTGGACAGTGACCTCTCGTTCCAGCCGTTGTCATCATCCTGCATTGTTTAACAACAGCACCAACCCCATGCTGCTCGCCGAAAATGCAGATTTCATTCTTGGATTAATATTCTGGTACCAGATGTATGAGGCTGGCTCTAAAGAAGCTTTTTCTCTTAAGTACTGTCAAAAATAGAGAAGCTGAAGATTGGAGAGAAGCCATTTATTTTGAACAGTTTATTTTCTGACAGTTTGTGTTTGTAAAGAAACCTGCTCATAATATTTACTTCAGAGATCTCCATAGTTGCCTGAGGAAGCCCCACAGGTTTCTTTTCCTTTAAAAAAGTTTCCATTGAGCTTGACTCTTATGTGATACTTCTTGACTTTGCTTCTGATTAGTTGATTTATGGACTTTATTTACTAGCATGATTGGAGAATTCTTTTGCTAGACTGAAATTGCACTCTGCCTGTGCTCTGGTCCGTTTCCTAGGTAACAAATGCACTGCATAGATTCCATAATGAGGACTGTGGTTGGCTAGTTACTGTGTAAATTCTGTTGTTTGGTAAAGCTTAGTCTCAAATTCAAATAAAGGTCAAGAAACCAAAAGTACTGAAAATGCAAATTTTTGAATTTGATTTTATATCCAATGCCAACAACGTTTAATAGGCTTTTCTGGAGAAAGGCAAATTATGCAGCCGTATTCAAGTTTGTTTTGCAAAGTCTTACACTTAAAACAGTTGGAGAGCTTTTTCACCATTAGTGTTCATACTGGTAATGCTAATGGCTCTAGTGACTAAGAAGATGTATTTCAGAAACATATTGTCACACTTGAAAATAATATAGAAAGCAAAGAATCCCGGTCTAGGACAACTGTGATATTGTTATACTGAAAGGAAGTAACATTATGTATCAAAAGAGAAATTATATAACTTTGACATGAGATATAACATTGTGTTTTTTAGAGATGTGGTCATAACTCTATCACCCACGCTAGAATACAGTGGTGCAACCATAGCTTACTGCGTCTTCAAACTCCTGGGCCCAAGGGATCATATCTCAGCCTCCCAAGTAGCTGGGACTACAGGCACGTGCCATCACACTCAGCTAATTTTTCTTATTTTTTGTAGAGATGGGGTCTTGTGGTGTTGCCCAGGCTGGTCTTGAACTCCTGGACTCAAATGATCGTCCTGCCTTGGCCTCCCAAGTGCTAGGATTATAGCTGTGAACCATCACGTCCAGCCATAACTTTAAGAAAGTTTAAGAAGATGTTAAAACGTTGAAGCAATGTTTAAAAACGTTAAAAATCTTACCATAAAATGCTGAATTTCTATTCTAGCCTTTTTTCTTCTCCGCATGAACTTTGGCCAACCTGGCACCAGGGAGCAAGTCCCCCCTTGGTTGCTGCAAGTTAGAGAATAGCTTTCTCCTCCACCTTACTCTCCTCTGGAAATCTGTGGGCTCTTTAGCTCCAGACATAGGACAAAAACTAATATGTATGGAATGGCTAGTGATTATTAGCTGTTTTTTTTTGTTCTTTTTTTTTTTCCTTAAGAAACCTGCAAAGAACCAAAGTTCCATTAAATCCTACTGGAAATATATTTTCACTTGAGGCCTGAAAATGTTTTTTGTTAATCATCAAGGAATTCATTAACTAAACATTAATAAAATACATACAACTCTTTTTAATTCTAAATAATTATCCAAAGTTGCTTCCATTGCTTTCCCTTGCTTTGCTGGGTTGTTTTTAGATGATTCATTTACTCTTTGGTTAACTTTCATTTCACGCATAGGATACATCTTGCTTGACTTCTCTTTTTATTCTTGGTTTTCTTCAAAACTGATACTACTTTAACCTTTTCTGTCCTTTTTTAATTGCAAATATTATATCCTTTCAGTTTTTTCTTATATTTTCCTCTGGAAATACTAATTATTTAAAAAATATTTTCCTTGTGTGATTTAAGGCATTATCACCATGTATCAAAAGCGCTACCGTTTTTTCTGTTATAGTACTTCATATTTGTGGGACGGAGTTGACAATATGTGTGAATTCTTAACCAGCTAGGACTACTTCTTCCTCTCAGCTTGTATTAATTTGTTAGGGCTACCATAACAAAGAATCACAGGCTGGTTGTCTTAAACAACAAAAATTTATTTTCTGACAATTCTGGAGGCTAGAAGTATAAGATCAAAGTGTTGGCAGGGTTGGGTTCTTCTAAAGCCCGTCTCTTGGCTGATGGATAGCTGTCTTCCTAAGGTGTCTTCGTTTGGTTTTCCCTCTGTGTATGTGTATGTCCTAATTTTCTCTTAAGAACATCACTTATATTGGATTAGGGCCCACACATATGACTTCATTTTACCTTAATTACCTCTATTCCAGGCTTTACTTCTCCTATAAGTCACATTTCTGAGGTACCAGGGTTTAGGATGTGAACAGATGAATTCAAGAGGAATCCAGTTTATCCCGTAACACAGTCCACCCCTCTACCTACTGCCTTTCACCCATATATACCTGCCTCCCTACATATGTACATACATACCTCACTCCACATGTGGAATTTTGTAGCGGTTTCATCTTTTATGTCTTTCTTACTCTGTTGTCAATTTGTCACTTGAGTCCCAGGCCCAAATACATAGCAGTATGATCAGCTCTATATATAGTCATTAAAAATAGATAAAGGCTTTTGTTTTTTCACTCTTCGTATTCATTATTTTAAATGCTTTATTTTGAATGACTTAAAGTACAAAATCCTTTTTTTTTTTTTGAGACAGGATCTTTTTCTGTTGCCCAGGATGGAGTGCAGTAATGTGATCACAGCTCACTGCAGCCTCAACCTCCTGGGCTCAAGCAATCCTCTCACCTCAGCCTTCTGAGTAGCTGGGATCACAGGTGCACGCCCAGCCCCCAGCTAACTTTTTTTTTTTTTTTGTAGAGATGAGGCCTGTGTGGCTCAGATTGGTCTTGAACTCCTGGGCTCATGATATCTTCCTATCTGGGCCTCCCGAAGTGCTGGGATTACAGGCCTGAGTCACTGTGCCTGGCCACAATTCTTAATAGTTGTTTTGGAATACTAGAGAATATTATCGTGGCCAAATTCAGTGGAAGCACTAATGCTGTTATTTTCTTCCGAGTTCTGAGGACTTGTTTCTTTTGGTGCCTTTTTTTTTTTTTTTCCAGCTATTTGTCTTGCTGCTCTCATGGTAAGTTACGCATTATTTGGTCTTTTCACACATGTCTGATGATTCCTGAATCTAATATCTAGTCAGGGCTTTTCTCCTGAAATCCACATCTTTGTGTCCTACTATGACTGGATATATTCACTTAATTTTCCACAAACATTTCACATTCAATATGCCCCAGACTTACTGTCCTCTTCAAATCTGTGTCTTTTCTTTTATTCCCTAGCTCAGTGAGTTGGTACCACCTTCAATCCATTTTCCCAGTCCAGAAATTTAGGAGTTATGTCTGATTCCTTCTTTATTCTTCTAATCCCATTTTCCATACATAATCAAGCCCCTGGGTCAGTCAGTTCTTGTTCCCTTAGATTTATCAGTTCTGTCTGTTTGCCACATGTGAATCGTGCTACTGTGTTACCTTTGCGTTAGTCTTAGTTTTACAGTTAAATGTATTCAGTGTGCAACAGAAGTCCTTATGGTAAAGCTTCTGTAATCATTTAGTAGTCCGAAGTTCATTGAATTCTTATAAGTGGCTCATGTGAAATGTATCCCTTGCCTTTCATATTTAACACTGTTTATCTGTGGCTTTTATAGTTCAAGGTCACTTTGACCGAATAAAAATACTTGACTCACATTTTTTTCCCCTCAAGTATCTTTAAAAATGTTACTCTCTTGCAGGAGTTGGCAAACTTTTTCTGTAAAAGACCAAATAATAATTATCTTAGGTTTTGTGGGTCATAGGTTCCCCAATTACTTAACTGTGCCATTGCATTGCAAAAGCAGCTATAGATAGTGTGTAAATGAACTAGCATGACTGTTCCAATAAAACTTAATTTACAGAACCAGGCAGTGGGCTGGATTTGGTCCATGGGCCTTAGTTTGCTGAGTCCTATTCTATTCTGGTAAAATGTGTTGTCAAACGCTAATACCAGTATGATTTTCTTTCTTTAATTTTATCTTTTTGCCTAGATACCCAAGGGCTTTTTATTCATCTTTAAAGCCAATAATTTTACTAGAATGTCTGTTAGCCATTCCTGCTAATTCTCCTAGATACACAGTGTATTCTATTATATTGGCCTAAATGTTTTTTCATATTTTCATCAATTATAGTTTTTTAGTAGTGTTCCATTATTTTCGTTTTCTCTCTTTTGGGCCTCCTATTATATGTATGTTGGATCTTCTTATATCTATACCTTAATATTATTCTTTCTTATTTTTTATATTTGCTTTATTTTTATTTTTTGTTTTTTCTATTTTATGCTTTAGTGCCTTCAATGTATCTTCCGTGGTATCTATGTCTCTCTCTCTGTGTTTTTTGAAACAGTCTCACTGTCACCTAGGCTGGAGTGCTGTGTCACCGTTGTGGTTTACTGCAGTGTCAACATCTCTGGACTCAGGTGATCCTCCCAGTTTAACCCAAGTAGCTGGGACTACAGATGTGCATCACCATGCCCTACTAATTTTTGTATTTTTTGTAGAGACAGGGTTTCACCGTGTCGCCCAGGCTGGTCTCAAACTCACGGGCTCAAATGATCCACCTGCCTCCGCCTCCCAAAGTGCTGGGATTACAGACATGAGCCACTGCACCTGTTGGTATCTATCTATTAAGTTTAATGTTCTTGCTAGTTTTCACTTCCTTTCTGAGTTTTTTCTTTCCTATTCTGTCATGAACTTTGTCATTTCTTATTGTACATCCTCTTGTTATCTGGCAAGATTCGTTTTTTAGTTTTTCAATTTCTGATCTATGCTGTTCTTCCATAGCTTCTATCATTTAAAAATTTTTTTCCCCTTTTTCTTTTTGAGACAGGGCCTTTCTCTGTCATCCAAGGTTCAAGGAATTCACCCACCTCAGCTTCCCAAGTAGCTAGGACTATGGATGTGTGCCATCACTACCAGCTGAGTTTTTTTTTTTTTTGGAAAGATGGGTTTCACTGTGTTGCCCAGCCTGGTCTTGAACTCTTGGGCTCGTGATCCTCCTGCTTTGGTCTCCCAAAGTGCTGAGATTACAGGCATGAGGCACTGTGCCTGGCTATTTTCTTAATTCCTCTTATTCATTTTGAAATATGTTACAGTTCTCATCTTTTTTCTTACTATACTTTTTAATTGTTCTCTCTTGGTCATATTTAAATTAGATGGTCTTACCTGTACTTTTGGAGAAGGTTTCTGTGATGGAGGTGGAAATTGGCAAATATAGTTTTCCTGCTTTTATGGTTTGAAGATTTTCTCCTTTGTTGCTTAGCTGGAGTATTTTAAAAATATGGCCACTCAATTAAAACAAAAATGAGGTACCATTGTACACTCACTAGAATGGCTAAATGAGAAACATAAAAAATACCAAGTATGAGGATGTAGAGTAGCTGAAATTCTCCTGCTCTGCTATTCGAAGTGTAAATTGGAATGGAAATGTAAAGTGGTACAACAATTTGGAAAGCTCTATGGCTGTATCTACTAAAGCTGGACATATGCTGCAAGTCCTGTGACTCAGTAGTTCTACTCTATGATCCATACTCCCCAAATATATGGACTAGAATGCTCATAGCACATTTGTCATTGCTCCAAACTGAAATCTGTCCAAATGGCCATCAGTCGTTGTTGTTCCCTTCCACAGTGAGTCTGACTTTGGCTGTGTAACTTGCTCTGGCCAGTTGGACATTAGCAAGCATTATGCAACACAAGCTTGATCAGTGCTTATGTACTCCGGGGAATAATGTCCTGAGACCACTGTATAAGGATGTCCTGGAGTAGGAGAGGTTACATGGAAGAGAATTGTGGTGCCCAGCCAATGACCAGTACTTACTGACAAACTTGTGAGTGAGGTCATCTTTGACTTTATAGTTTAGCTGACCTTCCTTCCAGCTAAAAGTCGCCACATGAACAAGTCCAGGTAAAGCCAGAGGAGAAACTACCCAGAAAACATACAATTGTGAGAACAAGAAATTGTTGTTTGAAGCCACTAAATTTTTAGGTGATTTGTTATACAGCAATATTAAACTGACTCAGATTGAATAAATACATCATGGTATATTTACACAACGGAATACTGTAGAGCAATGAGAATGATAAACAGTCTACAGCTGCATGCAGTAGTATGTGTGAATCTCACAGACATATGTTGAGCTAAAGAAGCCAGACAGAGCAGAGTTTATACTGTATGCCTGCATATTATAGAAAGTCCTCAAGCAGGCAGAATCATTCTGTTCTGTTAGAAGCCAGAATAGGGGCTACCCTTGGGGGAGTATTGACGAGAACAGAGAAAGTAGAGGCTTCTGGGCTGCTGGAAAGGTTCTGTTTCTTGAACTGGTTGCTGGTTACGTAAGTGGGTTCTGTTTGTGAAATTGTAAAATATAAGCAAGTTCACTTATTGCTGCCTTTTTCTGAGTGTATATTTCAGTGTTGATGTGGCCTCCTCTGTGATGTTCTCTGAGATTAACCTTCTTTGGGTATCTCTTTCCTTTATTCCCACTCCTGCCTCTTTGTTTGATTTGGATTCTAGTCCACAGTGTTCTTCCTAAAGCCTCTTAGGTTCTCATGGTCTTGCATTCTCCCCCAGAAACTCAGAAACTTTACTGGTTGTTCTTGGATACAATTTCACTTAAAAAGGATCCTCTCCTTTTGATGGTAATTTCTTCTTTCCCAGCTCTTAGACTCACTAGAACTCTCCTTTTTGTGCCTTCATCTGCTCAGTTGCTTATTCTGTGTAGGTTCTATTTTTGTGGGTGTTTTAGCCCTGCCTACTTATCTGGTGTCCATAGGACTGTCCTATCACCTGATATTGTTGAACATTTTGTCTTTTGCTATTGTCCACCTATTTTGTTATCCTCTTATCTGTGGGTGTTTTTATTTTTCCTGTGGAGATAATTGTAGATCCACTTGCAGTTGTAAGATATAATACAGAGAGGTTCTTTGCATGCTTTGCTCAGCTTCCCCCAGTGGTAGCATTTTGCAAAATTATAATGTTACAACCAGGATATTGACGGTTTATGGGCTGAGTAGTGTCCCTGCAAATTCGTATGTTGAAGCCCCAACCCTCCAGTACCTTAATGTAACTGTATTTAGAAGCTAGGGCATTTAAAAAGGTGATTAAGTTAGGATAAGGTTGTTGGAGTGGGCCCTAATATAATCCAGTGTGGTGTCCTTATAAGAGGAAATTTGGACACAAAAAGAGACATTAGGGACATGCACACAGGGGAAAAAACTCTGTAAAGGAAACAGCAAAGAGGAGGCCATCTGCAAGCCAAGGAGAGAGGCTTCAAAAGAAACCAAGCCTGCCAACACTTTGATCTTAGAATTCTAGCCTCCAGAATTGTCAGAAAATAAACTTCTGTTGTTTCAGGCACCCAGTCTGTAGTATTTTGTTATGGCAGCCCTAGCAAATGAATACACTGACATCGATAAAATCCACCACTCTTATTCAGATTTCCAGTTTCAGTGGTATTCACTTGTGTAGGTTCAATACAGTTTTATCACCTTTTTAGGTTTCTGTTTCTACCATCCTCTCCACTACCCCCCCCCAACATTTCTAACATATTCATATGATTAGATTTGAATCTGTTGTCTTGCTTGCTTAGGAGTCCTTTATTTATTTTTAAGTAGTTTTTTTTGTTGTTATATTGGAAGACTTATTTTCCCAATTAATCAAAGGGGACAAATACCATCAGGCAAGAAAGGGTAAGATATGCAATAATCTGATTAGTAATAGCTTTTTTAGTGTATCTGATTTATAGTGATAAGCCAATACATATTTGTTGCAGGGAGTTTAATTAATTCTTTTCTAAATGACTAAGGTTGTTAACATTTTCATGACAATTCTGGTACAGTTATTGACTTTCTTTATCTGACATCTTCTGAAAACAAGGAGTTCTACATTAGTGAATTTACCATATAACTAAAGTTTATCTCCTGGAGAAAACTTAAGATTAAAATCATTTTTAGTAAAGATGTTCTTTAAACATAGCTTAAGTAAAGGTGGCGGTTCAGTTGTTTTTAGAAATCTGCCAAAGGAATCCTTTTCTGGCATCTGGATGAACCCAAGCTGATACAGAGAAATTTTTCTTTTCCCTCCCTGGAAAATTCGCTTAACTTTTTCAACTCTGAAGTTTTACAATAAGTTTAATCTAGTTTACTACAGCCAATTCAAGGAAGGATCAATCAATCCAACTTACAAATCCATAAAATTAATGGATTTACCAAAATCTTGTTTAAACAGCCTTTTAAAGTTTCTTTTATGTTGGTATAACTTACATAAAATGCATAAATTTTATGTGTAGAGTGATTTTTCCCCCTTTTGTTTTTAGTTGAGATGTAATGATTCTACATGTTTTTGGGATACAGAGTAATATTTCAATGTGTGTATACAACGTATAATGATCAAATTAGGTAATTAGGACACCCATAACCTCAAACATTTTATTATTTATTTGTGTTGGGAACATTCAAAATCCTCTCTTCTGGCCTTTTGAAAATATGCAATAAATAATAGTTAACCATATTCATCCTACAGTGCTACAGAACCAGAGCCCATTCCTATCTAGCTGTAATTTTGTATCTGTTAACTAGCCTCTATCCACTCCTCTCCCTTTGCTGTTCCCAGCCTCTAATACACACAGTTCTACTTTTTACTTCCATGAGCTCAAAAAAATTTACTCGCACATATGAGTGAGAACATGTGGCATTTATCTTTCTGTGCCTGACTTATTTTGCTTGATAGATGTCCTCCAGGCTCATCCATGTTGTGGCAAATGGTGGGATTTCTTTCCTTTTTATGGTTGAATAGTATTCCATTGTGTATGTTTACACCACATTTTCTTTATCCATGAATCGATTGATGGACATTTGGTTGGATTCCATGTTTTAACTATTGTGAAAGTGCTACAATAAACGTGGTGGTGCAGATCATCTCTTTGATACACTGATTTCTTTGATACACTGGTTTTCTTTTCTTTGGATAAACACTCAGTAGTGGGATTACTGGATTACTGTGGTAGTTCTGTCTTTAGTTTTTTTAGAAACTTCCATATAGTTTTCTATAGTAAATAGCCTTTGAAGATATCTGTGAAATTTTAGCTGAAGGTACTCCCGTTTTACCTTCACAGCAGCATTTTAAGGAATGTTCTGCTTTAAAAGTTTGGGTCATATGATAGTGTAGTCTTAGAAATATTTTCCTTTTGAATTTTGTTAATGAATATGAATATATCCATTGAAAAGTATATATTCATAATAAAATTATTATTATTATTATTTTTGAGACAGTCTCTCATTCTGTCGCCCAGCCTGCAGTGCAGTGGTGCAATCTCAGCTCGCTGCAGCCTCCACCTCCTGGTTCAAGCGATTCTTGTGCCTCAGCCTCCTGAGTAGCTGGGATTACAGGTGTGCACCACCATGCCCAGCTAATTTTTGTATTTTTAGTAGAGATGGGGTTTCGCCAAGTCGGCCAGGCTGGTCTCGAACTCCTGACCTCAAGTGATCTGCCTGCCTTGGCCTCTGAAAGTGCTGGGATTACAGGCAAAACACCATACGTGGCTTTACAAATTATTTTTTGGTGTCAAAATTTATTCTGTTAATTAACCTTAATACCATTTAATTTTTTTCTTTTCTTTTTTTTTTTTTTAGAGATAAGGTCTCACTGTGTTGCCCAGGCTGGTCTCGAACACCTGGGCTTGAGCAATCTTCCTGCCTTGACCTCCCAAAGTGCTGGGATTACACACATGAGCCACCGTGGTTAGCTTAGTATTATTTTTATTTGATGCTTTCCTGTTAATTATCAAATAGATATTTTACAGTTACTTTATTTAGTCATCTAAGAACATACTATTGGCTTGAGAAATAAGCATGTCCTTGCACATTACGTAATAAACAATATTCTTGTTGAATATTTAAAAATGTAGTTCTGTATAATATTTTGAGAAAACGGTACACTGATAAAAGGTTAGTTGGTTTGACCATGTGAAAGTTTAAACTTGGTTGGGCTTGGTGGCTCGCATTTGTAATCCCAGTATTTTGGAAGGCTGAGGCAGGAGGATTGCTTGAGCCCCGGAGTTTCAAGATCAGCCTGGGCCACATAGGGAGACCCCCATCTCTACAAAAAAAAAAAAAAAAAAAAAGGCCCAGCATGGTTGCATGCACCTGTGGTCCTGGCTACTTGGGAGGCTGAGGTGGGAGGCTGAAGTAGGAGGATCTCTTGAGCCTAGGAGGCTGAGACTGCAGTAAACTATGATCATGCCACTGTACTCCAGTCTGGGTGACAGTGCCAAACCTTGTCTCCAAAACCAAAAAACTCAAAAAACTTTATTTTTCAAACAAAATAATGACATTAAAAAGGAAGGAGCACACTTTGGGAAGCTGAGGTGAGAGGATTGTTTGACATCAGGAGTTTGAGACCAGCCTGGGCAACAAAGCAAGACCCTTGTCTCTACAAACAAAAAAAAAAAAGAAAAGAAAAGAAAAATTAATCAGTCATGATGGCCCATGCCTGTAGTCCCAGCTACTTGGGAGACTGAAGTGGAAGGATCACCTGAGCCACCTGAGCCCAGGAGTTCAAGACCATGGTGAGCTATAATGGCGCCGCTGCACTCTAGACTGGGCAACAGAGCAAGATCCTGTTTCTTGAAAAAACAAAATAAAACCAAGTTGAAAAGTGAGAACGCTGCGAAGAAGGCATCCAACCAGGGCTGCAATGGAGAGTAACAAGGAAGGCCTCTTTCAATCAAGTCTTCAATTGGTCTAAGAAGAAAATCTTCCATTTCAGATTTAAAAAATAAAGAGGAACCAACACCTTGCAGAGCTGATAGCCAAGTATTTCAGACAGAGAAAACTGTGGCGTAGAGAGACAGGAAGGGCATGAGGTCACATAGCAGACTGCACAGAAGAGCCAAGATTCGAAACCCTAATGCTAGACCCCAACTCCCATCTATTGCTTCTAATAACTGTTCATTAGTGGGTCCAGCATGGGAGCTCACACGGAGCAGGCCCTACTAAAAATCACTCTTTCTTGAAAAAACAAACAAAAAGAAAATACTTGCAGCAATATGATAGATAAAGAGTTGATGTCTTTATGACATTGTATTGTTTTCACGATTTACAAAAAAAAAAAAAAACCCTAATGAATAATAGATAAAATGAAGAGCCATTTATAGAAGAGAAATGTTCAGCCTCCATGATAATCACAGACAAAATACTATGGCAATCCAGAAGCTTTTTTTAAACACTATCAAATTAGCAAAAATATAAAGTGAAATAATACCCATTATGTGGTGAGTAGAAAGGAGAAGGGGAGGAAGTTATTCTCATATGTATTGCTGATGGGAATATGGCATCCTTGTTTTCTTATAAAACTTTGAAGTATAATATACTTACAAAAGATGAACATATCAATGTGTATAGTTGATTAACTGTTACAAATTGAATACATATGACTAGTACTCAGATAATAAACAAGACATTATTTATTCCTTGTGCTTTTCCCAGTATCTAACGCAATCCCTCTGAAACAAAATAAATATCCTGACAGATTGCTGAGTCATACGGTATATATGCTGAGCTTTAATGTGTTCTCCAAAGTAATTGTATCAGTTTATACTGGCACTGACACCAGCAGTGTGTAAATGTTCTAGTTGCCCCGCTTTCTGTGATTATCATTTTGAAAAGCAATTTGTCAGTATATTAAGAGCCATAAACATATTTATACCAATTTATCTAGTAATTCTAATTGAAAAGATAGAGATACATGCACAAAAACATTCAGTGAAGCAGTCTAAATTTTGTCTGCTGCAACCCCACACCATTTGTTGTCTGTGGCTGCTTTTGTGCTGCAGTGGCAGAATTGAGTAGTTATGATAGAGATCCTGCAAAGCAGAAAATATTTACTATCTGACTTACTCCAGAAAAAGTTTGCTGACCCCTGCATTTGAGCATTATTTAGAATATTAAAAGATTGGCAGTAACTGATATGTCCATCAGTAGGGGAATTATTGGCTAAATCCTTGATAAAACTGGAGCTAGCCATTTACAATGATGATTACAGGGACTGTTTAACCAACAGATATTTAATGGGCATTCACCATGTGTTAGGTACTTTTCTAGATGTTAGGAAATCAGTAAAAACAAAATACTTGCCCTCATAGAGCTTAAATTTTAGTAGTGGAGATAGAGAAGAAACAAGTAAAATAATATGTAAGGGATAAGTGCTAAGAAGGAAGAAAAAAAGCAGGAAAGGGGGATATGAAATATTTCAGGGTAAGGTCTTGACATTTTAGATTAGGGTTACCAAGGAATATTTCACAGAGAAAGTGACTTTTGAGTAAGGACTTAAATGAGAGGGCTTGACATGCAGGTATCTGAGGGAAGAGCATTTGAGGCAAAGGGAATGGCAAGCACAAAGGGTCAGTTGGAAATGTGCCCTGATATGCTCTAGGAACAAGAATTTCAAGGGCTGGCTGGTTGTGGTGGCTAACTCCTTTAATCCCAGCACTTTGGCAGGCCAAGGCAGGAGGATCACTTAAGCCCAGGAGTTCGAGACCAGCTGGGAAACAAGACCCCTTCTCTACAAAAAGTAAAAAAAATTAGCCAAGTGTGGTGGTGCATACCTGTAGTCCCAGCTACTAGGGAGGCTGAGGCTGCAGTGAGCTGTGTTCATGACACTGCACTCCAGCTTGGGCAACAAAGCGAGACCCTGTCTCAAAGAAAAAAAAAATCAAGGGCTACACTAGTGGGAAGGAGGGGAGAGCTGCAAGGGAAGAGAGTTGCAAGAGTTTGGACAGGTAATTGCTAGTGGTAGTGGGTAGGGCAGATCATGTAGAACCTTCTGGCAAAATGAAAAATCCCTATTAAAAATTGTTTAGGTAGGAAATAGAAAGAATTTTTCTTCTCCCATTTTCCCTCCCTCCCTGATCATGACTGTCATGCAAAGCTATGCATAAGGAAAAGATTGGAAGAAAATACCCTAAAATGCTAACAGTGTTAATGTGCTGGGGTTATAAATTATATATATATTTGCCATACTTTCCATAATTTGGCTATATTTTATAATAAAAAGCATAATTAAAGACTGGAAGTATTTTGCATATTTCTATCTTTTAATACCTTAGAAATCAAGTACTTTAGATCTTTGTCAAGTTGATTGTAACCTGACTTTATTGATGGTGGGCAACAGTGTCTTAAATCATCTAAGGAGTTGTTGGCTTTTTAATTATGTATTAA
>NW_016808491.1:421457-426988 GCF_001698545.2 Rhinopithecus bieti | reverse complement strand
AGACGGGGGTTCACCGTGTTAGCCAGGATGATCTCGATCTCCTGACCTCGTGATCCACCCGTCTCGGCCTCCCAAAGTGCTGGGATTACAGGCTTGAGCCACCGCTCCCGGCCTTATGTATTAATCTTTCAGGGTTTGAACCAGAAGGAACTGTAGAGATTATCTTTTTTTTTTTTTGAGACAGAGTCTCACTCTGTCACCCAGGCTGGAGTGCAGTGGTGCGATCTGGGCTCACTGTAACCTCCACCTCCTGGGCTCAAGCAGTTCTCATGCCTGAGCCTCCCAAGTAGCTGGAATTACAGGTGCGTGCCACTACCCCCAGCTAATTTTTGTATCTGGAGTAGAGACGGGATTTTGCCATGTTGGCAAGGCGGGTCTCAAACTCCGGACCTCGGGTGATCTGCTGGCCTCAGCCTCCCAAAGTGCTGGAATTACAGCCGTGAGCCACCATGCCCTGACTTTTATCTATTAAAATAGATAAAATAGATTATCTATTTTTAATCCCCTTATTTTACAGATGGGGAAATGATCTGGAGAAGTGAAGGAACTCTGGCTTCTAGTTCCTTTTCATTGTATGTTTCATCGCCATTTAATCTGAGGTTATCCAGCACTGGAGTGATTTTTGTGATTCATAATTTACCTAATCTTTATGATAAGATTATGATAAGAAAATCTTTGAAAATGATGAAATCTGAGTCTGTTTTTGTGCAAATCTTCTTAGCGCCAAAACCACTATAGCAAATATGATGCCAATAATGAAATATTATATATATGTATGTGTGTATGTATATGTATATATGTGTAGATGTATATATATTTTTATTTATACAAATTTATGGGGTACATGTAAAATTTTGTTACATGTGTATAATACGTAGTGATCAAGTCAGGGTATTTAGCATGTCTATTACTGGAGTACAATACATTTTTGTTGAAGATAGTCACCCTACTCTGCCATGTAACGTTGAATTTATTCCTTCTTATTCTATGTGTACCCTTTAAACCAGTTCTCTTCAACCTCCTCTTGGTCCCCTCACTCATCTTTCGCAGTCTCTGTTATCTGTCTTTCCATTCTCCACCTCCATGTGGTCAAATTTTTTAGCTTCCATGTGTGAGAATATGTAATACTTGTTTTTTTGTGCCTGGCTTGTTTCACTTAAGATAGTGACTTCCAGTTTCATCCATGTTGCTGAAAATGACATGATTTTATTCTTCCAATAATGAGTTCTTTAGGCTAGCACCCTGGTTAAGACCAGACTTTGGACTCAGACTGCCTGGTTTTGAATCCTGTTTCTGGTCCTTATTAGTACATAACTTCTCAGTGCTTTAGTTTCTGCATTTATAAAATGAGTATAATACTAAGTATATAGCCCATAGTGTTGTCATGAGGATTAGATGAATTCGTGTGGGTACAGTGCCAGGCACATTGATTATATTATTACTGAGGCTTAAATATCTAGAAGAGAGTATATTTGAACACTAGATAGCAGAGAAAATTAAGCTTAACAAATCCTTGAATTGTATGGTGTAAAGTTTATATATGTCTCTATTTTGACTTTGCAGGCAATGTAGTAATGTATTAAGAACATTTTAGGCCGGGTGCGGTGGCTCAAGCCTGTAATCCCAGCACTTTGGGAGGCCGAGACACGCGGATCACGAGGTCAGGAGATCGAGACCATCCTGGCTAACATGGTGAAACCCTGTGTCTACTAAAAAAAATACAAAAAAGCTAGCCAGGCGAGGTGGCGAGCGCCTGTAGTCCCAGCTACTTGGGAGGCTGAGGCAGGAGAATGGCGTGAACCCGGGGGGGCGGAGCTTGCAGTGAGCTGAGATCCGGCCACTGCACTCCAGCCTGGGCGACAGAACAAGACTCCGTCTCAAAAAAAAAAAAAAAAAAAAACTAATTTTAATTAGCATAGTGGTTTCAGATTCTATGTTGTTGTAGCACTTCACAGATGGTTATCAAATTTTGTTGAAAAGGATATTTACTTTCATTTCATTTGGAGAAATCCTGTGATTTAGGTAAACGGCCTGAGTGGTTAGGTGATGAAAGGTGGGACAGGATGCCTGATGAAAGGCAAAGCATGGGGTCCAGGCAAAAGCATGGGGTCCAGGCAGCTGTAGGAAAGATTGCTTGTTTACTGGAGTAGGCAAGAACTTTGCTTTGTGAGTATATAGGTCAGGACAATAAAAAGTTCGATTTAAACTGACAAACAGCAGTGAAGGGGGATCAAATAGAGAACAAAGAGTGAGTATGTGCCCCTTTCCTTTGAAATGTGTCACCAAATTCTAGCATTTGAGTGTCCCTTAATATCAGAGAGACAGAAGACCACTGAACTCATATAATGAATATAATTAAGAATGAACAAATTATTTGTTTCTATAATTTTTGAACTGTAGGGTAAAGCTTTTGGTAAAATCTGAAGTATGGAGAAAAATGAAATTTAACTTAGAGTACTGTGACAGTTTGTAAAAACAAATGTTAGAGGCCAGGCGCGGTGGCTCAGGCATATAATCCCAGCACTTTGGAGGCCGAAGTGGGCGGATCACGAGGTCAGGAGATAGAGACCATCTTGGCTAACAGGGTGAAACCCCGTCTCTACTAAAAATACAAAAAATTAGTCGGGAGTAGTGGCAGGCGCCTGTAATCCCACCTGTAATCCTGTTTGGGAGGCTGAGGCGGGAGAATGGCATGAACCCGGGAGGCGGAACTTGCAGTGAGCCAAGATCACACCACTGCACTCCAGCCTCAGTGACAGAGCGAGACTCCGTCTCAAAACAAAACAAAGCAAAAAAACAAATGTTAGAATGTTTTTTCTTCATGATAATTAAGGATAATTTTATATGTGTAGTGTGTCCCTGATGTGTTACGTGTTTATACATGTTTGTGACTACTTGGGTACTTGGGGGTTGCACAAGTTTCTATTACTTTTTTTACTGGAAAAAATAGGGCATCTTTTTGCAGTGCTGATACTATTTTCTTAAGTATTAAAATTTCAGAAATTTCAGAGGTCTTTACATACTCAAGCTGCTGCCTTTTTTTTTTTTTTTTTTTTTTTTTTGGTAAACACAGCTGGATACATGCAGATATAGTCTGCAGTGTTTCTGCCACACTAGCTTTATTAGAGAGTTTTTGCCTTTTTTTACCAGGTCATGGGTTGTAATTTAGGGTTTCTGTGGGCATATTAATTCTGGATAGAACCTGAGATTATGCTTAACTAGAAGTGTGTTAGGTTTGGTGGTGAGTTCATAACGGGACCCAGATACTTACATACTCCGTGGTCATTGCTATTGTAGCAATTGTGGTATTTAATTGAACTTGAAGGTCACTTGGAATATTTCTAGGCCATTACATTACACCTCTGAGAAAAATGTTCTAAGTACAATTCAAAATTTATGATTCAGTTAATAGTTAAGCTAAGGACTTTTAGAAGTATTTGTGGGTAGAGGGAAGGAGGCCATACATTTACAGAGACCCGGATGAAGCATGAAATTGTGACACTGAATTTGTCTTTCGATCCCAACTCTCTGCTGATGCGCTAGGCTCTGGTTCAAGGAGTGGCATATGACTCTCAAATAGCCCCTGTATCCTTTGCCAGTCACTCTTTTCAGGGCTTAGGTTGATATGTCATATGCATATAAGAATGTGTAGAAAAGATGTGTGAAATTGACTGAGTATTTTAGGTTTAGGGTTTTTTTTTCTTTTTTTAGGAGACAAGTTCTCTCTCTCATCCAGGGTGGAGTGCAGTGGTGTGATCACTGCTCACTGTAACGTCAAACTCTTGGGCTCAAGTTACTGTTTTGCCTTAGTCTCCTGAGTAGCTAGCATTATGGGCATGTACCACTACACCTGGTTAATTTTTTATTTTTTATAGAGATAGGGCCTCACAATGTTGCGCAGGCTGGTTTTGAATTCCTGACCTCAAGTGATCCTCCTGTCTTGGACTCCCAAAGTGCTGGGATTATAGGCCTGAGCCAGTGTACCTGGCCAGTTTGGTTCTTTTGAATGGGAATTTTTGTTTTGTGTGATATCAATCAAACATCTATACCTTTAAGATCAAAGTATAACCCTAAGATACTGTATCTGTTTTTCTTTCTTTCTTTTTTTAAGAGATGGGGTCTCACTGTATTTCCTAGGCTGGTCTTGACTTCCTGGGCTCAAGCAGTCCTCCTGCCTCAGCCTCCTGAACTGCTGAGATTATAAGCAAGATTCTATCTTTTAGCCTTATGTGGTAATTCTAAATATTTTTGTGGGTTTTTGACCCCTTTGAGAATTGGATAAAATCTTTGGACTCCTTTCTTATTCAATACATGTCTATATATACAGCCTATAATTGTGTATACATTTTAGGAGATATGTGAACTCTCTTGATGCATTAGGCAAACAATCTCTGTTTTGTGTATTTACATTTTAGCATATGACTTTCTTTTAAGAGTAGAAACCTTACAGGCTTGAAAAGGATTAGGAGACTGAGCTTCCAGGGAGAATTTACTTTTTTGAGAGAGGAGAGATTAACGTGCTATTTTTCCATCAGAAATCCATTTAACTTGCTTTTTTGGACAAATATACTACTAGTATGCATCTAGTTAAATCATTCTTCTGCACTGTAGGTTATGAAAAAATAGTGTCTTACTGGTGTATTCACAAAGGCAGTCTAGCAAGGAAAAATTAAAAAGCTTAAATTCTCATTCTTATTTCTAAGGGAATAAAGAGGGAGAATTCATTATGTCAAGCATTACAAATAAGCATGTATTAAAGCAGCTACATACGATGATGGCACATTGTTGGAACACCCTAAGAAAGATAATTTGCATGGAAGATGATTATTCAATAGGGCTTTAATTTACAAGAAACATTCCACCATTTAATTGAGCCCTTTTACACACACTGCTTCGCTTCAATAGATTGCATTTGCTCCCTGCATATATATACAATGCCAGAAGCATGGTTAAAATCAGATTCAGCCTAGCTAAAAGGTGAAACAACAGCTGAAAGTCATGTTGTAAAAATATACATTATTAAACATCTGAGGATTATTTTTGAAATCGGTTTTCTGTTGCCTGGTTTGTACCATAAAGCTGATTGTCTAATTTTTTTTTAATAAGATTTTTATAAGATTATTTGGCCCTGCTGGACACTGGTTAAACTATATGGTTCCATTTAAAATTTTTTCACTTTTATAGGCCATTCACTGATATAGTACTTTTGCAAAATGAGCAAACATAGCCTGCATTTATAGTCATTTGAGAAAGAAAATTATTTGATAAAGAAGATACTAAAACATTTCAAGAAATAGCTGACTTGTGATTAAAATGCTTCGAAAGATAACATATGGTAAAAAATTTTAAAAGAGCAATGTAGATACATTTATTTTATTTATTTATTTATTTATTTATTTATTTTGGTCAGTGTTAGCAGAATAGTGTATGGAGAAAGCTTATCACAGAGAATTTCAATCCTTGAGACATTTAAAATAAGCATCGTTGTAAGAAGCCAAGCCAGGCCCATTCTTTTTTTTTTTTTTTTTTTT
>NW_016808491.1:375644-421131 GCF_001698545.2 Rhinopithecus bieti | reverse complement strand
TTTTTTTTTTGAGACGGAGTCTTGCTGCGTCGCCTAGGCTGGAGTGTGTAATGGCACGATCTTGGCTCACTGCAACCTCCACTTACCAGGTTAAAGCAATTCTCCTGCCTCAGCCTCCCGAGTAGCTGGGATTACAGGTGCATGCCACCATGCCCGGCTAATTTTTGTATTTTTAATAGAGATGGGATTTCACCATATTGGCCAGGCTGGTCTCGAACTGCTGCCCTTAGGTGATCCACCCTCCTTGGCCTCCCACCAGGCCCATTCTTGATGAGGAAACACTGAAAGTGTCCAAATGAGGAAACACTGAAGGCCTGCAGGTGAAGTCAGGAGCAAGAAGAGGACATTTATTATCACCATTATTTGGGAGGTGCAAATCAGTGTAATAAGTAAAGTAAGGCAAAAAGGATTATGGATGTTGAAAAGGAAGCCATACATTTATCACCATTTCCAGAAATAGTGATTCAGTAGAGGAGAACAACATTCCTGAGAATAAGTTGAAAGTTTGAAGTGGAAGAAAGAGAGGTTGAAACATTTTCTGTTGAGTGCCCTCTGTGTTTTTGGTGAATGGAGGCTTTTTCCTGAAAGTAGAGGGGATGAGAGTGAAATTGGGCAACTAAGAAGATTGGGAAGAAAAGATATGGAGAAGCCGCTGTGATGAGAAAATATGTGGAATAGCTCTAAGAGCTCAACAGAGGGTGAATTAACATGAAGACACTGGGAGTCAGTCAACAGAGGTGGTTTGTGTGAGTCAGGGTGGCATCTGGATTCTCTGAGCATAAGCGGTTCATTACCTATATAGGCAGCTTAATAACCATCTGAGTGCTTAAGGAAGTGGTTCAGCCCCTTCCACACAGATTTGCTCCTAAGATCTTTGACTGCACAAGACCCTGGAGTTGGAGACCTTGTAAGATCAGTTGTAAGTAAGGTAAGGGAGAAAGGAAGGATGCAACTGGGAGGAGAATCTGGTGTGGTGTTTTTATAGTGGGCAGATCTGTCAGTGGGATGTCTCTGATTGTGTGCAAAAAGGCCTGGATGGTAATTCCTACTTCCTCGGGTTGTTGTGAAGATTAACTGAATCAAATGTCACAGTGAGCATGAACTGTTTCCCCATAGCGCCCTGCATACAGTCAACTCTCAGTAGATACCTGCTTTAAAAGCGAAAGCAAAAATCTCTGCAAGCCCAATTCTCCGAGATATTTAAGCAGTCTTGATTCCCACACATCCTTTCAGTCTTCATTGTGTTTAAAATTTCTCTTTACACTGATCCTGGCACCTGTGCTTTCAGATCTGCCTTTGCATCTTAAGAAATCTCTCCTTGAGCCTACCATTCCTTGTCCCTGTTTCCCTCTTTCACGGGTTTCTCAGATAAATGGGTTACATACACTGTCTCTTCTCTTACCATTAAATCGCTTTAATTCCAAAGAATTCGGCTGTTTATACCTCTCTTCTACCCAAATTCTCCACGTAGGTAAACATAGATAATGGACACATAAACAACAAAGTATACTGTCAGGTGATAATAAATACCGTGGAGAAAAGCACTTCAGTGTAGGGGGCATAGGGAGTGCCAGGCTTATGTAGGGGAGGTTTGCTGATTTTTGTACAGTAGTCTCAGTGGGCCTTTCTAATAAGGAGACACTTACGCAGATCTAAAGGTTGTGAAGAAGCAAATCGTGTAACTATCTGGGGAGAAGAACATTCCAGGCAGCCAGTGTAAAGTCCCTGAAGTGGGGACAATGTTGATGCATTTGCAAAAAAGCAAGGAAGATTTTTACAGATAGAACAGAGTGATCAAGCAGGGGATGGTGTCAAGAGAGGTAGGCAGGTAGATGTGGCATTGAGAGCATGTGGAAATTATCTGCTGCTTGCTTCTGTTTTCTCAGTAAGAGGGAGGATGAGGCAAAAGGAATTGGAGATTTGAAGAGATGTTCAGTTAGGAAAGTGGGAGAGTAAATATGGATTTGAGCAAAGTGTGATCCTTGGACCAACAGCACCAGTATCGTCTGAGAATGTGTTAGAAATGCACATTCTTGGGATCCATCCCAGACATACATACTGAATCAGAAACTCTGGGGGTGAGGATGGACAGTCTCTATTTTAACAAGCTATTCTGATGTACAGAAAAGTTTGAGAGTCACTGGATTAGGGAGACGAGTATAATGCACTAAGGATCCATTTGAGCTTAGTGGTCTTAAATTTGATGTGAAAGCAGTCAGTAAATTGTGCTGAAGCAAAAAAGGGTTGAGAGAATTGAATGTGTACAAAGGATTATTTTAAATGATACACCATAAAATCTAAGCTACATAAAGAAGTGAGGACAGGCCGGGTGCGGTGGCTCAAGCCTGTAATCCCAGCACTTTGGGAGGCCGAGACGGGTGGATCACGAGGTCAGGAGATCGAGACCATCCTGGCTAACACGGTGAAACCCCGTCTCTACTTAAAAAATACAAAAAACTAGCCGGGCGAGGTGGCGGGCGCCTGTAGTCCCAGCTACTCGGGAGGCTGAGGCAGGAGAATGGCGTAAACCCGGGAGGCGGAGCTTGCAGTGAGCTGAGATCCGGCCACTGCACTCCAGCCGGGGCGACAGAGCCAAAACCCAACAAAAAAAAAAAAAAAAAAAAAAGAAGTGAGGACAGGGCATCACAATTTGTGGAATATAGCTAAAGTAGTACTTTGGGGAAAATTACAGCAAATAAAGTCAATGACCTCAGGTTTTATCTTATGAAATTAGAATACTAAACAAACAGCAAATGACACCAAAAAAAAGTAGAAGAAGTATCAGAGCATATATCAGTGAAATGGAATAGAAAATAAACCAAAAGCTGGTTCTTTGAGAAGCTTAATTTAAAAATTTTTTAAAAATAGAAATATCTAGCCAGACTAATCAAAAATTAGGAGGAGACATGCAGATTACCAATGAGAGAGGTAATATCAATATTAATTCTACAGATATTAAAAGGATAATAAGAGACTATTACGGTCAACCTTATGCCAGTAAATTTGACAACTTATATAAAATAGATAAATTCAGTGAACAGCACAAACCACCAGATCTCCCTCAAGAAGAAATAGAAACCTGAGTAGTCCTGTATCTGTTATAGAAATTGAATTTGTAGTTGAAAACCTTCCCACAAAGGAAACTGCAGACACAGATGGCTTTGCTATGGAAGTCTACCAGACATTTAAGGAAGAGATAGTATTAATTATATTCTAACTCTTCTAGGAAATTAAAGAGGAGAGAATACTTCCCTTGTGTTTCTATAGTACAGACACCATAACCAGGCAAGCATATTACAAGTAAAAGTATAGACCAATATTTCTCATGAACATAGCTGTAAAAATACCTGACAAAATTTTAACAAATGATCCAGCAATTCATAAGAAGGAAAACACATCATGACCAAGTAAATGTATGGAATGCAAGCTTGATTTAACACTCAAAACTCAGGAAAGCAATTTATATTAACAGGCTAAAAAAGAAAACCGTATGATCATTTGATTACCGTAGATGAAAAATAATTTGACAAAATTAAACATCTATTCCTGATTTAAAAAAAAAAAGAACTCTTAGCAAACTGTGGAATAAAAGAGATCTTTTCAACCTGATAAAGGCATGTATGAAAAACCTACAGCTAACTTCATGTTTAATAATTTAAGATTGAATGCTTTTCCCTAAGATCGAGAACATTCAGCTTTGTGCTGGAGTTTCTAGACAGTGAAATAAAGGAAGATAAAGGAAAATAATTCAGATTTAGGGAAAAAAATTCAGGCTAGAAAGAAAGAATTACAACTGTCTGTATTCACTGACAACATGATTGTCTATGTAGCAAATATTGTGGAATCTACAGAAGAAATACTAGAAATTCTAGAACTAATTAATCAATTTGGGAAGGTTGCAAGATGAAATTCAATACATAAAAGTTAATTGTTCTAGCACTTTGAGAGGCCAGGGCAGGAGGATCACTTGAGCCTAGGAGTTCGAGACAAGCTTGGGCAACACAGTGAGACATCATCTCTTAAAAAAAAAAGTCAGTTGTATTTCTATATATTAGTAACAAGCAATTGAACATTGACATTTGCAAATACCATTTGTAATAACATCAAAAACACTAACTAGAGATAAGGCTAATAAAATACATGTAAGATCTATGCACTAAAAACTAAAACATTGCTGATATAAATTTAAAAGGCTTAAATAAGTCAAGAGATATACTGTTTTTATGGTTCAGAAGATGCAATATTGTTAAGATGGTTAGTTTTACTCAACTTGAGCTGTAGTTTCATTGCCATCTCAGTTAATATTTCAGCAAAGTTTTTAGTAGAAATTGACAAACTGATTCTAAAGCTCTTACAGAAATGCTAAGGACTTAGAGCAAAACACATTAAAAAGAGAATAAAGTTTTAGGACTTACATTTCCTGGCTTCATGACTTACTATAAAGGCACAGTAATCAAGTCAGTGTGCTACTGGTATAAGAATTGTTGTTAAAGGGAAAACCTTAGACAAATTAAATTTAACAGAATTTAATTGATTAAAGAATGATTTACGAATTGGGCAGTCCCTCTGAACCAGAACAGGTTCACAGAGGCTCCATTGCAGCCATGTGGTGGAAGAGTTGTGGACAGAAAAAGGAGAGTGATGTACAGAAAACAGAAGTGTGAGGTATGGAAACAGCTGATTGGTTACAGCTCCGTGTTTGCCTTACTTGAAAACAATTTGAAAGTTGACTGCCTTTGATTGGCTAAAACTCAGTGATTGGTACAAGAGTATGTTGCAGTCTGTTTACACATCGAGTTAGGTTACAGTTCTCTATGTAGGAAGAAACCTTTAGACTGAACTTCAAATGTGGAAGGAGGCAGCTTTAGGCTAAACTTAATTTAACAGAATAAATACATCAGTGGAACATCATAGAGAGTCCAGAAATAGACTCACAGACATATGTGGCCAGTTGATATTTGACAAAGGTGAAAAGGTATTCAGTGGAAAAAGGATAATCTTTTCAACAAATGGTGCTTGAAGAATTGTATATCTATATGCAAAAAGTGAACTTCATTTTATTTTTGAAATTTTTTTTCCAGTAAACCTTTTGCACTTCTAAAAAGTGAACTTCAATCTATACCGTGTACCATATATAAAAGTTAAAACGGATCATAGGATTAATTTAAGACCTAATATTGTAAAATTTCTAGAATAAAACATTGGAGAAAATCTTTGTAACCTTGGATTATGCAATGATTTCTTAGAGATGACACCAGCAAAATTTCATAACAGTAAAATTTGATCAATTGGACTTCAGAAAATTTAAGAATTTCTGCTCTTTGGAAGACGCTATTAAGAGAATAAAAATACAAACCATTGGGAGAAAATATTTTGCAAATTATACAACGGAAGATTTGTATCTAGACTTTACACAAAACTCTTAAAACTCTGTACTAAAAAAATGAGGAACTCAGATTAAAAGGATGGGCAAAAGATTTGAACAGACCCAAGAAGGTATTCAGATGACAAGTAAGCACATGATAAGATGTTCGATGTCATTGAAATGCAAATCAAACCAGAGTGAATTACATCTCTATTAGCATGACTAGAATTAAAAAGTCTGACCAGGTGTTGGCTAGGATATTAAGTAACTACAGTTTTTATACACTGCTGGTGGAAATGTAAAATAGTATAGCTACTTTGGCAAACAGTTTTCACCTTATAAAAAATTAAAAACATACACTTCCCACCTGACCCTAAGTGTTTGCCCAATAGAAAGGAAAACAGCTGGGAGTGTTGCCACATGCAAGCTGTCCCAGCTACTTGGGAGGCTGAGCCAGGAGGAATACCTGAGCCCCGGAGGCTAAGGCTGCAGTGAGAGACCTTGACTCTTAAAAAAATGAAAAGGTTTGAAGGACTAAGTTGGAGGCTAATTTAAAAAAGAAAAAGGAAAGCATGTATATGTATGAAGACTTATATAAGTACATGAATGTTCATAGCAGCCTTATTTGTAAAGCTGGAAACTATCCAAATATCTATTAGCAAGTGAATGAATATTAGCAAGTGAATGGATAAAATAATTGTGGCATATACATACAAGGACATATTTCTCAACAATAAAAAGAATGAACTATTGATACACCCAACAATATAGATTAATCTCAAAATATTTATGTCAGGTGAAAGAAGCCAGGTCAAAAAACAGATACCATATGATTCTATTTATTTGAAATTCTAGAAAATGCAAACTAATATGTAGAGATGGAAAACAGATGACTGTTTGCCTTGGGAGCAAGTGTGAGATGGGGAGGGTGGAAGGGAGGAATTAGAGGCTCTTCATAAAGGAAACATTTCGGAGTGATGTGTATGTTCATTTTTTCTAATCATGGTGATGGTTTCATGGCTATTACATGTCAAAACTTATCAAATTGTACATTTAAAATACGTGCAATTCATTGTATTTCAGTTATATTCCAATAAAGGCATTTTTAAAAAAGTAAAATCGGAAAGAACACTATAACAAAAGGTAGCCAAGTTTGGACATAAAACAGTTCATGAAGCAGATGCTGGTAGAAACCAAATAAACATTTGGGGAGCTAAAAAAAAAAAAAAAAAACTAACATTATTGACTGGTTTTGGAACCGAATTCATTCTTTGCTATTTTTAGTTCATGTGTTTTTAGAGACAGGGTCTCAACTCTGTTGCTCAGGCTGGAGTGCAGTGGTACAATCATAGCTTAGTGCAGCCTCAAACTCCCGGGCTCAAGCAATTTTCCTGCTTCAGCCTCCCAAGTAGCTGGGACTATAGGCATGCACTACCGTCCTGGCTAATTTATTTTTATTTTTATTTTCAAGAGACAAGGTCTCACTATGTTACCCAGGTTGGTCTTGAACTCCTGAGCTCAAGCATTCCTCCCACCCTTGGCCTTCCAAAGTGTTAGGATTACAGACATGAGCCATCATGCCCGGACTAGCTCATGATTTCTCTGTGGACTGCTCTATGAAACATGTGTTTTTTACTAATATATGCTATTATCATACTTACATGAGCTTGAAGACAAATTGGATGTTTCTTTATGATGTCTGAACTTATACTCATAGCTTCCCAAACTGTTTTCAGGGTCTGACTGGAAGTTTTATGATGCAGCTTTTACATGATGGTTATCACCAGGACATCATGTGCACCAAGTATTTAAATATAATTTTACAGTGACAAAAGCTTTATCGAAGACATAGATGACTTTTAGGCTTTTAGGAATTCGTTGTTTTGAATTATCCTTGTGTCTTTTTTGAACATTTACCTAGGTTTGCCTTCCTTAGTGCTTGGTACGTAGGTGCTCAGTGATTACTGAACTAATAATTACAGTGTAAGAGAGGCAAAATAGGCATGCTGATTAGGAAAAGAAATCCCAAATCCTTCAGTTCTTTGAGGCTTTTCCAGCAGATACATATGATTGCTGCAAATCATAACAGTGAGAAATGCTGATGTACCTTTTGGAGTTAAAAGACATTTCTATACCAACTTGTTTCTGATAAAACAATCAGTGACTATATGGTATTAATTGGACCCCAGTAGATTATGTTCATGTAATTGTTGTATTATTATAGCATTTAATTAGTATTTCAGTAAGTGCTGATATAAATACATCAGCTTGTCTCTTGTTCCTAATTATACAATATTGCAGGAAGTGGACTAGTATAATAGAAAAGAGGGGATCAGTCCCCTTGGTGATATGTCATCTTAATTAAGATCAAGGAGTTCTTAAGTTTTGTGTGTATGGAAAAATAGCAAACTGAAAGCAGTTCTTCGTCATTTTACACTGGGCTTGATGGATTAAATTGGTTAGTAGTAAGGAGATGGCAAGTTAATTTGCTTTTGCATTTCCAAAACACTTAAGATGGAAAATGGTGGAGGTAGATGAACATGCTGTGTGCATATTACTGCTAATGAAATCTAATTCAGTCTTTAGCACTGGCTTTGAGTAGAAGTACTACCTTCAGTTGTAGATAAGATAATGAATGTGGTATAGACTCAGATAACTAGAGGCTGAATGAAATTGATATATTGCATTAGTTCTGCATTATTTATCGTGTCTGATAAAGCAACAGCATATGCTCGATGCTTTTACCATCATCTACATAATACTCTGTATTACCCCAAGTGAGTGGCTAAATTGGTCCTAGGTTAACTTTTACAGTAAGAGCTGTGGTATTCTGTATAAATTAATATCCCCAAACTTAAACTATAGATAGGAGAATGGCAGAAGAAGCAGAAGCACTGATTGAAAAGAAAATGAAGAAACAGAGAAATGAACAGGGTGTTGAAACTGAGAAATCAATGAATTTTTCACAGTAATTATATACTGTAAGTGATTCTAAAAGAGGAAATCCAGACCATCAAGAAAATACTGAATACAAATAAATGTTAATTTTAGTTCCCAATAAGAACAAAGTCAAAATATAAAGAATAAAAATGGAAGCTAGAAATACTGATGTCCTGAGTTTTCCTTCTAGGAATCCTTTTTAGACCATCTGTGGTTTGGATCAAGACAGCATATGTTGGTCCTTTTCAACATATGAAACATATCCCTAGCACCTGGCATGCAGTACTTGGAAGTTAGGAGGTGCTAAATAAATGATTTCTTTAAATCCTTTTTTTCTTCATGATGTAATCTGTGCCATCTCCTTCTTTGTTTTGTTTTCTATTTCTTTAATTTCTCCTTTACCTTATAAGCCTTTTCTTCTTGTTTCTTTTATCATGTTTTAAACTTGTTGGGTTTAATATTTAAATAATTTATTTTTCAATTAGAAAAAATTTTCTAATAATTTTTTATTAGAAATTGTAAGACCATCCATCTTCCTGGGTTCTTTGCTTTGCCTGTTTTCCTTAGGTTTTAATGTCTCAGTTTCTTGTATTTCTAAATAGCCTATACTGTTTTTTTCTTTCTTTTTTTTTTTTTTGAAAGAGATAGGTCTTGCTCTGTTGCCCAGGCTGGGGTGCAGTGGTGTGATCATAGCTCACTGTAACTGCAAACTCTTTGGGCTTAAGTGATCTTCCCACTTCAGCCTCTTGAGGAATAGCTGGGACCACAAGTGTGTGCCACCATGCCTGGCTAACTTTTTAAATTTTTTGTAGAGACAGGGTCTCACTGTGTTGCCCAGGTTGGTCTCAAACTCCTGGATTCAAGTGACCTTGCCACGTTGGCCTCCCAAAGAGCTAGAATTACAGGGATGAGCTACCATGCCAGGCCCTCTAAATTGTCTATATTATTTAGAATAATATTTTTTTAAAGATTTTCTCTTAGATTATCATGTTTTTAGTTTTATTGCATTTCAGTCATAAATATGGCCTATATGATTTTTGCATTTTGGAATTTTGAGATTTTCTTTGTGGCATATTGCATGATAACTTTTGAGAAATGTTCTGCAGGCACTGGAAAAGAACATGTATTCTGTATTTGAAAAAATATATACCCAGGTTTAATTGTTATTCTGATTTTATATCTGTCTTGAATTTTTCTTCTAATTTAGTTTTTTAAAAAAATCAATAGGATACATTCTCTGTTACCCCCATTGTTAAAGTCTATTAGACTGATTACTGTATGCGCTTTAGTGAAATGTCTTTATTTTTCTCCACACACTTGAATAATCATTGCTGGGCATAGAATTCTGGTTTTAAATAACTTTTTTTTTTGGGGGGGACTGAGTTTCGCTCTTGTTGACCAGACTGGAGTGCGATGGTGCGATCTTGGCTCACTGCAATCTCCGCCTCCCAGGTTCAAGTGATTCTCCTGCCTCAGCCTCCTGAGTAGCAGGAATTACAGGCATGCGCCACCACACCTGGCTAATTTTCTATTTTTAGTAGAGATGAGGTTTCTCCTTGTTGGTCAGGCTAGTCTCGAACTCCTGACCTCAGGTGATCCGCCCGCCTTGGCTTCCCAAAAGTGCTGGGATTATAAGCGTGAGCCACTGCACCTGGCCGCTTACAGAACTCTTTCCTAAGAAACTGTAGACCACCTTTGCTGTCCTCTAGTATTTCAGGTTTCAGATAAGGGATCTGATTCTTTTTTAGTGCTTTATCCCTAATACTCCAGCAGTAGTCACCCAGGTCTCACCTTGTCCTGTTTAATATCTCTCCCACCTCTAAGTAGCTCTGGGCCTGCTTTCCTTTCACCTGAGTCACATTTTATATTTGTCCAGTCACTGTGCTATGTAGATCTATCTGGTGTATATGCCTAACCTGGGCCTTTGTTGGGGCCATGATTCTGTCCTCCTTGGTTTCATTCCAAGGATATGATTGGCTTGGTACATGCGATCATTCTCATGGCTTGCTTTGATCTTGGGTCTTGACCCTCATTGACCCAGTTGGGACCAATTATCTTACTTTCACTTACCATATCTACTTATTTATGGCTCCATCCTTGGTTATAGTCAAAAAGCTCAGCCGCTTTACCCAGCCCTGAGACTAAAGCTGGGCAAGATGAATGTTCTAAAGTCCTAGTTGAGAAGGTGTCAGCTCAGTCCCCAGTGGGTCCTTGGAACAGCCCAGGATATCAGAGCAGGTGCTCATTCCCATTGTGTGGACCCTAACACCCGACATCTACCTCTTGGTTACAGCAGGTGAAGTAGAAATTTTAATCCACATGGCCCAGATTGCTTTTAGAATGGATGGTAGGAGTACGCTCAAGTTAACAGGTGTGGGTAGCTTAACTTAGCCAGATACAGGGCTATGCGATGACGACTGGGCAATGTCATTTCTACCCACAGCACAGCCAGGTACCATCATAGCTCTCATCCTCACAGCCACCCCTCAGAAATGAATTTCTTTTTTGCACTTATGATTCATTATTTGAGAAGTGGCATTACATCCAAATGCTAGGGATTGAGGGTGGTTCTGTTAGGATGCTGAGATTTTTCAGTTACCTAGAAATTGGTTGTGTTCATTTTAAAGTACTAACCAGCCAACCTGGGCAACGTGGTGAAACCCTGTCTCTACAAAAAAATACAAAAATTAGCCGGGTGTGGTGACGAATACCTGTAGTCCTAGCTACTTGTGGGGCTGAGGTGGGAGGATTGCTTGAACCTGGGAGGTCGAGGCTGCGGTGAACCGAGATCATGCCACTGCACTCCAGCCTGAGTGACAAAGTGTCTTAATAAATAAATAAATAAAGCACCAAGCAGTAGATATGTGATTTTAGATTTGTCCTGGATTAAATGAAATTTAAACCATTTATCAGATCTGGTCTCTGGCCTAGAATTTCCTCACCTTGTTTTATGCTTTTGAAAGTCCTGGGGAGAATAATCCTGAATTGGATTCAGATTGTTTGCTTTTACTCCTTGACTTCATGGGTGGATAGACACTGTTTCGATGGGGAGTTCTGTTCTCAGAAGTTACCACATGTATCAAATATGTCCCAAGTAGAGAATATACATAATATGCAAACCCCAGAAATGGTTTAAGACAGGACTCAAGTAAGATTTCCTAACATTTCATAACTGAGGGAAAACAGGTTTGTAGGTGATGAAGCACAATTGCAGATTGAATTGCAGAGATTTTGAGTTACTCTTACCCTGGGGCCATAGTTCCCAAGTCCCCTGACTCTCCCTACTTAACTCTCTCCACCTCCACATATACAAAAGGCTTCAGTGGCTATTCTAGCCAACTGATGTACCCCTTCTAGTCGAGTTTCTAAAGAATGGTGTGTGTGTGTATGTGTTTGTGTGTGTGTGCATGTGCCCCTCATCCCATCTTATTTCCTGTTGATTTCAACTATGTTTTAAAATGTTAATCAGCCGGGCGCGGTGGCTCAAGCCTGTAATCCCAGCACTTTGGGAGGCCGAGATGGGCGGATCACGAGGTCAGGAGATCGAGACCATCCTGGCTAACACGGTGAAACCCCGTCTCTACTAAAAGACAAAAAAAAAAAAACTAGCCGGGCGAGGTGGCGGCGCCTGTAGTCCCAGCTACTCGGGAGGCTGAGGCAGGAGAATGGCGTGAACCCGGGAGGCGGAGCTTGCAGTGAGCTGAGATCTGGCCACTGCACTCCAGTCTGGGTGACAGAGCGAGACTCCGTCTCAAAATAAAATAAAATAAAAAATAAAAAAAAAATAAAATGTTAATCAACCATTTCCCATCCATATCTCCACATACCCAGAAGCCAACAAAATGCCACCAGTAGCACAGACGTTAAGAGTTCTGAGGGATTAATACAGTTCTGAAAGAGATGTGTGTGTGTGTGTGTGTGTGTGCGCGTGTGTGTGTGTGTGTGTGTGTGTGAGAGAGAGAGAGAGAGAGAGAGAGAGAGATTTGGGAAGGGGTTCTAGTTATGGGGCTGGTGAAACAAAATGTGGATAGATCCAAGGCCCAACCAAGGACATGTGAAAACTGAGAAAACCAAAGCATGGGCTGTAGAACTGGACTATAGGAATTGACTCTCTTTTGCACATTGAACAGCCATTTTATAAATTCATGGCTTTGGCATGCTCCGCACTTGAAGGGGGTCTAGTTTAGTGACCGGTTTCAGTTTATGGTATACCTTGGAAAATATGGAGCGACTGTGACTGAGAAAGCGGCCTTGAAACATTGTAGTAAAATACATCTGACATAACATTTACTCTCCTAACCATTTTAAAGTATACAGTTCAGTGGCATTAAGTTCATTCACATTGTCGTACTACCATAACCATCAGCCATCTACAGAAAGCTGCTTTCTTTTATGATGCTCTAGAAAAGTGAGAACTCTTCTTTCCTAACTAGTGCAGTGTTATTCAGAGATCTTTCTGCAGTGATGGGAATGTTCTCCTGCACCGTCCAGTATAATAGCCACTAGCCATCTGGCTCTTAAGCATTTGGAATGTGGCTTCTTAAGGAACTGAAATTTTAATTATATTTAATTTTAATTATTTTAAATTTAAATAGCCACTGTAGAAGAGGATTAGCAAGTCTTTAATGACCCTAGTGCAGCCCTGGAATCCGAGGGTTGCTGGTTCGCAGCACCCTGATGCTTCCAAAGGAGTCAAGGCTTATCGCTATGGTAAACTAGGGTTGCATTTTCTCATAGAAATGATAATATAATTCTGGTTGGCTATGTTATCTGGGAATATTCTATACTTCTGCTCAACAGAATAGGCTCAGTGAGATTTTTTTGAGTGGCCTGAGAACCTAATATCATTCTATATAGAACATTATCTTTATGATAAGGTTTTCATTTGTGTCTAAACCAGTTGATTTACTGTCTTTGGACCTCCATCTCCTTGAATAGACTTGCTATGTGTTTCATTTCCCCAGAATTCCCTCCACAGGAGATTATAACACATTGTATTTAAGGCTTAGTACATGTTGACTCTTTAATTGTTGTGTCAGAGATGGTTGCATCAATGAAAGTTTGGATAGGTGTTCTATGTAGGGATTAATGAGAGAATGTTTTTACTCTGCTGACTCTGAGGTGACATTTAACACATTTCATCTTCTCCTTTGCTGTAATTTCTCAGTAGTCACCCTTACCCATCCTCTCAGGACCATAAACACTGGAAATACATTCTCTCCTGGAATCTATAGCACTTGACCTGCCTGTAAGCATACAAATCTTGAGAAAATGAGCATATCCTGCGGTTTTCATTTATTCATAATGGTATGTTCCCAGTAATGGGGAAGTAGACTGATTCTGGGGACCACCAGTGGTCTGTTCATTGCTTGAATAATTTTGTTATTCCTAATGATGCCATTACTCCTGCTTATCCATGTTTATTGCTGCAATTATTCATATATAAAAGTAATTTTGTCTAGTACCTATTATATGAAGGGAAATTTATTACATATTTCTTTTTTATGTAATTTTCTAGCATAGAATTTCATAATTTTACTTTCTCTGAATGAGAAAAGCCACATTGTGTCCTTGATTATTGTTACTGTTTTGCATACTTATTACATTGTATAACCAAAATATGAACAGACCCTCAGTTTACTGAATCTGGGTGAGCATAGAAGAGGAGGAATAGGACACAGGGATTCAGGGGCTTTTAGGGTTCTTGGAAGTGAAGGAAGTTGGAAAGCTTCTTTTATGTTCTTCATTCTTTTTTCTTTTTTTTTTTAAGAGATGGGGTCTCACTTTCTTGGCCAGGCTGGTCTCAAAATCCTGTGCTCAAGTGATCCTCCCATCTCAGCCTCCCAAAGTGCTGAGATTACAAGCATGAACCACCACACCCAGCCTTTATGTTCTTTATTCTGATTTATCTCCGTTGATGAATTCTCCCATTCCAGTCATTGACTGTCAGTGGTCTTAGTGTCTGTCTTAGTCTGTTTGTGCTGCTCTAACAGAATACCTTGAGACTGTGTAATACTCTTTTTTTCTTGAGACAGATTCTCCCTCTGTTGCCCAGACTGGAGTGCAGTGGCACTATCTTGGCTCACTGCAATCTCCACCTCCTGGGTTCAAGCAGTTCCCATGCCTCAGCCTCTCAAGTAGCTGGGATTATAGGGGCGCACCACCACGCCCAACTAACTTTTGTATTTTTAGTAGAGACAGGGTTTTGGCCAGGCTGGTCTCGAACTCCTGGCCTCAAGTGATCCACCTGCCTCAACCTCCCAAAATGCTGGGATTACGGGTGTGAACTACCTTGCCCCGCCGAGACTGGGTAATTTATAATGAACAGAAATTTGTTGGCTCACAGTTCTGGAGGCTGGGAAGTCAATATCAAGATGCTAGCATCTTGCGAGGACCTTCTTGCTGTGTTATCACATGTCAGAAGGCAAGATGGTATGAGAGAGCAAGGTGGGGAGAACGTGATTTTTCAATAACAGCACCAATCCCACACATGAAGGTGGAGCCCGCATGGCCTAATCAGCTCTTAAAGGTCCCAGCTGTTAACACTGTTATAATAGCAATTAAATTTCAACATGAGTTTTGGAGGGGACAGACATTCAAACCATAGCAGTATCTTTATTTATCTAAGTTGTTTTTATAGGGTTTTAAGAAAGAAATCCTCTTTGGACAGCTCCGGGAGGTACTGAACAAGTTGAAGTTACTGCTTCTACAGCCTGGGAGGTGTTTATGATGCAGCTATTTGAGCACTAATGTTGATTATACCAACATATCATCTTAACTTTTGAGTAGATAATATTGTTTGGGCATTAAGACAAATTTGTTCTTTTATACTGACTGTTCTCTTTGTCAGGAATTTTCTTTGTCTTTAGAGATAGGGTGACTGTCACACAATTATTCAGTGTTTGCAGTGACTTTATAAAACATAGTTACCACAAATAACAAGAATCAACTGTGCATGTAGACTATCTTGGTACAAAGAAAGAAATATACACAGAAGGGGTACTGTGGTGGAGAGTAATTGATAGTGGTAGGAGAGAGACCTTTTCTTTAGGTTGGTCCTTTTGAAAGGATTTTATTTGAGATCCATGGAACAAACAGGAGAAAGAGCATTTTTGTAGGCATAAGGAATGGCTGTAAAACAGGAAGGAGCTTGATATTTTTAAGGAACTGAAAGAAAAGCAATGTGAGTGGAGGAGAGTAACAGGATGAAGTAGAAGAAGAAAGCAGGAATGTGATTATATTGTCTTTTGGAGACCACACGAAGGAGTGTATCCTTGGAATATGTAATGGGAAGCCACTGGACGGTTTTAAACTGGGGATGGGATGATTATGTTTCAAAACATAATATTCTCTGTTCTGGGGGCAATTGTTTGAAGAGGGCAAGCGGTAACATGGGAAAATGAGTTAAGAGGCTGGGCGTGATAGCTCGCTCACGCCTGTAATCCCAGCACTTTGGGAGACTGAGGCAGGTGGGAATTCAAGACCAGCCTGAACAATGTGGTAAAACTCCGTCTCTACAAAAAATGCAAAACTTAGCCAGGCATGGTGGTGCGTGCCTGTGGTCCCAGCTACTGGGGAGGCTGAGGTGGGAGGATCACTTGAACCTGGGAGGCGGAGGTTTCAGTGAGTAGAGATTGCGCCACTGTACTCTAGCCTGGGTGACCCAGTGAGACCCTTTCTCAAAAAAAAAAAAAGAAAGAAAATGAGTTAAGAGGCATGGCCATTCAATACTCAGTAGTTGCCAAATCTGCCGATATTACCTTCTGGATAGTTGTCAGCTCTGTCTCCTCCTCACTGTTGTATTAATAATTCACCATCTTTGTGTGGTTTGTTCTCACAACCTCATATTTGAAGCCTAATCCCTGCCCCCGTGTCTCCAGAGAGATGTGATCAATCAAAGTCACCCATCTTACCATATCTACCTCACTGCCCCTCTAAAAACCCTCCAACTTGATGGTCTGGTACCTCTTTGCCTTTCAAGCACCAGCTGTCACTATGCTTTGCCCTGCACTTAGTGTCCCACATGACAGAATGTTTCCGCATCCCCCTCCTCATCAGTCATTTGGGGCCTGTTTGCCTTTCTTTGCCCAGGAATCCTTTGCCACGTATCACCCCGTGCAGGGTTAGGTATTCCTGACATGCTCTCATGATAGCCAAAGCCGGTACCTCATACTTACCCATTTTATATCATTGTCATCTGTGTATCAGCCAGCTCCCACCTTCCTTCCTCACAATTGGAGTGTTTATTTCATATGCATGTATTTATTTATTTGGAGACAGAGTCTTGCTCTGTTGCCCAGGCTGAAGTACAATGACATGATCTTGGCTCACTGCAACCTCCACCTCCTGGGTTCAAGTGATTCTCCTGCCTTGGCCTCCCAAGTAGCTGGGATTATAGGCACCTGTCACCACCACCCGGCTAATTTTTGTATTTTTCATAGAGACGGGGTTTCACTGTGTTGGCCAGGCTGGTCTCGAAGTCCTGACTTCAGGTGATCCGCCCGCCTTGGCCTCCTAAGGTGCTGGGATTACAGGTGTGAGCTGCCGCACCTGGCCTGTCTCTTTGTTTTTGAGTCCCCAGCATTCAGCATAGTTTCTGGATTATGGTAAAGATATAATCAATGTTTGTTGAATGGGTTGTTTTGTGAATGTTTGCTAATTTATTGACCAGTATTAGGTGAGACTTTTCCTTAAGAACCTTTTTTTTTTTTTTTGGTACACAGAATTATACAAATAAAGGAATAATGCAGAATTATAGAAATAAAACCAATTTTACAAGGCATATATGCACATTTATTCATTCCAAAAATACTTATTTAATTGCCAGGAGATGGTCTAACAATAGAGTGTAGGGGAGTGAACAAAACAATTCCCCGCCTTCTTGTAATTTAGATGTGTCTATGTTTGTATTACCTACCTATGTCTATATGTCCATTTTAATCTAATACATATGTAATACATATTGTATATAGGCTTTAATTTCTAGAATAGTTTTAGAGTTACAGAAAAGTTGCAAAAATAGTTCAGAGAGTTCCCATATGGCCCACACTGAGTTTCTCCTATTATTAACATCTTACATTTATGTGGTACATCTGTTATAATTAATGAACTGATATTGACACATTATTATAACTGAAGTCCATACTTTATTTGGATTTCCTTAGTTTTACTTAGCGTCCTTTTCTGTCCAGGACCCTATCCATAACACCACAGTACATTTAGTCATCATGCCACCTTAGGATCCTCTGAGCTGTGGCAGTTTTTCAGACTTTCTTTGTTTTTGATGACCTTGACAAGTTTAAGGCATACTGGTGAGGTATTCTAGAGAATGTAAGACATCCCTCAATTTGGATTTGTATGTTTTTCTCGTGAGTTAACTGGGGATTATGTGTTCTTAGGATTAAGGCCACAGAGGTAAAATACCATTCTTACCACATCATATCGATGCTACATGCTATCAACATGAATTATCACTGTTGATGCCTTGAACCCTTGGCTGAGGTAGTATTTGTCAGGCTTAAAAGTACTTTTTTGCCTACCTAATTCACTTTTTGGGAGGAAGTCACTGTGTGCAGCTCACACTGAAGGGACCAGAAGTTAGGCTCCACTTTCTTGTGGAGGCGGTATTGACATAAATTATTTGGCACTTTTGTAGAGTTGTCTGTTCTCTCCCATTTATTTATTTATATCAATATGAATTCCTTTTTATTTTATACTTTGGATTAGAACCCATACTACTTTATTTTGTTGCTCAAATTGCTCTAGCTTTAGCTGTTGGTAGCACTTTGAACTGACTTCTGTGTCCCTTTGGTGTGCTCGTATCAGTTCGTTTTCTGAACATTTTCTTATTTTCTGGTACTATTAGGGGCTCAAGTATCTATTTTTGAAAATATAAATAATTTTGCCTCTGATTTTATACAGAATTTGAAAATACTTTGATGTGCTTATATGGATTTGGACTATTGAACAGATTACATTTTTTCATTATTGGATTGGTTTTATTTTTTCTGGTGATTTATATAGCTACTTCTCATAGGTGAAAATATGTATGGTTATGGATTTTCTCTGAATGAATATTGTATTTATGACCACAGTGTTATACTTTCAATTTTTTTAAATACAACTTTTCACTTCGCAAATCATATTAGAGAATTTTTACATTTCTCTGGCTTTCAGAGACATTTATGGTTGCCAGTAGCTGAACGGATATCATTATGCTGGAAGTGTTTCAGTGATTATATATGCTGAGTGGTAAGATTGCTTAGTCTAAAAAAAGGACTCCACAATATTTGGCTTTTGGTTGTAATTACCAGTCATGCTTGCCAGAAATTAAGTTTAGCTTTTAGAAGCCTAGAATTCTTAATATGTTTGTCTCTAACTAAATATTTCAGAGACTGTTATGAAACTGTCAGTAATTCCATTATATATTTTATGTTCAGCTTATTCTGAGTTACAGCTGATGAAATGACATATAGCCTGTGATTGCGCAACAACATAGAAAATGCTTAAGATAACAAGATGGAAATAGTAATATTTAGTCTAATTACAATTTTATTTAAAAGGAAATGCTGGGCGCGGTGGCTCATGCCTGTAATCCCAGCACTTTGGGAGGCCGAGGCAGGAGAATAGCTTGAACCTGGGAGGCGGAGGTTTGTGGTGAGCTGAAATCACGCCATTGCACTCCAGCCTGGGCAACAAGAGCGAAACTCCATCTCAAAAAAATAAATAAATAAAAGGAGACTAACTGTGATCCTAAGAAATACGAATAGAAGACTAGAGGGAAAATTACCACAATGTTAACAGAGAATATCTGTTAGGTCATATGATATTGCTTTTCTGCTATTTTCCAATTAAAAATAAAAATAAATTGGCTTGTGTTACTTGTTTAATGAGGAAAATGGAGACTTTTAAAATTTAGAAAATAAGCTAAATTGTTTATTCCATTTTAGATACTGAAGGTTAAAAGTCTTTTGAAGACATAGTCTATAATTCAGGTTGTTTTTCTTCACTGATGAACTAGTGAACCGGTTCCTATTTTGGAAATTACAATCCTTTAAAGTTTACAGAATTGTTCATGTATCTTATTTCGTATTTTAGAAAGTCTGTAAAGCTTGTGCACTGGAACTGCTGCTGCCATGGCTGGGGTTGCTATCAGACCTCATTTTGAGGGACGGCTTCACATTCCTCTCATAGGAGACTGATGACCTCAATAGATACCTTGGGGAGCCTGTTTGGATTAAAAATACCTAACATTGTCTAGCTGTTTCTAATTTTTTTTAGCTTCTGGTGGTGAGGAGGAGGTGAATTGAGTTCGTGATTCAGGCTTGGAAGTTGCAGAGTAGCTTTTGTAGGCTGATGTCCTCTGAATGGGTTATATATGGAAGATTATAGTTTATAAAAGATATATTTCAGTCTTCAAATAATTTGCACGAGTAGCACAATGAAAAGGAGATGCATTTTAAATCTTTTAGCAGATCTTTTATATTTTAAGTAAAATAAACGATACTTTTCAATTTAACATTTAGAGATACCTTCAAAGGGGCTTCTTCTTGTCCGTAAACTAGAGGAAAACTCTTTTTTTCTATTATGGCCCTTATCCCTAGGGTAGTGGCCAGTGCCCTACCTCTTTCCTTTCTATCACTAGGAAATATCATTGCATGCAAGAGAATAGGGACTGGAGTGATCCTTTCTATGACTGTTTCCTGAAGGGAGTCGGTTTTAATAAAAGGTTCTGATGTGTACAGTAGTGGGATTACCACAGCATTGGTAGCCCAGCTCTGGAGTTAGGATTGCAACATCAAAAACTGGGCCAGCATTCAAGTCGTCTCATTTCATGGTGTTAGTGGGATTAGTTCCTCCAGTCTGCTAATATACCGCTGTGTGTGGTGTAAGCTAGTGTACCTTCCAGCAGACTGCCCATGAATTCTTCATAATGGGATTTAGCAGTACACTAAGATGATAATCAAGAACCGTACGCAACTGTAATGCCTCTTTTCTTAATAATCACCCTCAAATAGCCCTTGAAAATCAGTGCAACAAAACTTGGCCATCTGTTCACAAAACTTTCAAAATCGAAAAATAATAATCTACCATATAATAAAACACTTTAATATGAATTTTAAATGTATATTTTGTTTTTTTTCCAGATACTTGATTATAAAATATTCAGGTAGTACAGCAAAAATGAAAGCTCTTCAATAATCTTACCTTTCTCCCTACCAAATTTAAGTATACCCTTCCAGATTTATAAAATATGTGTATCTGTGTATAACCTGCATTTTCACTCAATAGTATGTCATGCTATAGTTTCCACTTTCCACCATTTTAAGCAATGTGTCAATGAGTATTCTTACATATATGTAAAGTTTCTAATTTTTTAAGTGATGTATTAATCCATTCTCCTGCTGCTGTGAAGGAATACCTGGAACTGGGTACTTTATAAAGAAGAGGTTTAGCCAGGCGCAGTGGCTCACTCCTATAATCCCAGCACTTTGGGAGGCCTAGGCGGGCGGATCACGAGGTCAGGAGATCAAGACCATCCTGGTTAACACGGTGAAACACGGTCTCTACTAAAAATCCCCCCCAAAAAAAAAAATTTCTGGGCGTGGTGGTGAGCACCTGTAGTCCCAGCTACTCAGGAGACTGAGGCAGGAGAATGGCATGAACCCAGGAGGCGGAGCTTGCAGTGAGCTGAGATCTCGCCATTGCATTCCAGCCTGGGCAAAAGAGCGAGACTCCGTCTCAAAAAAAAAAAAAGGTTTAATTGACTCAGTTTCCCATTGCTGGGGAGACCTCAGGAAACTTACAATCATGGTGGAAGGCACCTTTTCACAGGGTAGCAGGAGATAGAATGAGTGCAGGCAGGGGAAATGTCAGACACTTGTAAAACCATCAGATCTTGTGAGACTCATTCACTGTCATGCCAACAGCATGGGGGAAACAGTCCCTGTAATCCAGTTACCTCTTCCTGGTCCTGCCCTTAACTCGTGGATCCGGATTGTGGGGGATAATGGGGATTACAATTCAAGCTGAGATTTTGGGTGGAGACACAGCCAAATCATATCAAGGAATGACTTCCTGAAAGAATTGCTGGATCAATGAGTATACATACTATAAAATATGTGCAGGAGAGACAGCAGAACATAGCTGCTAAGTACAGAGCCTTGGAGCCATTGGCTTGGGTTTGAAGCCTGGCTTCACCATTTCCTAGCTCTGTAACCTTAGGCAAGTAACTTAACCTCTTTGTGCCTTAGTTTCCTCATCTGTAAAGTGGGGAATAGCAGCAGTACCTGTGTCATGACATAGAGCTTGGACTTGTGCCTAGCTCATAGTAAGAGATTATTATACATGTCTCAAGATTACTGTTCAGAAAGCTGCATATCCATGGATATATCTTGTCACCAAAGGGGCCTAGCGTCTAACAGCAGCGTGTTAGAATGAAAATACCAACAGTGGATGAGATGGCCTTCCACTCCTCATTTTTGCCCTCAGCACTGATTATTATTCCACTTTTAGTATCATTCTAGTCAGCCAAAACTGATGTCAGGGTATATTAATTTGCATTTTTAATTAGTAAGAATGTGTATTTTTAAATACATTTTGTGAGCATTCGTTAACTTTTTTCCTACTGTGAAATACTAGTTTGTATCTTTTGCCAATATTTATATTGGGATATTCATCTTTTTCTTTTTTCTCTTTTGAGATGGAGTTTCGTTCTTATTGCCCAGGCTGGAGTGCAGTGTCACGATCTTGGCTCACTGCAACCTCCACCTCCTGGGTTCAAGTGATTCTCCTGCCTCAGCCTCTCAAGTAACTGGGATTACAGGTGTCCACCACTATGCCCAGGTAATTTTTTGAATTTTTAGAAGAGATGGGGTTTCTCCATGTTGGCCAGGCTGGTCTTGAATTCCTGACCTCAGGTGATCTGCCTGCCTCGGCCTCCCAAAGTGCTGGGATTACAGGCGTGAGCCATTGCACCCGGCCAATCTTTTTCTTATTGATTTATGAAAACTCTCTATATTTTAAGGAGACAACCTCTTGAAGGATTACTCAAATATTTTCCTGGGGTGGTTTTATTTTATTTATGTCTTTTGACTTTGTTATGTGTTAATTTTTAATTGGCAAGTAAAAATTGTATATATTTATGGTGTACAACATGATGTTTTGATATATGTATCCATTGTAGAAAGAATAAATTAAACTAAGTAACATCTCTATTACCTTACACACTTATTTTTTTGTGATTGGAACGCTTAAAATCTCACAGCAGTTTTCAAATATACGATATAAACTATGGTGACAATATTGTACAATAGATCTCTTGAACTTATTCCTCCTGTCTAACTGAAATTTTATATCCTTTGACAACCATTTTTCCAGTCATCCCACTGCACAGCCTCTGGTAACCACTATTCCACTTTCTGCCTCTATGAGTTCAACTCTTTTAGATTCCACATGTAAGTGAGACCATGTGGTATTTGTCTTTTTGTGCCTGTCTTATTTTAACTAGCATGATGTTTATAAGATTCATCCATGTTGTCACAAGTGATAGGATTTCTTTCTTTTTTTTAAGGCTTAATAGCAGTCCATTGTATAAATATACCATGTTTTCTTTATTCATTCATCTCTTGGTGGACACTTAGGCTGCCTCCATGTCTTGGCTGTTGTGGTTAATGTTGCAGTGAACATGGGGGTGCAGTATCTCTGACATACTGATTTCATTTCCTTTGGATATATGCCCAGAAGTAGAATTACTAGATCATGTGGGAGTTCTATTTTTAATATTTTTTCATACTCTTTTCCATAATGGCTAAACCAATTTACATTTTCACTAACAGTATACAAGGATTCTCTCTTGTTCTTTTTTTTTTCCCCACAACCTAAACAACACTTACTGTCTTTCATGCTTTTTGATGTAGCTTTTTTAAACAGGTGTAAGGTAATATCTCAAAGTGGTTTTAATTTGCATTTTCCTGATGATTAGTGATGTTGAACACTTTTTTTCGTCTACCTGTTGGCCATTTGTGACTTGGTTGTGATTTTTACTGTTGAGAAATTGTCAACATTGTTTTAGTCAGTTCTGACTTTTTCTTCATGGCTCTGGTGGATTGTGTCATACTGTCATACGTAAGAAGAGAAGAATTTATGAATGTGATGAACATAATGGAATGTGGCTCCCTTCCTTCCATTCTCATCTCCACTCCTTTAATTGACCACTGGTTTCAATGAGTGGCTAATGTAACTGAAGCCCCTGGCTCTCTACTGGAAGTGAAATGAAAGAAACTGGCACTGGGCTTTCTTTCCTATGAACATTTTAGAGACCAAGCCACAGAGCAAAGACCAGGAAATTGTGGATCTTTGGATAAGCTTAGTCTCAATATTTTTTTTTATTTTTAGAAACAGTACAAGACCCTTTCTCAAATAAATAAATAAAACTTATATGGGTAAACAAAAGACCAAGAACAGTGAAGGCAATCTTGAAGAAGAACAAAGTTAGAGGAGTTAGGATTTGCCTGTAGCAGGCTCGGCAGACTTTTTCAGTAAAAGACTAGATATCACATATTTTAGACTTTGCAGGCTACATGGCTTACAGACTGTAATTTGCTAACCCCTGCTCTATAGGGTGTCCAAGTTTCTTTTTAAGTTGTATAGTTAAAAAGGGATGTGCAAGGATGGGTAAATAGACCAACAGAACAGAAAGTCCAGAAGCAGACCCACACATCTATGGTCTTACCAATAAATGGTGCAAGTCAATTAGATATTCATATGGGAAAAAAGTAAATGGATACTGCCTGGGTGTGGTGGTGCATGTCTGTAGTCCCAGCTACTTGGGAGGCTGAGGTGAGGATTGCTTGAGCCCAAGAGTTTGAGGCTGTAGTAAGCTGTGATTGAGCCATTGCACTCTAGCCTGGGCAACAGTGCAAGACCCTGTCATCTCCTGAAACAAAACAGAACAAAAAACCCAATCTTGTATCATACACTAAAATAAATTCCAAGTAAAATTTTAGATCAAATGTTGAAGATAAATAATAATAATAATAAAGATTTAAGAAGCTAACATGCCTACCTTGGGAGTAGTAACAAATATCTCAAATAGGAACAAGAAGCAGTCATCATCAAGGAAAAGTTTATAAATTGGACTTCTTTCATACTGTAAAAAGAGTGAAAAGCAAGTTATCAGTAAAAAGAGTGAAAAGCAAGAAGACACAGAGTGGGACAAGGTATTTCTTTTCTTTTCTTTTTCTGAGACAGAGTCTCCCTTTGTCACCCAGGCTGGAATGCAGTGGTGCAGTCTTGGCTCCCTGGAGCCTCCGCCTCCCAGGTTCAAGTGATTCTCCCACCTCAACCTCCCGGGTAGCTGGGACTACAGGCACGAGCCACCACCCCCGACTGATGTTTCGTAGAGGCCGAGTTTCACCATGTTGGCCAAGCTGGTCTCGAACTCCTGAGCTCACTTGATTCTTCCACCTCGACCTCCCAAAGTGCTGAGATTACAGGCATGAGCCACTGCACTGGGCCAGGACAAGATATTTCAACACATATAACTAATAAAGGGTTCATACCTAGAATCTTTAAGGAGCTTCTATAAATCAGTAAGACTAAGATAGACAACCATATAGAAAGGATGCCCTCAAAAGATATCTAATTAACTAATATGATGCTTAACATCATTAATCATCAGGAAAATGGAAATTAAAACCTCAGTAGGGTGCCATTACTGTACACCTGCCAGAATGGCTAAAATTCAAAAGACTGATGATAATGCAGGTTGACAAGGATATGGAGCAACAGGAGTGCTCTTACATGCTGGTGGAAATAGGAATTAGTGTAACCACTTAGGAAAATTCTTTGGCAGTATTTCAGTTATCTATCGCTATATCCAGGCCACTCTCAAAGTTGGGGAAATAATTGGCATCCTGTTTTCAGATAATATTTAGAGCAGAGAAAGGGAAACTATCATTTGAATGGAGACATTTAGGGAAATTTTCACATTAACAAAAGAAAAAAAGTTGGAAAGAATGGCAGTTTGAGTAACTCAACACAAATAGAGGGAAGAAGAGGAAACATTATATAATAATAAAAGTTAGGGGAAGGAATAAGATCATTGTATCAATTATTAGACTAAATGTGAGCAGACTGAATTTTGCTATTGAAAAGGGTATGTCAGGTTGCACGGGTGGCTCATGCCTGTAATCCCAGCTCTATGGGAGGCCAAGGCAGGAGGGTATCTTGAGCCCAGGAGTTTGAGACTAGCCTGGGCAACATAGGGAAACCCCATCTCTACCAAAAAAAAAAAAAAAAAAAAAAAAAAAAAAATTAGACCAGGTGTGGTAGCATGCATGGTCCCAGCTACTCTGGAGGCTGAGGTGGGAGGATTGTTTAAGTCCAGGAGGTCGAGGCTGCAGTGAGCCTTGGTCGTGCCACTGTACTCCAACTTGGGTGACAAAGCAAGACACTGTCTCAAAAAAAGAAATAAAAAGTATCAGACTGAACTAAATAAACCTCTGGAGAATAATGTTTACAAGCAATTCTCAAAGCAAAATGAGTAGGTGAAAATAAAGCAGAAATGAAAGAGCAGGAAAATAGCAAAAAACAAAAGCAAATTTCCTCAAAGCAGAACAGCATTAGACAAAGTGGATTTCAGGTTAGAAGCACTAAATGACATAAAGACAGATATTATATACTGATAAGGGGCACAATTTATGATCATGTATGAACCAAATAGCATCAAGTATCATATCAGGCAAAAACATAAAGCAAAAGCTATTAGTAATATAAGGTAAACTTTGTAAAAGTTCAACTATGTGAGGCATTTCAGTGTATCCTTACAGTATTGAATCTAGAGGAACTGAATAATCAATAATGGTAACAGTACTATATTAATATGTTGTCTGAGATTTACTGGGTGCTTACTGTGTGCCAGGCACTCTTCTTTTACAGTATTAAATCATTGATTCTCATAAAAAACGTATAATACTAAACAAAAAGACATTTTTCCAGTGAAGATATACAAATAGTCAATAAGCACCTAAAAATATGTTCAGCAGCATCAGTCATTAGGGAAATGCAAATCAAAACCACAATGAAGTACCACTTCACACCCACTGGGGTGGCTGTAATAAAAAGATGGACAGTAACAAGTGTTGACGAGGATGTGGAGAAATTGGAACCCTCATGCATTGCTAGTATAAGTTTAAATTATGCAACTGCTTTGGAAAACAGTCTAGCATTTCCTGAAAATGTTAAACATGGAGTTACCATATGATACAGCAGTTCAACTCCTAGGTTTATGCCTAAGAGTATTGGAAACATTTGTCCACATAAAAACTTGTATGTGAATTCTCATAGTAGCATTATTGATAACAGTCAAAAGGTAGAAAGAACCCAGATGTCCATCAGCTGATGAAGGTATTAAGGGATTAATGAAATATGGTTTCTCTACACAATGGAATATTACTTGGACATAAAAAGGATATATGCCACCATATGGGTTAACCTTGAAGACATTATGCTAAGTGGAAGAATCAAGTCATAAAGGACAACATATTCCATTTTCATGAAATGGGTAGCATAGACCAATCTATAGAGACTCAATGTAGATGGGTGGTTGTTATGATTTAGAGTGGGGTTGGGAGGCGGTAATTAGGTATAAATGCTAATGGGCAGGAGGTATCTTTTTAGGGTTATGAAGATGTTCTAAAATTGATTGTAATTCTAAATTCAGATTTGCACAGCCTGTGAATTTATAAAAAACCATTGAATTGGACTGAAAAATATGTATATATATTTTTTTGCGGGGGGAGAGTTGGGTGCATGGAGTCTTCCTCTGTCACCCAGGCTGGAGTGCAGTGGCATGATCTCGGCTCACTGTAACCTCTGCCTCCAGGGTTCAAGTGATTCTCCTGCCTCAATCTCCCCAGTAGCTGGGATTACAGGCATGCACCAGCATGCCTGGGTAATTTTTGTTTTTTTGAAGTGACGGGGTTTCACCATTTTGGCCAGGTTGGTCTTGAACTCCTGACTTCAAATGATTCGCCCACCTTAGCTTCCCAAAGTACTAGGATTACAGGCCTGAGCCACCGTGCTAGGCCATAAATAGATATGATATGCAAAATATGTTTTAATGAAGTTGTTGTTGAAAACAATGTACAATTGGCCGGGCGCGGTGGCTCAAGCCTGTAATCCCAACACTTTGGGAGGCCGAGACGGGCGGATCACAAGGTCAGGAGATCGAGACCATCCTGGCTAATACGGTGAAACCCCGTCTCTACTAAAAAAAAAAAATACAAAAAAAACCTAGCTGGGCGAGGTGGCGGGCGCCTCTCTGGAGGCTGAGGCAGGAGGATGGCGTGAACCCGGGAGGCGGAGCTTGCAGTGAGCTGAGATCTGGCCACTGCACTCCAGCCTGGGCGGCACAGCGAGACTCCATCTCAAAAAAAAAAAAAAAAAAAAACAATGTACAATTATGTTAATTGACTTTAAAGGAGTTCTCCTAGGTACATTTGAATAAGGAAAGCAATATGCATTATTTTATAAAATAGTGACATTATACAAGCATGGAATAAATATGGAAGGATATATAATAGGTTGCCAATTTGGATTATCCAGATAGAAGGGTGCTGATATGGGGAAAGAGGGATTCCGGGGGAAGGAGGTAGCAATGAAATTTAGAAAAGAAAACAACCCATGTTTAAATAAAAACCCATGATGTGTTATATCTCTAATTTACTTTCAAATGGTTCAGCAAGACAGCATGTATGCATGCATAATTACATATATACACAAATGTATACACACATATAGATGGATAGATAAAGCAAAGGTGGCCAGATGTAACAATTGTTGACTCTATGTGGGGATTATATGGCCAGTTATTTTACTAGTCTGTCAAATTTTATCTGTGTTTGATAGTAATAAAAAGTTGGGGGTAAAAGCCCCACCAGAATGTTTTCTGTGATCACATTATTGTAATATTTAAAATATTTACATATTTAAAATGTTTAGTCACATTAATAAGCAGAAAAATGCCTTAAACATTTCAAAATTATGAAACTATTTTCTAGTCCTTTTGCTTTTGTTTAAGTTAAATTTCTAAGCTGTTTGGAATTTCTTTTTTTTGAGGTGGCGTGTCATTCTGTCACCTAGGCTAGAAGTGCAGTAGCACAATCCTGGCTCACTCTAGCCTCGACTTCGTAGGCTTAAGTGATTCTCCCATCTCAGCCTCCTGAGTAGCTGGGGCTACAGGTTGCCACCACACCTGGATAATTTTTTTTTTTTTTTTGTAGCAACAAAGTTAGTTGTGTTACCTGGGCTGGTCTTGAACTCCTGGGCTCAAGTGGTTGGCCCACCCCCACCTCCCAACATATTGGGATTACAGGGGTGAGCCACTGAGCCTGGCCTGGAGTTTCATAATCTATGTTTATTAATTTTGATGTGGTTTCTTTTTGATCCATTACTTTGTTTTCTAGGTAAACTGTGGTATCATCTGGAGATAATGCTGGTTTTATGATTCCTTTCCAGTATTTTTTGCCTTACTGCATAGGCTACAACATCTGGAACAATTTTGAATGATGATGAAACTAAGCATCCTTATTAAATTTTTAATGGCAGTCTCGTTTCAGTTTCAAAGTTTTATGGTTTTTTGATAAATATTGTTGATTGGGTTAAGGACATTTTCATCTAACATTAAAATAGTTGAGTGAAACAGAGTACCCAAATCAGAAGATTAAATGAAAAAAAAAAAATGATGAAATGCAATCCTAAAATGTAGAGCAAAAATAATACCCAAAGGTAGAGGGTGATAATCAGCTCACAGGACTGATGGAAAGTCTTACAGTCAGGCAAAAACCCTGTTAGTCCTAGATGTATACCAAATCAGTATGTTAGAATAAAACAACAAAGGCTGGGCATGGTGGCTCATGCCTGTAATCCCAGCACTTTGGGAGGCTGAGATGGGCAGATCACCAGAGGTCAGGAGTTCAAGACCAGCCTGTCCAACAGGGTGAAAACCTGTCTCTACTGAAAATACAAGAAAAAATAGCTGGGTGTGGTGGTGGGTCCCTGTAATCCCAGCTACTCGGGAGGCTGAGGATTCAGTCACTTGAACCTGGGAGGCAGAGGTTGCAGTGAACCGAGATCGCACCAATGCATTCCATCCTTGGTGACAGAATGAGCCTCCATCTCAAAAAAAAAAAAAAAAAAGAATAAAACAACAAAAGCAGATGTTACAGAGCCTGTGAGATCTGAGAAATACTGGGACATCGCTGGCATATGCCCAAAAGAGTTTCACTGAATAAATCTTGGGGCTGATGTGTGTTGGAGATAAGAGCTCTTCTACAAGGAAGTCTGCCTATTTGCCAAAAATAAGCAAATATATTTTTCTTAGCACTGCTCTAAGGAACGTTCATTTTGTTAAAGGTTAAAATTACTGGATGGGTTAGTTGCCTTGTAAGTATACTTTTATAGAATGCATGAGTGTACTCTTAATAAATCTATTGATATTCATCATATTTTAAACTGAGTTCAGTATTTCCCAGTATGGTCAAAAGTACAGACCATACATATGAAAATATGCTGATGAAAATATGAATATGTTCTTAATGAATATATTGATCTTTATTAAATTTTAAACCAGGTTCAAAAATGTCCCAGTATGGTCAAGAACATAGCTCATGAATATGAATATAAACTTATGAAAATGTTCATGAATATATTCATGTTCATTAATTTTAAACTGTATTAAAAAGTTTTCCCAATAGGGTAGAGAAGAATATATTCATGAATATATTCATAAAGAGGATATATTCATGAATATAATCATTATAAAGAATATATTCACATTTATTGAATATTTTCTTGAAGAATATATTCGTATGAAGACTAAACTACTCTACAACTCTTTGCGTTTTACAAATTAGTTTTTAAAATCCTGCTATGGAACAGAGTGTAAATCATTCTAAAATTTCACTGAAATCTTCAAAAAGTGAAGAAGTATAAATTTGGTATCTTCAGTGAATCGATATGTTTATGAAATTGACTCCTAGTGAATAGTTCTTGGCAAATTAATTTAGAGCCCTCTCTCTCTGCATGAGATGAACCATTATTTATTACAGCATCTGCCCTGGGAAAACCAAGACAAAAAGAGGGGGATATTGAAAACAGCTGGGCTGAGTGTTCAGAACAGACTGATTCATAACACTCAAGAAATAAAGGTTCTTGTTAGAAGGAAGGCCTGCAAGCCACTGCATGAGATTTAAGGAGCACAGTGCTCAGGCTGGTGAGACTGGTATGGCAGGCAGTATTTTGGGGCTGAAGAGTTTGGTGTGGTTACCATCTGCAAAATGATACAAGTTTAAGTTTACTCATAATAGAGGGAAACTGGAAAATTACATGACTTGCTTCAGGAGTTCCTCACTTCATTTTGTTTTGGTATTTCAGAAAAGAAATTCTGAGGCTTTAGACAGTTTGCTACCCACAGATCTCATAAATCAAGCATTCTTCATGACCTGGATCTGTCTTGAGCATATCAAAGCTCTGAGCAGCTTGAATAGTGCTCACCCAGAGGCCTCCTAACAGTAACAACCCAAATTTCTTAGCCTGTTTGTTTTTGTTTTTGTTGTTTGTTTGTTTTAAAGCAGCAGTAAAACACTTTGTAAGTGCACATTTTTTTGAAAAACCAAAAGTTCATATATTAGTAAAATATTTGGACTTAACATTTTATGGGCACTCGGAAGTAACCATCAACTTCACATGTATCTCTGAGCAAAATATTAACCACTAATAGCCATTAGTAAATGGATGCTGAGTGGGCCAAATCTTGCTAACACCTTGGTTATATGGTGTTTTGTGTGGGATATTAGTTTTCTGAGGTTTGTACAAAGGAATTTGTAAAATGCTTTATTTTATCATTAACTTTACCATTGAGCTTTTGAGCTTTTTTTTTTTTTTTTTTTTTTTTTTTTTTTTTTTTTTTTTTTTTTTTTTTTTTTTTGAGACTTCAACCTTCACCTCCTGCCTTCAAGCGATTCTCCTGCCTCAGCCTTCCTGAGTAGCTGGGATTACAGGCATGCGCCACCATGCCCGGCTAATTTTGTATTTTTAGTAGAGACAGGGTTTCTCCACGTTGGTCAGGCTGGTCTTGATGATCCGCCCGCCTTGGTCTCCCAAAGTTCTGAGCTTCTAAAAGTCAGTACCCATGTCCAATTTATATTTGCTGTGCTGTTGCATCTAGCACAATTTATTGTGTGCAGAAGATGCCTAAAGTTTATTTTTAATGAATATATATATGAAATGTCTGTCATGGAACTATCTATTCTCCTTATATTTGTATTGCTATTTTGCCCATTAACTAAAGGATATGGATGGTAAGCCTTGTCTATGTCTCTGTTGTCTTAATAAAGATGGCCTTTTTTCCTGTATATCCAATCTTTGTACACTAAAATCCTCTTTCCCCACAGCTTCACAGAATACTAGATTCATTGTTTAGCCCTTTTCTTATCTGTAGCCCTTCTTTACTATAAAGTAGAGAGAAAATGTTTAGTGATTTGAAAAGTTTCAAAATTTTTCTGTACTATTAGACTTGAAGTGAGTATCAGATCTGCGAGGGCCCTGCGAGGCCACTATTCAGTCCTTTTGTTTTACTGATGAAAAACTCAGAGTTCTAATTACTTTCTCACTATAACTCGTGCCATGCTATTTTGTAATTGCTTAGTTGTAGGCATTCCTAGCTGGACTTTAAATTCAGTTGGAGTAGGGACCACATCTATCTTATTTAATGCTGTATTTCTGACATAGCACAATGCTTAGAAGAGAATAGGTGTTCAGTTAATGGTTCAGTTATGAATAAATAAATAAATGAGTCAAGAATGGTGAAGGGACTTGCTCAAAGTCATGTGACTATTTAGGGGAAGCCCACAGTTGCTAAATCCCAGTTAAGCACATTAAAAGTCAGAGCTTTGTAATCAACTCCACCATCCTGGAGAGAGTCAAGGTCAGTAGAAATGACTAATTTTTCTTAAGCGTGTTTGTTAAACTCTGCAACTTATACATTTCTACATACTGGCTTTCAGTATACAGAAGACTGCTCTATAGGAAAGCAGCTGACCAAGGAAATGTAGAGGATGTGCTGCCATTATTTTTGCCTGGTGCCCTTTTCAAAAGAGACACTTCTACTTTTAAAAGCGGTGAAATTTCATCCTAGGAAAAGAAATTTTCCCCAGCTGCAATCTAATTTTTAATTTTTTTTTTTAATTTTAACTTTCCACACTATACCATCCTATTAATCTTATTTTAAATTTATTGTTTCTGAAATTCTGAGTGCCCCAGCGATCAAAAACTCTGCTTAGGATTCAGTTCATTAATGTGAGGGCTCAGACTCTTAAGTTACTTATAAAACCTCAAGGACTGTTGATACTGGACATTTGCGAATTCAAATAGAATCTTCCTGAATCATCATGACTTTTTCAGCTTCATCCTTAGTTTTTCCCGTCTACCGTTGACCTCCATTAATGATCCCAAATCTGCTTGTTTTGCAGAAAATAAGAAGTGTACATGGTCACAGAAACGGTTGTTACCTGATGATTTTTAAGATCTGGAGTGTAAAACTGTGGATCATTGATGTCTTTTCCTATTAAGTTCCCCAGCAGTACCTAATATTCACCTTTTGACTGCATGGTAAATTGTTTTGCTTACTAGGAACTTAGGTATTTGTAATGAAGTCAGAATTTAAACCATATTGAGGGAGAATGGGAAAAAGAATAAGACTGGAAAGGAAGAAGCTGTCAAGTCAGGGTTTGCTTTTCTTGTTATTGCCGTTCTATTAAAATATGTATTTTTTTTACTTTTTTTGAACATATGATCTTGTTTCACTTGACATTTATCACTTATTTAGCAGCAGAAAATACGTGTAAATGGAAATGCTATCATCTTTTGAAACGTGTCATTTTAACACATAGTATTCGTGCTATTTGCCAGGAGGGAGTTTTTCTACTTACAGAGCATCAGGGAGATGAATTGGAAAGGCACACTTCCGGTCTGGGGAGCTCTTCTGTTGTTTTTTGTTTGTTTCTTTTTGGGTCCCATATTCATGAAAGATTTATCTTAGCATTTTTAGATAAATATTTCATTAGTGATACATAGGTTTGTTTTTTGTTTTGTTTTGTTTTTTAAGTGAATTGCAAATAATAATGGCTGCCATTCTTGGATCTTGGCCTTTATTGATTGGGATGTTATTGATGTATGAAATGCATAAACTTGTCAGATGCTTTGTGAGTCTCTCCTGATCTTAAATGAAGGCATTTTAGAGCACCTAGTAGTAGAGTGTCCTTGAGTGAGCCAAATTTATACTTACTTTGAAGCTGGCGGATATGTGTAATATTGATGACCTAGAAATGAGATAGGAGTTCTGCAGGACTGGTTTCACATGATACAGGTCATAAAGACCCCACTGAGAAAACAGGATGAGATAAAGAATCTGGCCAAAACCAAGATGCCAATGAAAGTGACCTCTGGTTGTCCCCACTGCTCATTATATGCCAATTATAATACATTAGCCTACTAGAGGAAGCTCCCACCAGCACTCTGACAGTTTACAGTCATCATGGCAATGTAGGGAAGCTACCATATATGGTTTGATATGGGGAAGAACCCTCAGTTCCAAGAATTCCCTGCCCCTTTCCTAGAAAATGTATGAATACTTCACCCCTTGTTTAGCATATGATTAAGGAAAGCCATAAAAATAGCCATCAGGGCTGCTCTTCCTATGCAACTGCCACTCTTTTATTCTTTTGCCTTTTTTTGAGACAGAGTCTCACTCTGTTGCCCAGGCTGGAGTGCAGTGCTTTCTTAATAAACTTGAGTTCACTTTACTATGTCTGCTGGCTCTTGAATTCCTTCCTGTGTGAAGCCATGAACCCATGTGGCCTCCTAAACTGAACTCCAATTTTGAGGTTTGCCCTGTAGAAAGGAATATAGTTTGAATTGAGCAAATATGATTGTTGTATATTATACGCTTCTGCTGTACTGAATTTTATGTTTCTCAGAGTTCCATGCCCTCTTTTACCTGGAATGTTCTCACTCTCTCTGCCCTGTGTAATTTAATCATGGTTATCCTTCAAGTAAGAGCTCATCTTTTCTCTAGGAAGCACTCCTTGACTCATTGGGAACTAGGTTAAGGAACTAGCCTCTCTGTGCTTCTTGACATCCTGCGCTTTCCCATCAGAGTTGTAAACCAGAAATAAAAATTATATATATATATTTTTTGAGACAGAGTCTCGCTCTGTTGCCCAAGCTGGGGTATAGTGACGTGATCCGCAACCTATGCCTCCTGGGTTCAAGCGATTCTCCTGCCTCAGCCTGCCGAGTAGCTGGGACTACAGGCGCATGCCACCACTCCCTGGCTTGGCGTGGTAGCTCACTCCTGTAATCCCAGCATTTTGGGAGGCTGAGGCAGGTAGACCTGAGATCAGGAGTTCGTGACCAGCCTGGTCAACATGGTGAAACCCCCCATCTCTACTAATAATACCAAAAAAGTTAGCTGGGAGTGGGGTGTGCGCCTGTGGTCCCAGCCACTCTGGAGGCTGAGGCCCGAGAATCACTTGAACCCGAGAGACGGAGGTTGCAGTGAGCCATGGTTGTGCAGCTGCACCCCAGCCTGGGTGACAGAGCTAGAGTCTCTCTCCAAAAAAAAAAAAAAAAAAAATTCTAAGTCTCCCCAGCCGACTGAATGGACCCCTTTTCTGGGACAAGGGCATTCCAAAGTTAACCTGAAAACTAGTTCAGGCCATGATGCGGAGTTGGGGAGTCAGACATACTTCATTATACCCTCCTCCCTTTGGAATTCAGACACAACTGGCCAGCATTAACATTAAAATAGAGACGTTAAGACTGACAAAACAGACTCTTTGTAGCAGTAAGATACCAACATGACAGCAGGCTCGGAAAGAAATGGAAGTATTTTACCCCAAAATATATTTCTTTGACATATTTTGAAATGACCCTGCAAAGCTGTCTCTTGTGGGGAAAATCTACATTCTGTAGAAAATTCCTTCCCTTTCCAGATCTTTCCCTGGTCCAGGAGAGAATTAACTAAGGGTCTCTGGCAACTTNAAAAAAAAAAAAAAAAAATTCTAAGTCTCCCCAGCCGACTGAATGGACCCCTTTTCTGGGACAAGGGCATTCCAAAGTTAACCTGAAAAACTAGTTCAGGCCATGATGCGGAGTTGGGGAGTCAGACATACTTCATTATACCCTCCTCCCTTTGGAATTCAGACACAACTGGCCAGCATTAACATTAAAATAGAGACGTTAAGACTGACAAAACAGACTCTTTGTAGCAGTAAGATACCAACATGACAGCAGGCTCGGAAAGAAATGGAAGTATTTTACCCCAAAATATATTTCTTTGACATGTTTTGAAATGACCCTGCAAAGCTGTCTCTTGTGGGGAAAATCTACATTCTGTAGAAAATTCCTTCCCTTTCCAGATCTTTCCCTGGTCCAGGAGAGAATTAACTAAGGGTCTCTGGCAACTTTTTAAGTCTGATTAAGAAACATTTACAATCCATTCTCTCTGAAGCCTGTTACCTAGAGAATTTGTCTGTATTATAAAAACCTTGGGCTTCAGGATCTCTTATCTTAACCCAGATACTTCTTTCTATTGATTCCCGGTCTGCAGATAATAGCTTAACCCTTTCAACCAATTGCCAGTCAGAAAATCTTTTTTTTTTTTTTGGAGACAAGGTCTCAACCCTTTCTCCCAGGCTGGAGTGGCACCATCTTGGGTCACTGCAGCCTCAACCTCCTGGGCTCAAGCAATCCTCCCATCTCAGCCCCCCGAGTAGGTGGGACTACAAGCAAGTGCCACCACACCCAGCTAATTTTTTTGTAGAGATAAGTTTCACTATGTTGCCCAGACTGGTCTTGAACTCCTGAGCTCTGGCAGTCTGCCCACCTTGGCCTCCCAAAGTGTTGGGATTACAGGTGTTAGCCACTGCGCCCTACAATTCAGGAAATCTTTGAATGCACCTATGACCTGGAAGCCCCGTCTTTGAGGCATCCTGCCTTTCTGGACCAAATCAATATACATATTACATGTATTGGTTGGTGTCTTATGCCTCCCTAAAATGTATGAAACCAAGCTGTAGCCTGACCACCTTTGGTACATGTTCTTAGGATCTCCTGAGGCTTGTCATGTGCCGTGGTCACTCATATTTGGCTCAGAATAAATCTCTCCAAGTATTTTCCATAGTTTGACCCTTTGTGTCAACAAAGTCCAAATCAGGCTGTATTGTTATTACTTGTTTTGTTTAGATTTTAAGCTACTAGATTGTAAGTTCTGTGAGGACAAGGAATGTTACTTTAGGATAACATTGACTCTTTGGTGCCTTGGCATAGTATTTGCTACATAGTAGTCTTAATAATGTTTTTGGAATAAATGAATGATTTCAGCATCTTGTTTTTCCAAATATTTCCCATCTTTGCTATGGGCTGAATGTAGTCATATTTAGAGAGAAGGTCCTTAAAAAGGTAATTATGTTAAAATGAGGTCTTTAGGCTGGCCCCTGATCAATATGACCGGTGTCCTTATAAGAGGGGAAATTTGGGGCCGGGCGTGGTGGCTCACGCCTGTAATCCCAGCAGTTTGGGAGGCCGAGGCGGGCGGATCACGAGGTCAGGAAGTCGAGACCATCCTGGCTACCATGGTGAAACCCTGTCTCTACTAAAAGTGTAAGAAATTAGCCAGGCGTGGTGGCGGGCTCCTGCAGTCCCAACTTCTCCGGAGGCTGAGGCAGGAGAATGGCATGAACCCGGGAGGCGGAGCTTGCAGTGAGCCGAGATCCCACCACTGCACTCCAGCCTGGGCGACAGAGTGAGACTCCATCTCTAAAAAGAAAAAAAAAGTGGAAATTTGGATAGAGATTTGTACAGGCACAGAGGGAAGACCATGTGAAGACCCCAGAAGAAGACGGTCATCTAAGAACTAAGGAGAGAGGCCTTGGGATAACCCAGTCCTGCTGACAGCTTGGTCTCGGACCTTTAGCATTCAGAGCTGTGAAAAAATAACTTCCTGTTGCTTAAGGAATCCTGTCTGTGGTATTTTGTTATGGCAGCTCTAGCAAGCTAATATAAACATAATAGCAAGCATCTGGATGGCCAGATTATATCGTATTTAGTTTTCTGACATGTCAAGAAAAAGATTTCATTCAAGATGGTAACTACATGGCTGGGCGCGGTGGCTCACGCCTGTAATCCCAGCACTTTGGGAGGTTGAGATGGGTGGATCACGAGGTCAGGAGATCAAGACCATCCTGGCTAACACGGTGAAACCCCGTCTCTACTAAAATACAAAAAAAAATTAGCTGGGCGTGGTGACGGGCGCCTGTAGTCCCAGCTACTAGGAGCCTGAGGCAGGAGAATGGTGTGACCCCCGGGAGGCGGAGCTTGCAGTGAGCCGAGATCGCACCACTGCACTCCAGCCTGGGAGACAGAGCGAGACTCTGCCTCAAAAAAAAAAAGAAAAAAAAGGAAAAAAAAAAGATGGTAACTACATATGCACCTTTATATTGCTTGACAAATATATAAACTCAGTAATAGCACTCTGGAAAGGACTGTAACAAACATGTTTCCATATCCTCATTTCTCTTTCTCAATAAAGTTCAGATTATTTTGCTTGGGCTTTATAACTCTCCATGCTATTACAAACTATTTTTCATAACTTGTATCTTGCTACTTCCCTTAGCCTATTCTAGTCTCAAGAAAATGGAAGTGTTTACTGTTCTCTGTATATCCTTAACTTCCCACTATCTTGCCTTCACTCATTGTTTACTTTATGAATTTTCAACACTGCTTTGTTCTATTCATTTAGTTAGTCCACAGGTATTTATTGAGGCCTCAGTATGTGCTGGAAACCGGGCTAGGAGCTGAAAGCATAATGAGTAATAAAACCATAAGCCTTCTGCTGAAGGAACTAATGCTCTGGTAGGGGTAGACATTTAAGTAGGGTAACATAGGGCTCCAGGGAAGCAATGGACCAAGCCTTGGGTGGGGCGAAGGGAAGAGCTGCAGAAATGAGTCTTAAGTCAGTGGTTCTCAAATGGGGATGAAAAAGGAGGAAGCATTTGACAATGTCTGGAAATATTTTTGGTTGTCACGACTTGGAGGTGGGTGTATGCTACTGGCATCTAGTGGGTAGGGATGCTGCAAAACGTATTACAGTGCACAAGGTGGTCTCACACAACAAATAATTATCCAGCTCACAAAGTTGATAGTGCTGAGGTTGAGAAATCCTGCTGTAAATCAAGTTGTAAAATTTGAGTAGGAAGGTGTTTTGCCAGCCAAAGAATGGCAGCATTTGCCAAGATCTACTAGAGTTGAGATACCATGATTTGGCTAACTGGACTGAGTTTGATGTGGCTGGAGCTCTATGTTTGAATGGGAAGGAATTAGGCTTGAGAGGTAAGCCTGGCAGTGTTCAGATTTAGAGGCCTCAGAGCCATGTTGATAATTTGGGATGCCTTCTCTTTGGCTGTCTGGAGCCTTTGATGGAGAGTTTGAGGTAAATCTGTTGACAAGTAACTAGTAACCATTCTGAGTGTTATCTGCAGAAACCAATGGTAAAGCACCATGGTTGAGAATAACTATTCTAGCAAGTCTGAACTTTGGGTTACCCATCTAGTGAGGACCACTGATGAATCTATGTAAGGGAAGATAACTGCTACGGTTTGAATGTGTCCCCTACACATTCTGTTACTGAAGGGGCATTTAAAGTGAACCCACTTGAAGTAGGGATACAAATTTTATCATAGAGAGTGAGGGAACTTGATTGGGGCTTTGTGTTGGGGTCCCCAAGACCACCTCAAGCTCAGTGATTGGCTAAAAGGGCCCACAGAACTCAGAAAGCTGTTATGCTCACAGTTATTGTTACTACAGCGAAAGAATACAGATTAAAATCAGCATAGGGAAAAGGCAGGTGGATGAAGTCGTGGAGAATCAGGCGTCTCAGATTCCAGGTAGGCCTCCCAGTTGAGTCACATGAGGAATGTCTTCCAACGACAATACGTGACAAAACATGTGAAGTATTACCAACCAGGGAAGCTTACTCAACCCTGGTGTCCAGGATTTTTATTTGTCAGTCATGTAAACTTGTATCACCTGTGTGAACCTGTGCGACTGACCTTAGTTATTCAGTCTCCAGCTCCTCAGAGGTCAGACAGGTGCAGTGTGGCTCAAGCCTACTGGCAAAATACTCTTATAAGAGTATATTCCACAAACTCAGAGGTTCTCTCTCAGGAGCCTGTCATGGGCCAGTCCTACTTTCTTTGAATGAATGGGGTTTGAGCAACCCCGGTCTGCTGAATTAACACTTTACTGCATAGCTTTTTTTTTTTAAGTTAGGGAGGTTACAGTTTTGTTTTTCCCTGCTTTACTATGAGTTTTTAAAAATTGTGTAAAATATATGTAATATGAAAGTTAGATGTTAATAATTTTAACTGTACAGTTCAGTAGCATTAAATACGTTCACATGTTATATAACTATCACTGTCATCCATCTCCAGAACTTTTTCATCATCCCCAAACTGAAAATTTGATGTGTTATTAAAAAATAACTCCCCATGCCCTGATCCACCAGCTCCAGGTAACCACTGTTGTACTTCCTGTCTCTCTGAATTAGGCTGCCCCAGGCACCTCATATGTAAGTGGAATCATATGGCATTTGTGTTTTGAACTAGCCTCTTGCACTTAGTATGTGTTTTAAGTTTCATGCATGTTGTTAGCCAGTATCAGAATTTTATTCCTATTTAATGTTGATATAGCACAGGCTTTAATTTGGAAAAATAAACTGAAGATGGTAAAAAGTATTTTAAAAAATCTTATATTCAACAAAATTTACATAATTGAAACTGTGCTAATCCTTAAAATGTAAAAGAAGTGACTTCAGTACTCATTTTAGGGACATAGTTTTTCTGACAAAATTATATAAGAACATACTACAGTATCCTTTACCAGGTCAAGAAGAGAGGGATGTTTTTGCAGCAATGTCCCTTGGCCTCTCTAGTTTTCCCAGGTGCCTCTCTTAGTTCTTAGAGAGGTAATTCATTCTCTTTTGAAGTACCTATTGTATCATCCTTGAGAATTCTCCGCAGTTGCTCTCTGGTCTAATTGTATCTGGTCTAACTCTGCCAGACATTCCTTTATTAAAATGGCTTTGCATGTGATTAAAGCAGTTCTCTAGCATTTTTAAGTGACTTGTTCAAATCCTATATCTTTGTTGGTTTATAGTTTCAGTTTATGTTCATTCTACTTTTATAGTCTCATGTTTGCAGCATCTAAAAATCAGAGTGACATAAACAGGTTCCCAGAAGTAGATACTAGGTGGGTAGTTTGAGTGGGGACTGGTCAGCTCATTGGTGAATATTTTTGCGTGTGACAACTTTTGCCTCGTGATTATAGGATCATGGTTAATGAGCATCTGGACCACGAGGATCCCTGTACTTTTATTTGTGAGAGTATTGAGTGTTTGCTTGACAATCTGTTAGAGAATTTAGTTCACTTACATGTATAGGGCCCACAGTAAGTAAATGTTCCTCACGGAAATCTCTGGAACATACTTCTATTTTTTTTTTTTTTTTTTTTTTTTTTTTTTTTTTTTTTTTTTTTTTTTGAGACGGAGTCTTTTTTTTTCTTCTTGCTCTGTCGCCCAGGCTGGAGTGCAGTGGCCAGATCTCAGCTCACTGCAAGCTCCGCCCCCCGGGTTTACCCATTCTCCTGCCTCAAGCCTCCCGAGTAGCTGGGACTATAGGCGCCCGCCCCACCTCGCCGGCTAGTTTTTTTTTTTTTTTGTTATTTTTTAGTAGAGACGGGGTTTCACCGTATTAACCCAGGATGTCTCGATCGTCCTGACCTCATGATCCGGCCGTCTTGGCCTCCAAAGGCTGGGATTACAGGCTTGAGCCACCGCGCCCAGCCTGGAACATGCTTTCTTTAAGTTTTCATAATTAAACTCTCAAAAAGTTGCAGGTGGACTGACAGAGGATTTAAGGAATCTTTGGTTTTAAACCTTTACCGTTCTTTTTCTAATTGCTCAGTCAGCTTTATACCGTGTTCATAGTAATCCACTCTCAGTGTTCACAGGCCTATGTTGTTAACTATAAATAGAAAAATTAGACTGCCAGCCTGTCGGGAACCAGTGCCTGTGCTCAGGTGAGGGTTCATTATAAGAGGCAGTCACTCTTCACTTGAGAGGTTAAAACCGATATGGGTGGATATTTTTTTCCTCACATCCTCATGAAACAGTGATTGATTAATGTTCAGATATAGTTATAAGACAGAATGATTAGCAAGGAAATCATCAACATAGGTGAATTTGGATTACTAACTTAAAAAACAAGGAAAACCCTCCTCCTTTTCCCTCTCCAGTGCTTTAGTCAGATATCTGGGGTTGCATGTGTAGGGTGGAACATTGGCTACAGCCTTGGGAAGTGAGAGGGAGGAGATATCCATTCGTGATCATCTTCAACAACTCTTAGCTCCAAGTTGGCACTGCAGCTGTGTTACAGTTCAAGTTGGCACGGAAGCTGTGTGCCATTCCAAGTTGGCCTGGAGCTGTGTGCCACTTCTTGGAGTAGTGCAGCACATCATCCCTTTCTGATGGGAAGAAGTTGGGGAACAATGAGCCTGGTCTGCGCCAGGGTTCAGGAACTTCACTGAGAGAGTGGCAGTGGTTGGTAGTACTGACTTGGGTTAGATCATTTGGGTTTGAATCCTGATTCCTTCCCCTCTCCCTCTCCTCCCCTCTCCTCCGCCTCCCCTCCCCTCCCCTCTCCTCCCCTCCCCTCCCCTCTCTCTCGCCTTCCCCTCCCCTCCCCTTTCTCCCCCCCCTCCCTCTCCTTCCCCTCTCCTCCCCTCTCCTCCCCTCTCCTCCCCTTTCCCCCTCCCCCTCTCCTCCCTCTCCTCCCTCCCCTCCCCTCCCCTCTCTCCCCACTCCTTCCCCTTCCCCTCCCCCTTCCCTTCCCCCTCCTCCCCCCTCCCCTTTCCCCCTCCCCTCCCCCTTCCCCTCCCTCTCCTTCTCCTTCCCCTCTCCTCTCCTTCCCTTCTTCCTCTCCTTCCCTCTCCTCTTCCTTCCCTCCCCTCTCCTCCCTTCTCCCCCTCCCCTCCCCTCCTTTCCCCCTCCCCCTCCCCTCCTGCTCTCTCCTTCCCTCCCATCCCGCCTCCTCTCCCTTCCTTCTCTCTCCCCTTCTTCTCCCTCTCCCTCTCTCCCCTCCCCCCTCCCCTCCCCTTCTTTTCCTACTTTTAGACAGGGTCTCACTCTTATCGCTCAGGCCAGAGAGCAGTGGTATGATCATGGCTCACTGTGGCCTTGACTTCCCAGACTCAAGTGTTCCTCCTGCCTTCAGCCTCCCAAGTAGCTGGGACTACAGGCACATGCCACCCCATCCAGGTAATTTTTATATGTTTTGTAGAGATGGGGTTTTGTTCTGTTGCCCAGGCTGGTCTCGATCAAACTCCTGGACTCAAGCCATCCTCCTGCTTCAGAGCGCTGGGATTTCAGGTGTGAGCCACCACACCTGGCCCTGGTTCCCTTGTTTACTAGCTTTGTGACATTGGACACATTTCTTAAACTTTCCAACTCAGTTTTCTTATCTGTAAAATGGAGATAATAATAGTACTGCCTTATAAAGGTCAATGTGTTAATATTTCTGATGTGCTGGCCATGTGCGGTGGCTCATGCCTGTAATTCCAGCACTTTGGGAGGCCAAGGTGGGCGAATCACGAGGTCAGGAGATCGAGACCATCCTGGCTAGCACGGTGAAACCCCATCTCTACTAAAAATACAAAAAATTAGCCAGGCGTGGTGGTGGGCACCTGTAGTCCTAGCTACTTGGGAGGCTGAGGCAGAAGAATGTCATGTACCTGGGAGGCGGAGCTTGCAGTGAGCCAAGATCACACCACTGCATTCCAGACTCCTGGGTGACAGAGCGAGACTCCCTCAAAAAAAAAAAAAAAAAAAAAAAAAACTATTTCTGATGTGCTTGGAATAGAGCTTGGAACAACATAGTAAGTGCTACATCACTGTGTACTGTTACCTTTATTGTTAACTTAATTTCTCAGGGGAGCCTTTGCAGACATTTCTAAATAGGTCAAATCTCTGCTTTATAAGATCTAATGACATCGCTTATCACTGTGTTGATAATAAGTACCAGTAACTAGGTTTATTTGTTTCATTATTGGATTAATCAGATACTTTCTACATAAGTGAAAGTAAGAAACATGTTTATTTTTTGTGCACATTGTTCACAAAGGCTGGTAAGTGTTCAATAAATATTTATTGAATGAATAAATATTTTCACAGTTACAAAGTAGTTCAGCAATGCGATACAATTTCACCTCTAAAACTAGCAAAGATTGAAAAAAATAGTGCCATAATACCTAGGCAGAGAGGTAGGAAATAGATGGTATCATGTACTGTAAGTAGGATCAGTCTGCAGCAGATCCTAGCTTAAAGGCAATTTGACCAAAAGAACTACAGAAATTTCTTCTTTTGATTCTATGTCTAAGCATTTATCAAAATGACACAGAGGTATGTAAAAAAAGGTGAATATAAAAAATGTTGATTAAGGCACTTACATTAGTTAATAATTAGAATAGGCTGGGTGCGGTGGCTCATGTCTGTAATCCCAGCACTTTGGGAAGCCCAGGTGGGTGGATCACAAGGTCAGGAGTTCGAGACCAGCCTGACCAACATCTCTGCTAAAAATACAAAAATTAGCCGGGCATGGTGGTGTGTGCCTACTGAGGCAGGAGAATCGCTTGAACCCGGGAGACAGAGGTTGCGGTGAGCTGAGATCGCGCCACTGCACCCCAGCGTGGACAACAGAGTGATGAGTGAGACTCCATCTCAATAATAATAATAATAATAATAATTATAATTATTATTATTAGAATAGAGCTAAACAAAATGTCTAAAAGTAAAGGCTTGGTCAATTATAATATATCTATCATTAAAAATTATGTAGAACCATAGTTCTCAAATGCATATTCTTATATTGGCTGCAAACACTAGATAAAAACACAGATTCCCAAACCCAACCTCTTGGTCTGTGAATCAGAATCTCTCTGGTTTAGCTAAGAAACAGGTCCTGTATTTTCTAACAAGAACCCTAGGTGATTTCACTGCACAGCCTGACTTGAAGGAACCCTGGGCAATTTCATTGCACAGCCCTGGAAGAACCCTAGATGATTTTACTGCACAGCCTGATTTGGAGCCACTGTTACAGTGTGTGTATTGGCTCCTAGTCAGCTGATCCCAAAGGTCTTAAAACCAAATGAAATGGCAACTAAGAAAAAAGAGTTAAAATCTGTGAGGACTCTGGAAAACAAGAGAGGAGGATTTCAGAAGAACTAAAACAAAAGTACTGCAAGAAGGGAAAAGATTGAATTAGATTCTGACGACACAGAAAGCTAATTAGTGCTGAGCACCTAACACAAGTCAAAGAAAAATCTTCTCCCCTAACTTTATCCCTCCCAGAAAAATTAGTGGGTGAGTTCTTCCAAAAGGAACATAGACTGTCCCCAAACTGGAGCAGCGAGGCCTGGTTTGGAGGTGGTAGGCGTGGTTGCTTGTTCCATCTCCTGGGCACAGAGCATCTGTCTTAGAGCTTACCTGCAGGCAGTATTTTGAAGGAGTGTCTCATTAAGAGTGAGTGTCATTTATAGTTTTAGTTGCCGTAGACATTCCTGAGATCCCATGAGCAGAGGCCAGGCAAGTGGGAGAGTTGAGGAACAAGTAAGACTGAGACATTGTACCACACAGAGTGGGTGATCATGGTGTTCAGCCCCCTGCCTTGATAAATGCCTGTTGGAAAACAAGTATCTCAGCTCCTTTCTGCTGCTATAACAAAATTTTAGAGACTGGATAATTTATAAAGAACAGAAATTATTTCTCACACCTCTAGAGGCTGGAAAGTCCAAGATCAAGGTTCCAGCAGGTTCATTGTCTTCTACTCCATGGATGGCATCTTCCCATCTTCTCACAGTATACTCACTGTATGCTCACATGGCAGAAGGGACAGAAAGGGGACAATTGCTGTGCCCTCGAATAGCAGAAGGACCTAAGCTAGTTTCCTCCAGCTCTTTTGTAAGGCACTAATCTATTCATAAGAGTGGAACCTTCATGACATCTCTTTT
>NW_016808491.1:287921-372538 GCF_001698545.2 Rhinopithecus bieti | reverse complement strand
CTGGTGTGCCTGTATGCTTACAGCGCAGTATTGGGGTGGGAGTTACCCGATTTTCCAGGTGTTGTGTGTCTCAGTTCCCCTGGCTAGGAAAACGGATCCCCTTCCCCCTTGCGCTTCCAGGTGAGGCGATGCCTCGCCCTGCTTCAGCTCTCGCTGGTCAGGCTGCAGCAGCTGACCAGCACCGATTGTCCGGCACTCCCTAGTGAGATGACCCCAGTACCTCAGTTGAAAATGCAGAAATCACCGGTCTTCTGTGTCGCTCGCGCTGGGAGTTGGAGACTGGAGCTGTTCCTATTCGGCCATCTTCGACAATGCCCATAATCTCTTTTCAAAAGCCTTCACTTCTTGACCTGGCATGGTGGCTCACACCTGTAATCCTAGCACTTTGGGAGGCCGAGGCGGGCAGATCGCTTGAGGTCAGGAGTTCAAGACCAGCCTGGCCAACATGGTGAAACCCCATCTCTACTGAAAATACAGAAATTAGCTGGGCATGGTGACGCATTTCTGTAATGCCAGCTACTTGGGAGGCTGAGGCAGGAGAATCACTTGAAAACCCAAGAGACAGAGGTTGCAGTGAGCCAAGATCGCACCATTGCACACTCCAGCCTGGGGGATAAGAGTGAAACTCCGTCTCCAAAAAAAAAAAAAGGAGGCTTCACTTCTTAAAACCACAATGGGGATTAGTTTCAACATGAATTTTGGAGGGGCTACATTCAAACCATAGCACCAAGTGAAGTTTAAAATGCTGCATGACATCTTGAATCTCCCTTAAGTAGACCTCAGCTGCCTGTCAATTCCTGTCCCTGTTACCTGCAAGGTTGACCCAGCTGTCAGTTTCTCTCTACCACGCCTCCATACCCAGGGCAAAGTCTGCTGCCTGCACACAAGTAGCTACTGGCTGAGTTCTTTGAAGGGGGACTGGGGTTCGGTTTTGAAAATTTTGCTACCAAATACACATGCACTTTCATATTCACATAACTCCTACTTAATTCACAGGCTTTGCTCTCCAATTTTGTTGTAAATTGTATATAGTACAGCCCTCTCTTCACTTAGGCTTCTTTGTAAAAATTACTTACATTTTGTAGAGATAGGGTCTTACTGTGTTGCCCAGGCTGTCCTCCAACTCCTGTCCTCAAGCAGTCTTCCTGCCTCAACTGCCCAAAGTGCTGGAATTACAGGCGTGAGCCACTGAGTTCAGCCCACTTAGGCTTCTTTAGTGAACTAGGCAAAAGACTATACAGGCTTTCTGAGTCAGTTTTCAGTAAATGTATGATTGCAATGAAAATGATGCATGCTTGTTGAAAGATTTTAATCTAGTGAGTATTGCAGTTGGATTGTTGACTCCCTCCCCTCTCTGAATCATTGCTATGCTTAATGTAATGCTGAATGGGCAGGAGTGCCCTCTGTTCTTGTCAGATTGGGCCAGGGGGTAGTGGGGCAGGGAGACACAATGCTTTAAGTAGAAGGTTGAGCGGGCAGGTGGACAGAACAGGTGGGTAGACATTTTTCAAATCAGAGTATTCATGAGAATCCAATTGAATTTGTTCCTTCAGTATTCCTTCAGTGTTTTGTGTTTTTTGTTTGTTTTCTTGAGACAGAGTGGCGCAACCACAGCTCACTGCAGCCTCAAACTCCCAGGCTCAAGTGATCCTCCCACCTCACCCTCCCGAGTAGCTGGGACTAATGGCACGCACCACCACACAAGGCTAATTTTTTCAGTCTTTTGTAGAGACAGGGTCTCACTCTATTGCCTAGGCTAGCCTTGAACACCCAGGCTTAAGCAATCCTCCCTTGTTGGCCTGCCAAAGTGTTGGGATTACAGGAACCACCACACCCAGCCCCATTCAGTGTTTCTTGAATGCCTTCTGTGTGTTAGGCTTTGTTTGAGGTGCTGAAGACACAGTGCTAGGCAAAATTTCTACCCTCCTATAGCCTGCATTCAGGGCTTAGAGAAGGATCACAGAGCACAAAGATGCCTGGCCCTGGCACACATCTGTCCAGCCCCTAAGCAGTGTATTTGTGTAATGATCTCTCAAATCCTAAAAAATATTTAGAAATCTAATTCTGGGATTCAGGCCTCAGCAGCCAGGAAGATGTCTCTGCCAGCTACTGAGATATTAATTAGGGAAACATTAGGGTATATATGTCAGCTAACCAGATTCACAGAGGTGAATGAAAGCATCATCTCGTGAGACAGTACCATGAGAAAAGTAATGCCAGGACCGCTGATGAACCTAGTTTTAAAGGTCAGAGAAAGGGCAATGCGCCAATGACAGAAACTGAGAAGTAGCTGTAGGAATCCGAGGTAGGTCAACACTGAGAAATCTGTAAATGTAACTTACGACATGAAAAACAAAAATATCGTGTTTATAGTTGACCAAATACTTGATAAAATTCAACAGCTTTTCCAACTAAGACACGCAGAAAACATTTTTAACATAGCATAAGAAAATGTTATAGGAATAAATACCTAATACATTTATTATGATACGGCATACTGGACACTTTGCATAAAAGGAGTTAGAGGCCGGGTGCAGTGGCTCACGCCTGTAATCCCAGCACTTTGGGAGGCTGAGGCGGGTGGATCATGAGGTCATGAGATCGAGACTATCCTGGCCAACATGATGAAACCCCATCTCTACTAAAATACAAAAAATTAGTCGGGCATGGTGGTGCACGCCTGTGGTCCCAGCTACTCAGGAGGCTGAGGCGGGAAAATTGCTTGAACCCAGGAGGTGGAAATTGCAGTGAGCCGAGATCGCGCCACTGCACTCCAGCCTGAAGACAGAGCGAGACTCTGTCTCCGAAAAAAAAAAAGGAATTAGAAAACAATTTTGAAAAATAAGAGTAATGAGAAGGGGTTTGCCTTCTTGAATATAAAAACGTATTCAGCTACAGTAATTTTAAATGGTGTAGTATTAATTATAAAATAGATAAGTAGATTAATGAGTCAGAATATACATTCTAGAACTATATGGGAAGAGGTAAGGACATTTTTGTGCTTTTGCAAAGGGACCATAATACCGAACCAAAACCATGTCAATTTTTAAAATTCTTTTGCATTTCTCAGGAAAACGACCTCTCTCCTTCTTTGAATATTTTGTAGAATGAGTGGTACAGCCCTAAATTGGGAGGCTTAATCCTATTACCAGTGACCTGAAATTCAAGTCATCTTGATGTCTGTTAAGCCTATTTCAGAGTTTCTAAAATATTTCGTTTTATGAATAAAAATAGGTTACTCACATTCCCAACACTGTCACTGACTCACCATCTCTCATCTGGAACAATTATACCACTTTAAGCACTCACCATCCACATACCTAAAAATAAGAGTCAAAATGGAGGGACTATTAAAATGATATACACTGTAGCTTCAGATCTCATTCCTATGAGCAAATATTTCACAGTAATAAGAAAGACCTGTCCTCCCTTCCTGAGAGCTAGTAAAGATATAAGAATTAATTTATATATTATATAACACTTTGGGTACAGCACTTCGGGTACAAAGTGTTATATAATATTAACTTATTACCACATTTAAAATGCTAATTTAAGGTTCACCCACTCTACATAAAGAAAGTACATGCCTGCAGGTTTCGTCTTTTTCTACACCCTTCAGAAGTGTAACACCAATGCAAACCAGAAGCTTTGTAAAACATAGTAGTTTTGAAAACCAGCGGCCAGGGATGAGTTCTTGGAATTGAACCAGCCCTACAGGTTCTTATACGTAGACATGCGAAGGATGTGTTGGAGTCAAGGGTGATTTGCAGGATTTGGGCTTCAGCATGTGAAGGGATGGTAATGCCATTTACTGAGATATTAATTTCTATATTAATTGTCTGATAACCAGATCCACAGGGGTGGAGGAGAGCCTCATCTAGTGAGACTGTGAGAAGAAAACACATGGATAAACTCTGGTTTTAAAGGTCAAAATAGAGTGTTGTGCTCTAGCAAAGGAAACCAAGAATAGCAGAATAAGGAAAGGCAGTATCATGGAAGCTAAGGGAAGAGAAAGTTTCAGGTGAGGGAGAGGACAGCTCTTATTGCTGCCGAGGAGCCAAGAGAAGAGGACTGAGGAGTGTCAATGGAATGTCTTGATATAGAGGTTATTGGTGACCTTGGCTAGGGCAGTTCCAGTGGAGTCTGGGGAGGCACATGTATTTCACTTTGTTCTCTGAAATCTGGGATCAGCCCGCCTGTAGTTTATTTACCAAGGTGAGACTGTATTTTCAAGCATCTGGGACAGATTCTTTGTTATAAGACACTGTTACTCTGTTAAGCCTTGGAAAATTCCATCAGGAGAATGAGGCTATGTTAAAGGCAATTAAAAATGTTAAACATCACTCACTCTGAGACAGAATTTTCAGGTTTTCTATTTACTATACTTCTTTGAGTAGGCTGTAAAGTATGAATCATGTCAAATCACGCCCATAGATGGGAAAACCACTTTAAAATGTGATCGAATAATATTGCCAGTCATCACATGTGGAACAATTTCAGTGAGTGGAATGCCATTGCAATTCATTTTAATCCTTTTCTGATATTGTATAATAAAAGCCTACTTAGTATAAATTATAGAAATTTAAAACCATGAATAATTGGGAAAGTTCTTAAGAAATTTGAGGTATTTTGTAAGTATTTAGATAGCTGCACTAGAATTTTTTTTTTTTTTTTTTTTTTTTTTTTTTTTTTGAGACAGTGTCTTACTATGTTTGCCTAGGCTGGTCTTGAACTCTAGGCCTCAGGCGATCTTTCTGCCTTGGCCTGGCCTGCACTGATATTTTTGAAGCTGCTTTTTTTCTTTTTCTTTTCTTGTTTTTTGAAGAGATAGGGTCTTGCTCTGACATCCAGGGTGGATTGCGCTGGTGTGATCATAGTGCACTGTAACCTCAAACCCCTAGGCTTAAGCAATCGTCCTGCCTCAGCCTCTCGAGTAACTAGGACTACAGGTTTGCGCCACTGCCTCTGGCTAATTTTTAAAATGTTTTATGGAGAAAGGGTCTCAGGCTGGTCTCAAACTCCTGGCCTCGAGTGATCCTCCTGCATTGACCTCCCAAAGTGCTGAGATGACAGGCATGAGCCACCACACCTGGCCTTGCATTTTTGATATAGTATCAGTATCAAATTATTTACTAAGATCAAGGTGTTTGTTTTGCACGACCGTAGGAATTATATTACAGATTATTTAAAAAATTAATTGTCTTGGCAAAGGTATAACTAGTTTGCATTGCATAACTATATTTCAAGTTAGAACAGTTTGTCAAAGAGCTGGTGAGCAGCATTTATTAGGAGATGGGTAGGTGAAGTATGGTAGAAGTGGTTAGGGTAAATATTACTTTAGATCATGGCATCTATTATCCTGAGTCTATGTGGGATGCTAGAATGTTGCAGGATAGTTGCTAAGGGTGGATAACTTTTGATAGGTATCATGGAAGACTTCCAGAATCTTTCTTAGGACTTCTGGTTGTGCTTTTCATTCTGACTGGAAAAACCTTTTCTCTGTCTCTCCCCTCCCTTCTTCATCTGTGAATTCTTGCTAATTCTTCAGCTCTTCGCTTAAATACCACTTTCTCAGAGAAACTTACACTGAAAATGGAACAGGTTTTTATGGTTTTATGCTCTCTTAGCACTCAGGATACTGTCTTTGCAAAATTCTTTTTTTTTTGAGACGGAGTCTTGCTGTTGTTGCCCAGGCTGGAGTGCAGTGTCACAATCTCGGCTCACTGCAAGCTCTGCCTCCCGGGTTCACACCATTCTCCTGCCTCAGCCTCCCAAGTAGCTGGGACTACAGGCACCGGCCACCACGCCCGGCTAATTTTTTGTATTTTTAGTAGGGACGGGATTTCTCTGTGTTAGCCAGGATGGTCTCAATCTCCTGACCTCGTGATCCACCCACCTTGGCCTCCCAAAGTGCTGGGATTACAGGTGTGAGCCACCACGCCTGGCCTGTCTTTGCAAAATTCTTAATAGAATTGCAGCAAAATTATTTCTTGTATCATTAGTTCTTTGTTTCTTCCTGCCTTGTCACCATGAATTCCATGTGAGCACAGTTCATGACTGTCTTATTAATGGCAGTGTTCCCAGTGCCTAGTGGCCTACTGTCATACAATATTGAATAGAAATTCTGCTGAAAAGCCCATATGATTTATCTTAAAAGAAACTCGGACTGGGTGCAGTGGCTCATGCCTATAATCACCACACTGTGAGAGGCTGAGGCGGGCAGATCACCTGAGTTCCAGAGTTTGAGACCAGCCTGGCCAACATAGTAGAACCCCGTCTCTACTAAAAATACAAAAATTAGCCAGGCATGGTGGTGGGCACCTGTATCCCCAGTTACTCAAGTGGCTGAGGCAGGAGAATAGCTTGAACCCAGGAGGTAGAGGTTGCAGTGAGCTGAGATCGTGCCATTGCACTGCAGCCTGGGTGACAGAGTGAGACTATGTCTCAAAAAAAAAAAAAAAAAAAAGACACTCTGGGATTGATGGATCGATGGTTCAGAGAGCTGCAGAATAGATCACATAGTTGGTCTAAGAGCCTATTTGCATGGCTCCCAGAGACAGAGATGTCTAGGTAAATAAGCCTTGTTTTATAATGTTGCTTTAAATTTAGGAGTGACTTGAGTCTAAGGAGTCAGAATGTTAAATGAGAACTTCATTTGTGCCTAAGTACGCTGTGCTGTATTGTATATGTTCACTGTCTGGGCCTCACTTCATGAGTGTATTGTGCTATATTGTGTATTATTCTCTGTAGTTGCATGGTAGACCACCAGAGTTGGGGGAAAGCCCCTAATTTCAGGTGAACAACTACGAAGTGATTATTTTTTTCACATTTTATAGATATAAATTCATTTAATTCTCATAATAACACTGTGAAGTCAGTATTGTTGTCATTTTACAGATAAGGAAACTAAGGGACACAGAGGTAAAATAACTTGCCCAAGGTCACATAGCTAGCAAGTGGCCGGAGCTAGGATTTAAACCCAGGCCATCTGGCAGTGGAGTCCAGGCTCTTCACCCCTGCACTGTCCCAGCTCACATGAGGGGGTATCTCACACACACCCAGAAGAGTCTGGGGGCAGAACTTCTTAAGTTTTATGCCTATCAGTTTGGGTTGAGGGCAGGGCAGTTGAGAGTCTAGAAAGCCTAATGTGATCCTCACCTATTCTGAATATTTGGAACTTCTGCCACTGAGGCCCTTTGAAGAGACCCAGAATTTATCTGTATTGGTCAGTGGAGAATGTTGCTGATTCTCTGCTTTGCACTTGAATGGTCTGACTTCCTTCTGTATTCATTCTTCTGTAAACAAGGTTTATAGGTAATCTGTAACATACTGTTGAGATCTGTCAGAATTGATTGTATGTCTTTTCCTTCTTTTTGTTTTTGTTTTAGGGGAGGTAGAAGTTACATCAGGATTTTTTGTTGTTGTTGTTCTTTTTGTGGAGATGGAGTCTTGCTATGTCATCTAGGCTGTTCTCAAACTCCTGGGCTCAAGCAGTTCTCCCACCTTGGTCTTCCAAAGTGCTGAGATTATAGGCATGAGCCACCTAGCCTTTATGAATGTGTTGTAAATCACAGTTTAAGCTCAAACATGTAATTCCCTTTCATCTTAACTTTTTTTCTCTCTCTCTCAAAGAGAGAGAGAGAATTTAAATTGAGACAAAGTTTCATGATGTTGCCCAGGCTGGTCTTGAACTCCTGGAGTCAAGTGATCCTTCCACCTTGGCCTCCCAAAGTATTGGGATTACAGGTGTGAGCCTGTAATATTTTCTTATCTCTATAATAAAGTCTAAAGTCTTTAACATGACTTCCAAGACCTTCATGATTGGAATTGCATCAAACCTATAGATAAATTTGGGAATAACTACAAACCTAATGATTTTGATTCTTCTAGTCCCTTAATATGGTGTATCTTTCTGTTTATTTAGGTCATGTTTAATTTCTGTCACCATTGTTTTGTTGTTTTTAGTATAGAAGTCGTGGGCATCTTTTGTAAGAATTATTCCTTGGCATATATTTTGGCACTACTATAAGTAGAATTTCTTTAAATATAATTTTTAAATATTTTACTGCTAGTATGTAGGAAATAATTGAGCTTTTAATATTAATCTTGTGTCCTGTTACTTTGCTAAATTCAATTATGAGTTCTGGCAGTTGCTTTGTGAATTCTCGGTGATTTCTGCATGAATAGCCATATTATTTACATATATTATAGGATCAGTTTTACTTCTTTTGTTCCAATTTTTCTGCCTTTTCTCCTCCCTCCCCAACTATATTATTTCAGTGCTAGGACCTCTAGTACAATATTGGATAAGAGTGATACAAGTGGGCATTCTTACCTTATTCCTAATCTTAAAAGGAAGTAATTGTCTTTTACATTAAATATATTAGCTGTAGATTTTTTATAGATGCCCTTTATCGATTTGAGGAAATTCCCTACCATTATTAGTTTGCTAAGAGTTTGTTTTATCATAAATGCGTACTGAATTTTGTCAAATGCTTTTTTCTGCATCTATGGAAATGATTGTGTGGTTTTTTTCCTGTAGACTGCTACTATGTTGAATTACATTTGCTCGTGTTTTGTAAAGGTTTTTTACCATCAATGCTCATGAGGAATATTGATCTATAATTATCTTTATTATATTGGCTTTGTCAGGTTTTGGTATTAAAGTTATGCTGGCATTCTCAAAACAAGTTGAGGGAAGTGCTTTCTCTTCCCCTCATATTTTTGAAAATATTTGCATAATTTTTGTGTTATTTCTTCCTTGAATGTTTGATAGAATTTACCAGTGAAACCACCCGAGCCTTCTTTTGGAGAAGGTTTTAGTTTTCAGTCAATTTCTTTTTCTTTTTTTTTTTGAGACGGAGTCTCACTCTATCGCCCAGGCTGGAGTGCAGTGGCCGGATCTCAGCTCACTGCAAGCTCCGCCTCCCGGGTTTACGCCATTCTCCTGCCTCAGCCTCCCGAGTAGCTGGGACTACAGGCGCCCGTCACCTCGCCCGGCTAGTTTTTTTTTGTATGTTTTAGTAGAGACGGGGTTTCACGGTGTTAGCCAGGATGGTCTCGATCTCCTGACCTCGCGATCCACCCGTCTCGGCCTCCCAAAGTGCTGGGATTACAGGCTTGAGCCACCGCTCCCCGCCAGTCAATTTCTTTCATAGGTATGTAGTTACTTAGGTTTTCTGTTTCTTTTATGTCATTTTGTCATGCATCAGCAGTTGACATCTGGTGGTATTAAAACACAGCAACAACAAACTCTAAAAGGTTCAGAACCTTGTAAAGAGAGAGATTACAAGGATTTTTGGGTAGATTGTTGTAACTGAAGTCAGGCGGAAGCTAACTAGGGACTCATTTCATTGCTAATTAGTTTTGTCATTTTTTGAAAAAGTGACATAATCCTTTCCTACCTTTTTTTTCTGTAAAGAAATTTTCTCAGACTTTTGAAAGAAAAGTATTTTCATGGACCTTCTTTGTGACTAGTGCTGGCTTAAATAATTTTTATTATAATGCTACTTAAATACATGTAAACATAAAATTTATAGTTCTGATATAGCTATAAATCAAAATATACTTACAAATTCAACTTAAGTCTGTCAAACCAGATAAGATCAAATTAACAACATTAATTTATAGGGAACCAGACTTGAGACAGTGTCTTCCTACTATTACAATACCAATGGCCATGTACTATAAATAAGAGCATGGGTTCTAGAGTAAGACTTAAGTTCACATATCGGCTCTGCCATTTACTTTGTGCAAGTGATTTATTTATTTATAAAACGAGGATAATTTAACTAACTTAGTCAAATTAGAATTATTGATAATAATTAGGATTCTTGGTGTGACAGGCCCTAACAGTGCTTGGCAAATAAGAATTGTCTAAAAAATATTAGCTTTAGTTGTAAGTATTGTTGTGTTATTGTTCTTCTGAAACCTAATGATTAATTTTGGGTTTAATGTAGACAGTCTGATTTGATATTTAATGTGCTTCTGAGTTTGGCTTTCATAATGTACATGCTAATACATAGAATGTCTACTTGCCTAAGTTCATAGCTTTGCTAACGTGTATTATACTTAATCTAAACTCTACCAGCTAGAACTCCGTGAATTTCAGGGTTTTTTGGTTTTTGTTTTTGTAGAAACAGGGTCTTACTGTCTTGCCTAGGCTGGTCTCAAACCCCTGGGCTCAAATGATCCTCTGCCTTGGCCTCCCAAAGTGCTAGGATTGATTACAGGCATGAGCCACTGCACCTGGCCTGAATTTCAGTTTTTAATCAGGTGTCACTTGATAACGCTGTAAGTGTCTTATCCAAACATTGCCCATGTCAGATATGGGAAAATGCCACCTGAAGTTATTTTTTAATTCTTGAAAATGTAGAAGCAGCATTGTTTTTCAGCATAGAGGTTATCATTGACTACTGATGGGAATCAGTAGATTTTAAAAACTTTATTCTCAGAATTTTGAAAATACCTTGGTTGTCTTGTTGTTGATTTCAATTTGTATGAAACTTACAATATATTGAAGTATAGTGATAACTGTTCTTTTGACTCAATATATTTAGTTGCCTTATTATATCAGCTAATTATGTTCTCAAAACTACTAGTCAACATGGTTGCCAGGTTGAAATATATTAATAGTAATTCTGGAAAAATATTTTCATTTTATGGTACTCAAAGTTTAAGAGCCTCTCCATGAGATTGGCAATGGATTTAAGAATGTAATAAAAGCAACTTAATGTTTACTATCTTTTGATCTTTTTTTTTTTTTTGACAGAGTCTCGCTCTGTCGCCCAGGCTGGAGTGCAATGGCACGATCTTGGCTCACTGCAAGCTCTGCCTCCTGGGTTCACGCTGTTCTCCTGCCTCAGCCTCCCAAGTAGCTAAGACTACAGGTGCCCGCCACCACGCCCGGCTAATTTTTTGTATATTTAGTAGGGGTGGGTTTCACCGTGTTAGCCAGGGTGGTCTCAATCTCCTGACCTCGTAATCTGCCTGTCTCAGCCTCCCAAAGTGCTGGGATTACAGGCGTGAGCCACGCTCCCGGCCTACCTTTTGATTCTTAAAGGTTAGTGAATATTAATAAAATTAAATGTATAATCTTTAATAAAATTTATAATTTTATCCACTTTGTCTTTTATTTTCACTTTAGCATTTGATTATTATAGCTATGAGGGCCTTCAGCCAAGGTACTATTGTATAGTAGCTTCTACCTGGTTAATAGGTTCTTTAAGAGTTCTACGTGCCTTTACAATTTGGTGCCTTGATTCTGCCACTTTTTTACATTTTTAGACTGTTCCAACATCTTCATTCAAATATTGTGCCATAAATTGCATGCCTGTAGTCCCAGCTACTGGGGAGGCTAAGGCAGGATAATTGCTTGAGCCTGGGTGTTCAAGAACACAGTGAACTGCATTTCAGCCTGGGCAGTGGAGTGAGACCCTGCCTCAAAAAAATATTGTGCCGTAATGTATATGATTTTCTATGGACATGTAGTATTTATTTCAACTCCTTTTCTTTTCTCATTGCCCTACGACACTTAAAAGTAGTATATTACTGGCCAGGCGCGGTGGCTCAAGCCTGTAATCCCAGCACTTTGGGAGGCCGAGACGGGCGGATCACAAGGTCAGGAGATCAAGACCATCCTGGCTAACACGGTGAAACCCCGTCTCTACTAAAAAATACAAAAAGAAACCTAGCCGGGCGAGGTGGCAGGCGCCTGTAGTCCCAGCTACTCCGGAGGCTGAGGCAGGAGAATAACGTGAACCTGGGAGGCGGAGCTTGCAGTGAGCTGAGATCCGGCCACTGTACTCCAGCCTGGGCAACAGAGCAAGACTCCGTCTCAAAAAAAACAAAACAAAAACAAACAAACAAACAAAAAAGTAGTATATTACTCCACCGTCACATTATGTTATTTTTATGATGTCAAATCAGGATGCCTTTTGTTTTAAAATTATTAGTGCAAAAGATAAATGTTTTATTTATATGTGCTAAGATGAATACAGCATGAACAGGTTTTCTAACAAATTGGAAGTTGAGTGATGTCACTTAAGGTGGGCCCTAATGTGAGGCAAAGGGGTGTTGAAATTACATGGCAGTACATGACTATATGGTTATTTAGATGATTAATAATATGCTTGTATTAATTATTTTTTATTACAATAAAAATGAAAAGTGGTAAAAATATTATGACGTAGAATTAAGGACCTTCCAAGAATTTATTTTTGGAGTCTAATCTGAGTAACAATTGTACCAGAGTATGGTGCAGAGTAAATGAAGGATTATACTCTAAGGTATCAAAAATCAGGGAGGAGTGTATTATTTTTCATGTATTAATTAGTAATTGAGTTCAGCTATATGTAACAAACAATTCCCCAGCTCCATAAGACAGGGTGAAACAAAACAAAACAAACAAAAACCAGAGAAAACTCGAACAACAGTGGCTTAAACAAGACCAGGAGTACATCTTTCCCTTATGAATAATAAGGATCCCTGAAGCAGGCAGTTCAGAGCTGATGTTGTGGCTCAATGGTGTCACCAGGGAATGAAGCTCTTTCTTGATGTTCTCTGCCATTCTTAAGTTCTTCTTTATGCTCCCAGGAGGCCTCTGTAGCTCCGGTCATCCTATCTTTTTCCACTTGGAAAGAAAGGGAAAGAACTAAGGGGAAAAGGTAAAAACCAGACAAATCTTTGTTTCAAGGGCTTTCCCAAAACCCCACCCAGTGACTTCCATATAGGAGCTGATCATAATCTGGAAGGAAACAACTATGAGCACCATAATCCTGAATAAAAATCCCTAAAGTCTAAAATCCTGAAAATCAATCCTGAAAGATCAAAATCCCAAAATGCAGTTCTGGAAAAAATTTAAAAGATACTTATTTTACATTTTAAAAGGGACTTATTTGAGAAACATAAAAACACGGCAGAACACTTCATAGGTCACTTTATAAAATAAGATAGGCAATATTAGCATACAAATTTTTATAAACAGAAACACGCAGGTATACTAATGACAGTTGCATGGGTCTAACAGTTATGAGCAGATGAACCATGTTCATGAAGGAGTAGCTTTTACAACTGAGGTCATCTGAAATACTGTGACGGACAACCTAAGTCTTTTGATGAGATCCATCAAAACTGTGATGGGTCACCACTGCATATGCAGTTACCTAAAGAGAAAATTCTTGAGAAATTTTATTTTTCACAATGCAGATGTATGAAAGGACATCTCTTCATTTATTAAGGACATTTCAGTGCTTTTATGTACACGCACGATGCTTATACACAAAGTCAACATTGTGGTAATGTACCTTTTTGGAGTCAAATTTGCAAAAAGTACATAAAATAAATTAGAACTCTGTGAGTCTTCCCAATGTTCATACCTCCAGTTTTGGAAATGGTAAGATTAAATACATAGCATAGCACGTTGTAAGAGAAATAATGCTTGACCCAGCATGGTGGCTCAAGCCTGAAATCCCAGCACTTTGGGAGGCTGAGGTAGATCGCTTGAACTCAGGAGTCCAAGACCAGCCTCGGCAACATGGCAAAACCCCATCTCTACAAACAAAAAATTTAATACAAAAATTAGCCAGGCATGGTGGTGCGCACCTGTGGTCCCAGCTACTAGGGAGGCTGAGGTGGGAGGGTTACTGGAGCCTGGGGGGCAGAGGTTTCAGTGAGCTGTGATCTCACCACTGCATTCCAGCCTGGGCAGCAGAGCAAGACCCTGTCTCAAAAGAAAAAAAAGAAAAAAAAAATAGGGCTGCCGATTTAAGAGTAGGAAAACTAAAAAAAAAATAAAAAAAAAATAAAAAAAAATTGACATATGAAAATGTGTGTTACAGGGATATATTATGGCAGTTGCATGGAGGTAGTTTGTAAGAACTGGCCGACTTTCATGATTATTAACTATATTTTGAAGTCTTGCATCTTGACAAATAGCTGCTTTTTTTCTTTTAGGACATGGCTGTCATTGGAGAATACATTCATGTTCCTTCTACATGTGGTACTGTTCTTTTTGAAATTCTTGTATGATTCCATATACAACAACATGAGCATTGCCTATTAAATTTCCCCGTTTTCTGTGCCATGCTTCTGTATTGTGGGTAGGTGGAAATCCATTCTACGTGTACTCCATACACAGACCACAAATTTGGCGGAAGCAATACTGGTGATGGAACAGCAACACCATTGCATTAAGTGTCTTCTTATCCTATTGTGCACATAATTATTTTTGAACTAGCTGGTACTTTGCTGGCTTCTTTGGGCAATATGGCTTTAATTCATTAAAAGCTTCTGGAATGTCATCTGCTGAAAGGAATGCCAGTGCAGGCAAACGAAGCTTTTAACTGAAGTTTGTATCGTTGCCATATCATTGTAGCCAATCCGCTCATCTGAATTTCCTGCCAAATGCATTAGGCTGAATGGGAAACACAAACTATTGGTAACACTTTTAAATTCACTTTTAGAATTCTTTTTTTTTTTTTTGAGACAAGTTTCACTCTAGTCGCCCAGGCTGGTGTACAGTGGCATGATCTTGGCTCACTGCAACCTCCGCCTCCCAAGTAGCTGAGATCACAGTCGTGCCCCTCCATGCCTGGCTAATTTTGTTTTGTATTTTTAGTAGAAACGAGGTTTCACCACGTTGGCTGTTGGCTGGGCTGGTCTCAAATCCCTGACCTCAAGTGATCCGCCCACTTCGGCCCCTCAAAGTGCTGGGACTGCAGGCATGAGCCACTGCACCTGGCCCAAATAAGCATTTATTAAGTGCTTTACTTTTTCTTGTCATTAATATATAATTGAGTGGATAAGTTCTAGAATTTTCAGATCTAACAGGGACATGAATTGTATATGGCTGATAAACAGTGGGAACGATTTTGAAAGTGCAATTTCTTAGCTAAAGTGAAGCATGTACTAGTTCTTCTATGTTAGATTTAGTGGTAAATATAAGAAACCTATATTCTTTGACAGTCAAATCACTGGTCAAGATTAGTTCACCATTTAAAGTTTTTTGTTTGTTTGTTTAACACTGAGGAACCTCAGTATCAACAAGTATCTTTGGTTCAGAAGGTCACTGAGCTTGTTGAATTCTTTTTATTCTCTGCTGAAGGGTGTTTTTGAATGGAAGCATGGTGCTATACGTGAAGGGGCAGAAGTCTTACACTATTGAATAATTTGACCGGGAAATTTCTTGTACTTTTGGCCTGTGTTTTCACTTCTGTGATCTTTGAAACACTTGCTGCACTTGTATTTGGAGAGTGGTTGTGGTCTACAAATTTTGTAAGTATATACTATCCATCTGAAGGTGCTTATCGCTTGGCTGCTGCAGTTAAGCAATTTTCTGCTTGTGCAGCACCAATAATAATTAGCATTTAAACTTTTATCTTTCACCATTTAGTAACCTTGTATATTTAACTTATCACAGCCCTTTTGCAAGGGAACATTTTGTAGTCTCTTCTGTTGTGTTGTAAGGAATTCAGTAAGAAGGAATGATACTTGGCTTTGCCAGTACCAAATCTGTATTAGTCAAGATTCTCCAGAGAGACAGAACTAATAGAATATGCATATATACCTGAGAGGGGATTTATTAGGGGAACTGGCTCATGCAATTATGTAGCTGAAAAGTCTTACAACAGGCTGTCTGCTAGCTGGAGACCCTGGGATGCTGGTATAGTGGTTCAGTCCAAATCCAAAGGCCTCAGAACCAGGGAAGCTGATGATGTGACTCTCAGCCTGAGGCTGAAAGGCCGGGACCTGGCAACTGCTGGCATAAGTCCCAGAGTCCAAAGACTGGAGGCCTCTAGTTCTGATGTCCAAGGCAGCGAAAGAGAAGCCTGTGCTAGCTCCGAGAGAGAGAACAATTCACCTTCTGTATTTGTTCTCTCTGGGGCCCCAGCTGATTAGATGGTGCCCGCCAACATTCAGGCGAGATCTTCACATAATCCACTCAGACTCACACACTAATCTCTCCTGGAAACACCCTTACAGACACATGCCCAAATAATGCTTTACTAGGTTTCTAAGTCTTCCTTAATCCAGTCAAATTGACACCTAAATTTAAGTCTACAAGTTCACCCCATGTCAGTTTATCACTCATATGCATTTCCCTAAACCATACTTAATTTCCAAATAAAGACAATAACAAGGTAGTAGTTCCACCTAACATGATGATTGTGATTTTGGGGATGTTAGACTTTAGGGATTTTGATCTTTCGGGATTTCAACATTTGGCATTCAGAATTTTGTCTTCCAGGATTATGATCCAGATCCCTTCCATTTACATGTCCTTGACCATGACTGTGTCATAGAGCCATCCTTGCTCCAGGAGAAGCTGGGAAAAATACTTTAGTGAGCACACTGCTGCCTCAACAAATTTGGACTCTCTGTGAGGACTAAGAGAGAACGGACACTGGGTAGACAAATTAGTAGTCTCTGCCACACCAATTAAATATTAATAGCTATGTTAAGTTCAAAACAGACTGGGGTGCAGTAACTCATGCCTGTAATCCCTGAGCTTTGGGAGGCTGAGACAGGAGAATTGCTTGAGCCCAGTTCAAGACCAGCTTGGGCTACCTAGGGACACCCCGTCCCTACCAAAAAAAAAAAAAAAAAAGTCAAAAAAAAACCATTCTACATTTCTACTTTAACCAAAGTTATAGGAAAGAAACATAAATAAGTCTAAATTTCTAGAGTATGAAGGAAATGTAAGATCATGTAGTCCTGGCATTTTAGGCTTAGAGATAATTAGTGCCTTGTCTGAGACCGCAGGGAGCAGTTCCAGGCTTGGGATTTCATGTCCCTGAGTCCCATGCCAGTCACTGTTCTTTCCGTTTACTTGGCTGCTTCATGAACTCTGGGTGCTCATCTGTCACTCTTCTGCATATACAAGGTGGCTGGGTTTTGGTTACACTATCTGGGAGAAAATCGTCTAATCCCTTGAATGATTATAATAAAAGTGATCCAAGGAAAATTTATGTGTCTTACTTGAGAGTCTTATACGTTCACTTTGTAAGTGTTGATGGTGCTGGCAGTATGTAAACATTCATTCATTCTTCATTCATTTATTCGACAACAACTGCATACTAGACAATAGGTTATAATGTCCCAAGAACCTTATGAATTTCCATATCCCCAAGTAAGTCCTCACTGAGTGAATAATTAAGTCATAGTTTCTGCCTTCAGGAAATTCTTAGGTCTGAGAGACAGACAAGCAAATCAATGATAATAGTACAGCAAAGACAAATCCCTTGAGATGATACAGGCATGGGTGAAGGGAAACTAAATAAATCTCTGATGCAGAAAGGGGGTCTGGAAAGATGCCAGTAGGAGGTAGCCCCAGGTTCAGTTTTGAAGGGGCTGGCCAGGTGAGGAAAGAGAAGGGCAGCGTATCAAGCAGAAGAATGAGTTTCTCACCAGTAGGGAGTTTAGAGAAGAGGGGACCACAAGAAGTATGGGAAGAGGCCATGGTCATAGGAAATGAGGCTTGAGAGGTGGCCATGGCCACATCAACAGAGACCTTAATAGTATGTTAAAGGATTTGAACCTACCTAACCTCCCTGACAGGGTGCCATGGAGTCAGGTCAGGGAATGGCTCAGGTGTCTGTCCACTTTTGTGTAACCACCTGACATTGTGGTTAGACCATGGTGCCTGAGTGCAGTGACCTCTTGTCACCCACAGCTGCAGATAGCCAGGGCCAATAAAATCACACTAAAGATTCCTGTGCCTCCCTGCCCAGTGCTCCCAGGACCCACCTCTTGGCAGAGCCTTACTAACCTTTACAGCCCCTTGCAGACTCCACATGTCACCTTTCAGTTTCCTACCCATCATGTTGTCCTCACTCTTCAGGGACTCCTAATAAGGGCTTCTTTTTGTCTCCTGCCTAATAAGGAATGGTTTGCTTCTATTTGATGGTTGATTATGCTTGGCTTTACAGGACCCTCAGATGGTGGAAAACACCAGACATACTTTGTAACCTCTAACGGTGGGAAGAAAGGCAATATTTCAGGAATTGTAGACAGCCAGGAGACAGGAAGCCTGATCCTAAGAGTGATTAGAGCAGGGCCTCCCGCCTCCCCATCCTTGCTTCTTCAGTCTGCAGCCTGCTCCTCCAGCAGGTCTTCTCCCGGTCTGTTCTCCCTTCTCTGCTGAATACTTTTCTTTCCCATTTCTCAAATCGAGCTCCTGATCCTCTCCTTGGACTCCTAGTTGCGTTATCTCCTGGTGCCCAGCAGAGGACTGGCGTCCTTTCTCTGACCTCCATCCTAAGATGGATCCAAACCTCCTTTGTTGGCTCTGCCTCTAGTAGCAAAATTTCTGACGTCAAAGGGTGTCATTGGAGCTGCATCCTCTTGGTTAATGCAAGTAATAGACACAATTTTATTATTGAGGGACCATCTGAACCTCTCTGTCGGTGACTTTGGAAGTAAAATGTACCATGGAAAAGCTCATATCTTTATTGCTTGTTTCTTTTTCTTTCTCTCCTTTTTTTCCCCGCTTAGGCAGGAATTATTACAACAATAAAGAAAACTAACAAAATTTTTCTCCAAATCCCACAACCATAAGTCATCAGCTGTTTTTACTTTTCCTGGTATTCTCTTCCAGTCCCTGCTCATCTACAGCGACATTAACTAGATTCAGTTTTGAAGTGCATTTCTTTTTTATGCCAAATGGTCGTATTTGGAACAGACTGAAGTAATCGAGCTATAGGAATATCTTGGGTAATAATGGCTTCTTCTTTTGATTATTTCCCTTTAGGAGTGACACTGCTGATCCTGTAACATGGAGGATTGTCTTCATACCTCATCTGAGAATCTGTCCAAATTGGTCAGCTGGGCCCACAGCCATGGGACTATTTGCAGCCTCATTCCAAACCTGAAACACTTGCTTTCTGAAGGTTCCCATGGGAACCTGACAGCAATGTGGGGCTGTAGTGCTGGCCATGCTTATCACTGGCCGCTAACAGCTACTTGCAGAGCTGGGTCCCAAGAGAGGGTCTGTTTCCAGGATAACAGAAGTTTTAACTCTGATAGTCCCAGTATAATCGGGGTGCCCTCTGAGACACAGACTAGCCCTGTTGAAAGGTACCCTGGGAGACCAGTGAAAACAAAGCTAGACTGTAACCGGACCAGAGACTCTTGTGACTTCTCCTATTGTAGTGAGCCCTCTGAACTGGATGAAACTGTTGAAGAATATGAAGATGAGAACACCCTGTTTGACATGGTTTGTGAGTCTTCTGTTACAGATGAGGATAGTGACTTTGAACCCCAAACCCAAAGGCCTCAAAGCGTTGGTCGCAAAAGACCTGGGGTAGTCCCATCTTCCCTCCATTCAAGCTCCCAGGTGCAGATGGTTGACGAATGCAGCAATGATGTCATCATCAAGAAAATCAAACAAGAAATCCCTGAAGATTATTACATTGTGGCAAATGCAGAACTGACAGGAGGAGTGGATGGACCAGCCCTGTCCTTGACGCAGATGGCAAAACCCAAGCCTCAGACTCACGCTGGTCCCTCCTGTGTAGGGTCTGCTAAACTGATTCCCCATGTCACATCCGCCATCAGCACGGAGCTAGACCCACACGGTATGTCTGCATCCCCCTCTGTGATCTCCAGACCAGTTGTCCAGAAGACTGCTAGGGTATCTCTGGCTTCACCAAACAGAGGCCCCCCTGGTGGTACCCATGGCACCAACCAACAGGTGGCCATGCAGATGCCTGTGAGCACATCCCATCCTAACAAACAGATCAGTATCCCCTTGTCTGCCCTGCAGCTGCCTGGACAGGATGAACAAGTTGCCTCTGAAGAGTTCCTGTCCCATCTGCCCAGCCAGGTCTCCTCCTGTGAGGTAGCCCTTTCTCCCTCAGTTAACACAGAGCCAGAAGTGAGCTCCAGTCAGCAGCAGCCCCCAGTCGCTCCAGCCATAACCACTGAGGCCACAGCACAGTGCATACCAGGTATGGCATATGAGGCGACAGCGAGTCCCTCATCCACGCACGCCAGAATTCTGCGCCGTCAGCACTTCTAAAACCATTCACTCAGTTTGCTAGAATTCACTCCTTTGTTAGTCATGGAAAGATAGAAACAATGACTGTTATGTCCAGGTGATACTATAAAGGAAATTCATAAGAATTAAGGCCATAACCAGTTGACGTACCTTAGGGCTGAGAGGACAGCTGTAAGATTGTTCTGTTGATACTGTAGCGTTAGATTTAAGGTTGATACCTGTCAGCTGAATTTTTATATAGTAAAGTTATTTTGAAAGTTTTAAAATACGTTTTCTATCAGTAGCAAGGTGTTTAGTTGTTGTTTGAAGCCAAAATGATGTTGAGTAAGGCATATCTTGACAATAGACCTAATGCTTTTCCATTATTATTTATTTGACTGAGCCAACTTGACATTGCTATTCATTTTAGTTGGTGTGGTAGTTCATAAGTTTTTTAAAAAGCGATAGACATTTCTAAAAGAGGTATTTGATCTTTTCTCTTAAAATTTAAAAGAATACGGAAACTTGGATTTCTGGAATCTGTGAGCCTAACTGGAATGGATTGAGAGGAGAGTGAAATAATTGTACGAGGCCCTTGCACCTGTAATTCTAATGTTCTAATGTTCTTTAATTCTGACATTCAATATTTATTTAATCTGGGCCATTAGTATATAAAGGGGTTGGGTCTCATGCTTTTGGCTTCATGACTCAAATCTAGTAGGTTAGAATAGAAACGTGGACAAGGACAAACAAATGTGCAGAAATCTGTGGCATGTTTTAGTTTATTTCAGCCCGTCTCACAAACGTTGTGTATTTTGGGAAATGCTTCCTAGAAGCCTGAGGCACCTGTGCCTTTATCCTGAAACTTCCTTGGATTAAGTTGCTTTACAAACTTTTTCTCCGATTTTAGTATCAACCTTAAGATTCCCAAAGAAGACCTTCAGTTTATGATTTTTGTGAAGACATAGTCATGGTGTTATTAAGAAGATATTCACTGAAAATATTTCTGTCCTGATTGAAGATCATGCTTTTCAGTTTATTCACTTTTCTCTTTTTTAGATAATAGTTTTATTGAGATATCGTTCACGTATCATAAAATTCACTCTTTTAAAGTGTACAATTCAGTGGGTTTTGGTGTATTCATAGCGTTGTTACAACCATCACCATTATCTAATTTCAGAATATTTTCATCACCCCAAAAAGAAACCCCATACCCTTTAACAGTCACTTTTTCCCTCCTCCTAGTTCCTGGCAACCACTAATCTACTTTCTGTCTATGGATTTTCCTCTTCTATATGTTTCATATATGTGGAATCATATATTATGTGGTCTTTTGTGACCGCCCTCTTACACTTAGCATAATGTTTTCAAGGTTAATCCATGTTGTAGCATTTCTTTCCTTTTTATTGCCAAATAATATTTTATTGTATGACTAGACCATATTTTATTTTTTCTTTCATCAGTTGATGGACATTTGGGTTGTGTTCATCCTTTGGCTGTTATGAATAATGCTGCTGTGAACATTCGTAAACAGGTTTTTGTGTGAGTGTGTATATTTATCTTGCTTGGGTAACTACCTAGGAGTGGAATTGCTGGATCCTGTGATAACTTTATATTTAACTTTTTGAGGAGCTGCCAAAGTGTTTTCCCAAGCAGCTTCATCATTGTACAGCCTCACTAGTAATCTATAAAGGTTCTTATTGCTCCACATTGTCACCAACACTTGTTATTTTTCATGTTTAAAAAAATAATAAATATCCTATTGGGTGTGTGAAGTAGTATCTTATTGGGGTTTTGATTTGCATTACCCTAGTGACTAATGGTATTGAAATTTTTTTTCATGTGCTTGTTGGCCATTTGTGTATTTTCTTTTGAGAAATATCTACTCAAATCTTTTGCCCATTTTAAAATTGCCTTCCTATTGGTGAGTTTTTGGAGTTCTTTATGTATTCTGAATATGAGATCCTTATCAGGTGTATAATTTGCAAATATTTTCTCCTATACCATGGATAAGTCCTTTCCTTTCTTTCTTTTAGAAAATATTTTAATGAATTATACTTTGATCATTGAATAGCAGTGTGGTCCTTGGCTAATCTCATCATGAGAGAAAATGTTATCGTTATTAGGCTGGTGAAAGTCTTTGTTCTAGGAAATCTCTTACTATATGTAGGATATAAGTAGTACCTTTTCACTTAAATTGTTATGAAGCTGGTTCTAGTTTATTTATTTGTTTGAGCCCTCCTGACTTTTTTAAAATTATTATTTTAATAGGGTGGAATTCAGAAATGTATTTTGCCAAGTGATCCAGTGTGCCCAGTTTGGTGAGAGTATTAGTTGTGTTGCACACCTTTTCACTAACTCATTCCTGCAAAGCAAGATGCAAGACTTTTCTGCATCTGCCTCATGGATAGTAAATGAGGCACTGAGGCGCTTTGCTAAACCATATATGAATATATTACTGTCTCATTATTTTGGGAAAGAAATTCAGCCTATTTGAAAAAAAATACTAATCCATTTATTATTGCGTATATTACATTCTCTTAGATTTTTTTCTTCCCTCATGGAAATTGCACTTCTTATATTAGCTGTAAAAAGCAGGCATGCCCAAGGAGAGCACATAATATGCACAGTCATAAATTGTGATTTGGCTTTACTCTCAGAGGAGGATTAGTTTGACTTGGAGGTGAACCTTTAAGAAAAACAGTATGAAGACTGGTTATGACGATTTTCCAAGGATGGTCCTCATGTTTTGATCCATTGTTCTGAGGAAGGATATCCTATTGCTAAGATGTCATTAACTTTAGAGAAATACTATTTGAACTGGAAACAGCAGTGGGACAAATAAAACTCAGACTCACATTTTTCTTTTGAGTGAACTGTATAAAGTTAACATAAAATTTACTTTTTACTCTAGTACCTAATTAGATTCTGTGTTCTAAAGTTTTATTTATGTATTTGTGTTTGCATGTTTATTTATAGTAGGTAATCTTCTTTCTAAACATAGATTTTTAAAAATTTAGAATCTAGCATACCCAGATTTATGTGAATGACTTTGTTACAAATGGACCTTACATAGTTAATATGTAAAGCGTACTTGGGACTAAGCAAAGAAGACAGGTTCTGAAAGCTAAGTCAGGCTCTTTTAAAATGGATGCTCTGTACTGGGTCTTTATCAAATCATTGCAGAAATACTGCATATCTTTAGATAATATTTTTAAAATAAATAATTTGACAAATCACTATTGAGTCAGCCAGAAACAAAGAGAAGTTGTTCCATTTTGTTCGGTTTTACTGTTGCCATTTAAATTTGATTCTCGTAGTGGAAAATCATCCCTACTTCTGTTCAGAGCTGAACTCATAAAATTATAAAATGTTAATCAAGGTATAGATAAAATCATTAATTTTCATGTCAGTCCTGCCATACTGCTCAATCCAAATCTTAGCAAACAATGAGTAAAGAGGGCATCTATTATTAGAAGAATTATTGACTACCTACTAGTAGCTTGGATTCCATTAATTTTTGAGGTTTTATGTAAATTTGGGGCATTTGTCATAATGACATTTAAATCTCGATTGCATCATGAGTTAGGGTTTTATGTGTATATTATATTTCTTCAATATACTCAAACACACATAGCTTCTTTTATGATTTTGTGCAAGGATCCCTTTTATTAATCAGCTCTTTTCCGAGAAGTTCTGTGGTATAAGCAATCGATTTTTGCATATCAAATTTGTATGTATATATATTTTTTCTTTTAAAAAATATGTATTTATCTTTTTCTATAGCTTCATATGGATTCTGCGTATATTAGAAATAGTAACTCATAATCTGTCATGTATATTGGAAATACATTTCCCAAGTAACTCAGTCTCTCATGTGTATTGGAACTACATTTTCCACTTTACCATTAGCTTTTAATTTTGTTGATGACCTTTTTTGAGGTATGAATTTTCTTAATTTTTATGAAGGCGATTATTTCAGCATCTATCAGTCAATCAATCTTTTCTGTCTTTGGTATTTTGCTTAGGAAGTCCTTTCCATACATTGGGATCACATAAATATTTCTGTGTATTTCCCTCTTGTTCTTTTATGGTTTTCTTTCTCTCTCCTCTCCTCTCCCTTTCTTTTTTTAACATTTGACTTTACAATTAGAATACGTTTTGGGGTAGAACCTCATGTTACTATTTTTGCAGATAGATGTCTCAGCTTCATTTGTTGAATAATTCTCATTCTCCACTGAATTGATTCATATACCACATTTTTGTTTATTATTGGGTCTCTTTATTTTCAGTTCTGTTTTTATTGATCTCTTCATTTTTTTCTTCTAATTTTTACTGTTTGAGTATTTATTTGTATAAATTTATGATGATTGTATTTTATACAAAAAATACATTCAGAAAGAGAAATGTAGTCTAAATCACTTAATATGCTTTTGAAAATTACTCATGTAAAATTGAGTTCAGTGAGCTTTTAAAAATTGATTAAGGTATATATTACTGCCAGTTATTTGGTCTGTGTTGACACAATAGATAATGGTTTCTCTTGTCAGAAGCAGAAAATCTGAGTTAAGATCAGTTAAAGGAGAGAATTAACTGCCTTATAGCCCAAGGACAGATTTTCAAACCAACTTGCACCCGGGCTCAGACAGTATCAAAAATTTCCCTCTTGCCATTTGCCACCTTGCCTTCCTCAATATTAGATTCACCCGTTATACCTGATCCCTGCATGGACCCAAGATGGTTGTGCTGCTGGTTTCTTGTCCAGCAGTAGACAGAACCTGTGTCACAGCATTCCCAGTCACCCCTAAACCACTCATAGGGGGATCAGGCCCCCACCCTGGAAATGGTATTGAGACCAAGCCTACACAAACAACGTAGCTGAGTGTGGGCGAGGGGTGGAAGTATTCTTCCAAGAACATTCTAGGTATTATTCTTGAGAGGGGCAGTAAACCAGAGATTCCTACTACTGTTTATGGGAGGTTTGTTTTGTTTTCTTTTGAGCATTTAGTTTTTTTTTATGTGGGCAGATAGGAAGAGTTGTTACGTGTTTTATTTAAAGGCAGCGAATATTGGAAAAGTGTTCTAAGTGTGGAAATATGTATAAATATGTGTGCTTATGTATACATACACATGTATATATATACATGGACACATACTTTATATATTTCTTTATTCCGTGAGAAATATATGCCTCTTAAGAAACAAGACTAACTGGGCACAGTGGCTCACGCCTGTAATGGCAACACTTTGGGAGGCCAAGGCGGACAGATGACCTGAGGTCAGGAGTTCGAGACCAGCCTGGCCAACATGGTGAAATCCCATCTCTTCTAATTTCTGTGGGTACATAGTAGGTGTATATATTTATGGGGTACATGAGATGTTTTGATACAGGCATGCAATGTGTAATAATCACATCACGGAGAAGGAGGTATTCAGCCCCTCAAGCATTTATCCTTTGTTACAGACCATCCAATTATACTCCTCTAGTCATTTAAAAATGTACAATTAAGTTATTATTGACTACAGTCACCTCTTGTGCTATCCCAACTCTTTACTACTCAAGTAATGAGCAAAAAATGTGACAGTGTAACTGCCACACCTTTCCTTTCCTAAGCCTGATACTGTCAGGGAAGAGTTGAGTCTGGTCTGATTTCAGACATGACCAAGGAAACCAAGTCTTCCAGTGAGTCCCTTCACCTCACCTTGGTGGCGTTCTTGGGTGGCTGCACGTTCTCTGAGATCTCAGCTCGCCAGTTCCTAACAGGATTGTGGCAGAGGATAAATGGGATAACTAGAGTTGAAAGGTATCAGGCCTGTGAGCAGGGTTCAGTGTTCCTTCCCTTCCCCTTTAGTGTACGATTTCCTACACGTGGGGAAGATTCCCCCCAAAGATCACTTCCAAGATTCGCTTCCTGGATGAGTGAGGGAAATAAGGCTCCAAACTTTCCTGTTAATCTCCGCTCCTGCTCCCCGAGCTGGCCCTGGGCACTGAGGACTTGGGGAAGGCCGGGCAGACACAGCATTTTTGGTCTTTCCTCGTGGCCTCCTGAAACTCTGTGTTTCTAATGCGCTCCCAGGTAATGCTGTTGGTGATATTGGTCCACGGATCATATTTTAGTAGACACATGGGTGTAACTACATGAAACTAGAATCTAGTTCTCACAGAGTATTGAGCACAATCTAATGATTATGATGAAAATAAAAATATTAATAAAGGTGGCTATTATCCATTTATTGAATGTTTATCATATGTCAGGTACTCTCTTTAGTGCTTTACCTACATTTTTGCATTTGGTCCTCACAATAACCCTGACAGGCAGACATTATCATTACTTTACAAATGAGGAAACTGAGTTTCAGAGAAGTGAAATGACTTAACTAAGGTCTCAAGGCCAGAGTAAGGAATCTACTCAAATACATTTGATTCTGTTCATCTCTGAGAGATCTGAGAAAAAAATAAAAATAAACACATCAGACTCTAAGCTCCGGGTGGCCAGGCTCCACTCTCCGAGTGGCCAAGAGACCAAGAGAAAGCAGAGAGAGTGGGATATGAACGGCAGTAAGAGTGGTTTGTTCTCACCTGCTGAATGGTTCGGCAGCTCAGGGGAACATAGACATCTCTGAAGACCTAAGCCATGTCTCAGGACACTTTCAGATCTTACTCACCATCCACATGTGAGATCTAGAGGACAAAGGACTATCATAGGCAAGTGACAACTCAGCCCTCTAATCTTTCAGAGGATCAGATAGAGTGGCATAGTCCAAAGAACAGCTCTTATTTCAACTAAAGGGAGGAGAAACAGCGATAGCCCTGAAAAAGCTACCTAACAAACAAAAAACGAATCTATAACCAAAGATGACAGCTTCTGTTCAGCACCCACTAGTTCTGTGGAATGAGCTCCTATGCTTCCTATGAAGGGTGGAGGAAAGGATTCAGTGACACAGTACATAGCTGTCACTGAAGCAGCACATATAGTATTCTCTGGCATTGGCAGGTGCATGTTGCATGTTTATTGAATGAATCTCTCTGGGAAAAAAAAAAAAAAGAAATGCAGAATCTCAGGCTCCATCCCAGACCCACAAAATCATCATCTGCATTTAAAAAGATCTCCAGGTGACTTTGTATATGCATTAGAGCTTAAGAAGCAGAGATCTAGGAAATTCGGGGTTACAGGCTACGTTGTCATTTCATCTGGCCACCCAGTAACGTTGAGCACTCTTCCTGTCTGTTGAGCACTCTTCCTGTCTATGTGAGAGAATTCCCTCCTTTGTGCATCTGTACCTCCCCATAGGAGATGCCAGAAACTTGCTTTCCAGGTTTACATTTCAGCAAGGGCAGTCCTGTGACCTTAGGCTTTGCCAGTCAAATACATCCACATCAGACTGGGGGATCTCGGGGTTGCAAATTAAAACAACAAGGTACTATCTTACTCCCGTCAGAAAGGCAAAAAAAACCAAACCAAAACAAAAAACACTTAACTATCCCAAGTGTTATTGAAGGTATGAGAAAATGGGGACATGCTGGTAGAAATACAAATTGGTACAAGTACTTTGGAGAGCAATTTACAATATCTAATAAAGTTTAAAGTGTGCGTATCATACAACCTTGGAATTCAATTTTTAAATGCCTTAGACTTTCTCATAGTATATAAAAGGAGATATGTATGGGGTCTACAGTGTGACTTCTTGATAACAGGAGAAAAAAAATCAGTTAACAACCTTAGTGTCTATCAGTAGAGAAATAGATAAATACATTGTGATATATTTTTCAGTGGACTAGACGAATCAGCCAGATGTACACTTATTAATGTAGATAAATCTTGGAAGACAAAGTTGCAGAACATTATTACATATTAGAATAATACCATACCTGTTTAAAGCACGTGAGCATTACGATGTAGTGTGTGTTGCACATACACACACACTTAAACATGGACTGGAAGGAGACACTCCAGATACACAGTAGTGGTTTTCTTTGAGGAAGGGGTGATGGAAACAGGTACATGGGAAACGAACTGAATCTATAATTTTTAAAAATACGTATGTAACATATATAGTGAAATACGAACATTTATTAAATCTGAGTGGTGGGCACTCAATACTCTGGGAGGCTGAGGTGGGAGGATCACTTGAGCCCAGGAGTTCAAGGCTGCAGTGAGCTATGGTTGTGTCACTGCACACCAGCCTAAGCAACAGCAAGACCCAGTCTCTTAAAAAAAAAAAAAAATTCTGAGTGATGGGAACATGAGTTTATGTTAACAGGAGGCAACCTTAGCACAGTGCTTCAGGGTTGAACTTTTTTTTTTTTCACACAACAGCCTGGATTCATATCCCAGCCCTGCTCCCTTCTTTTCTGGGTTACTTTAGCAAGTTACTTAACCTTTCTGTGGCTTAGTTTTCTCATCTGTAAGATAAAGATGATAATAAAGCAATCCTATAGGGTTGATATATATATAGATAAAGTTGAGCTATACAAAGCCCTCTGGTTCATGGTAAACATACTCTAGCTGGTATTCCATATACTTTTGGATGTTTAAAATGTGATTACTTTTAAAATAGATCATGAAGCATAAATAAAATTGTGGAATATTTACAAAGGCATTGTAACATTATTGCTATTACTGAATATGGAATATTTTTGTTAGAAAGCAAACGTTACTACCACTGTCTTCTAGTGTATTTGTTTATGGACAAGGAATTTGAGAATTATCCTCACAAATTTTAACACTTTGGGTTTTCTCCTTACGATTGTGATGAGATGCTGTAATGGGAAAGTTTTTTTGAAGCTCTTCTGTTGGAATAAATAGAAAACACAAAAATGTCTATTATCTATGCAGTACTTTTGTTCCAGGATCAACATTGCCTGAGTTCCACAAAGTGAGAGGTGGTTTCCTTTATTTTACTGATGGAAATGACACACAAAGAAGGTAGATGGTTTGGTTGAAGTTATGACGGGTGAGAGGGAACCTGGCCCCCTCCTTGTGAACCGAGAGGGACAGGGTTGGTGACCCGTACCGTGCTCCTTGCCCTTGCCTTTGCCTGTGTTGGTACGGGAGTAGTCTAAACTGCTGACTGCTTCCCCTTCCTCTCCTTTTATGTCACATCATGCTGATCACTTATCCAAAGTCGAGACTGCTAGGTTATATCCTAAAGAGGTCATTTATTTTAAAATGAGAATCAAAAGGACCTAGAGTTTAACAGAAGGATTGACTGTTTCAGGAGCAGAGAGACGTGTCTCTTAGTCTTTTTTCTATTAAGTATCTGCACAAGTCACTTGCACTTCAGTTTATCAAACCTGTTTTCAGGATCAAAGACTGGTGGAGATAAAGAGAAGAATATTAAATTTCCTGCCTCGAGGATATCATTGTTTATAAAGGAGGCAGACAAACCAACAACTTCAAGTGTATAAGAAGGAGGTGTATAAAATATAGCTGCAGATATATGAAGAGTGGTTAACTCAGCCTCAGGGAACACATGGAAGGCTATTTCAGGTAGAAGGAATAATGTGAGCAAAGATGGTAGAGAAGCAAGGAGTTGACTGTAGCTTGAGAATATATCTCAGTGGAGTCAGGAGAGTTGCTGCTGGAAAGATGGGCCGGAAAGCCACCTGTGAAAGGCTGTGTATATGATGTCACAGTGTCCTCCGTGCAACTCAGGGGGACATAGTTCATTATCTTAGAAGATCACACTGATAGTATTGGGGAAGTAGGGGCTGGGACAGGAGGGCTGTTTTATAGGGTGACTGTAATCCAGGTGGGAGATGGCAGTAAGTACACACATGAGATAACAGTGAAGGCATTGGAGAGCAGGAGACAGGTTGGTGTTTTAGGAGTTAAAATACAGAACTTGGTGACCTGTGAGTGTTTTGCCTCTTAGAGTCTCTGTTGTCACCCACATATTCCCTGTCCAAAGGCACAACACTATTTTAAGTAATACCAAAAGGTCTTCAGGGCACAAAGATCTGCAGTGAAGTCATAGTGTTAAGTCCTCTATATGTAGGATAAAGCAGTTTGAAGAGTTCCAAAGCATGTAATGATCATCTCTTCATCCAACAAATACCCATTGGAAGCCCACAAAGTGCCAAGTTCAGGTTGGGTACTTTGGATACAGCAACAAACAGAGAAAAAACATGGTTCCTGTTCTCATGCTGCCTACATTCTAATGAAGGGAAGACATCTCAAACATCCCTAGTTTGAAAACAAAACAAAACAAAACTTTTAAATATTTCCAGAACCAAGATGCTGTTAATCAAGTTGTAAATGATTTTGTAAGACTAAATTTGTTGCCTTTAGATAACACATTTATCAAGGATGATGTATGAATAACAGTGGTTAAATGAACAATTAAGCCACTGTGATAAATGAGAGGCAAGTCTTTCTTAGGTGGAAATCAAAAGTGTAGAGGCTAACCCATCCCATGTCATAATTTATTTGAAACACTTTCTACTCAGCTAAAAATAACAAGCCTAGCTGTATTAAAATTGTAATATTGCTTATTTTTGTGGACTAGTGACCTTCTTTCAGAACTAAATGTATAATTGTTTACTACTATCTGAAAGGCCAAAGTAGAAAAGCTAATTGCTCTGTATTGTACAAATGCATAATTTTCTGAGAAATTATGTTTCAGTAGCTTTTTAAAATGCTTGCAAATCGTATTTTAGTATCATTTGTATTAGTATTTCACACACACACACACACACACAAAATCTTCCCAATTGGCTTTTTATTTCTTCAAGGGCATTTTCATATTATACCAATGAAATAAAAACTATGTTATTGAGATGTATTTAAAGTTTGCATGTGTGTGATTGAGACTTCCAAATATGCGAAATATACCCAAATGCAACAAACTAGCAATAAACATCAGAATATAATTTCCTTTCAATGAATTGGATTTGACTACGACTGTGAGGATGCCAGGAACCACTTCAGAATTGAAGAGGTGTTGACCTTTCTAGCTTGGTATCTATTCCTTGAGGTCTGAAAAGATGAAATAATGTGCAACCTCAGGGCAAACAAGTCAGTGTCAGGGCACTGAGGCCTTAGCTACAGCATCCCATGAATTCAAACGTTATTTCCGTGTCTGTTTTCATTAGCAAAGCTACAGCCCCCTTCTCCCCACAGGTAGAGCTGCCTGACCATCTTGGGTCTCAGCAGGAGTGGGCAGAATGCAGGTTATCCACTTGATTTTAGGTCCAGCAAGAGCTTCTCTTTCAATATAGATCGTATTTATGTAACTAATGGCTTGTGTCCCCAAAAGAGTGTATTGGAACCAGAAGTATTTTTATTTTATTATTATTATTCTTTTGAGACCGTCTCACTGTGTCGCCCAGACTGGAATGCAGTGGCGTGATCTCAACTCACTGCAACCCCCGCCTCCCAGGTTCAAGCAATTCTCACACCTCAGCGTGCTAAGTAGCTGGGATTACAGGTGTGCGCCACAATATCTGACTAATTTTTGTATTTTTAGTGGAGACAGGGTTTCACCATGTTGGCCAGTCTGGTCTCGAACTCCTGACCTCAAGTGATCCACCCGCTTTGGCCCCCCAAAGTGCTGGGATTACAGGCATGAGCCACCGCGCCTGGCCCAGAAGTATTTTTAGAGCATGACAAAAATGAAAAAATATGCTTTATGGCTTCAAGGCTATTTTAAACTTTAGGTAAGAACAGTGATCAGATTTATAATCAAGTAAATCTGATATAATGATTGATGCACCTTAGTTGGCTTATTGACTGTTATGATACACATATCAGTCTGCTTTTTTAGTACTGCCTTAAAATCGATAGGATTGCTTTCTTAGACCCAAAGAAAGCATTTTCATTGCCTTTTTCAATTTTCTTTATTTTTATCATGGTAATACATATATATGGCAATCAATAAAATAATATTCCTGAATAGTAACAATGTCCCGCCTTAGTTTTCATCCCAATGCCAGCTCTTCAAAGGAAACTTGTTTTCGATTCCTCCAAAAATCTGAACAAATGCATATACCTCTGTTTCTTGATTTATTCACTTAATAAAATATCCATAGACTCTTTGTTACGAAAGATGAGGATTTAACTCATTTTCATTAACTTTCCAATTTGATTGTTGGGTTATTAAAAAACATAAGTAAGTAATAGAAGAAGTTAAAATAATGAAAGAGGAAATAAATATATTTTCTCCACCTAAGGATGAGGATATTAGGGATATCAGTGTCCCTATTCTTTCCACTGTTCTCTCCTCCCTGCTCCTGCTTCTCACAATCTTCTTATCATCACAAGTTTGTTAATATTTTTACTTTCTGTAACTAAGCCGTTTCTGCTTTATCCATAGGTTGATTCTAAATATTCAGAACCAGTAACACCTTTTATGCTATTTTCACACACAGTGTAAATATTGTTCCTAGCTATTCTTACTCTAAGATTGCATTTCTTTTCATCCCGATGAATTTCACAAGCTCTGGTGCACTCAAAGAAGAATGTTTCTAAGGGTTGTTGGGTGGATAAATGACTTAATCCATGTAAAGGGCTTAGAACAATTTCTGGCACAGAGAGTAAGTCTTCAATAAGCCCGTCCCAGCATTATTAGTAGTACTGTATTTCATTGCATCTGAAATGTTACTGACTAGAAGCAGTATTATTATGTTCCGCAAAGAAAGAAAAGCATGCTACCAATTAAACTGTCATCCCCAGGAATTTAGAGACAAATCTCAGAATTATTAAAATGTGCAGAAGTATATCTTAGAATCAGTGAAATATATTCTTGTTTTGTTACTGTGTGTGTGTGTGTGTGTGTGTGTGTGTGTGTGTGTGTGTGTGTGTGTTTTCCTAAAGCTTTTGGTGGCCTTTCTTGACAAGAGAGCAGTGTGCCTTCACCATATTTGTTTGCCCATGAGATTCCCATGCTAGTTTCCTGCTACAGTTTGGACTGGTTGATTTACCCTAAATCTAAGTTGATCCCCCCCACCATGAGGTTTCCCCTGGGTTGATCCACTGTTCTCCTAACTTCACGTTTCCTCCTTTTTTCCCCTTGTTTTGGTGGAATCCATCAAATAATTTCCCAAGAATGGATTGGTAGGAAGTAACTTTTGGAGTCCTTAATTGCTGAAAATTTCTTTCCTCTAATATGACTTAAAAAAAAAAATACAGATGAGGTCTCCGATGAGGTCTCCCTATGTTGCCCAGGCAAGTTTTAAACTCTTAGGCTCAAGCAGTTCTCCCACCTCGGCCTCCCAGAGTGCTAGGATTACAGGCATGAGCCACTGTGCCCAGCTCTCTAATATGAAAGAGATCCTCAATACTTGTTCCTTTGGCAAGGGTTATAGCTACAAAACTCCCAAATCTTTTGAGAATTTTAATTAGAAATTTTAAAAGGTGATCTTCTGTTCTTGAGTGATCGTTTCCTTCAGTTTTCTGTTCCTTTTCCCTCATTTTCTCTGATTCTGCCAGTTTTCTTGTGATGCCTTGTCTACTTGTTTGTTCGTATTTAAGAATGCAGGACAGGCTGGTACGGTGGCTCATGCCTGTAATCCCAGCACTTTGGGAGGCTGGGGCAGGCGGATCACCTGAGGTCAGGAGTTAAAGACTAGCCTGACCAACATGGAGAAACCCCATCTCTAAAATACAAAATTAGTTGGGCATGGTGGTGCATGCCTGTAATCCCAGCTACTAGGGAGGCTGAGGCAGGAGAATCGCTTGAACCCGGGAGGTGGAAGTTGCGGTGAGCCGAGATTTCTCTGGCCTGAGCAACAAGCGTGAAACTCCGTCTCAAAAAAAAAGAAAAAAGGCCGGGCGCGGTGGCTCAAGCCTGTAATCCCAGGCACTTTGGACCGAGACGGGCGAGATCTACGAGGTCAGGAGAGATTGGAGGACCATTCCTGGCTAACAGTGCAACCGTGTCTTACTAAAAATACAAAAAAAACGTAGCGCTGAGGTGGCAGGCGCCTGTAGTGGCAGCTACTCGGGATACTGAGGCAGGAGAGATGGCGATAACACCCGGGAGGCGGAGCTTGCAGTGGAGCTGAGGATCCGGCGCCTGCACTCAGGGCGTCCCCGACAGAGAGCGAGACGCTGTCCAGTCTGTTCTCAAAAATAACACGTTAAAATAGAAGGCGTGACGAACCTCACAGTACGACAGCGAAATAAATAAATAAATAAAAGAAAAAAGAGAAAAAAAAAAGAATGCAGAACAGAAATCTGGTGTGGGTTTCTGCTGCAGTTGTGTAAATAGGTTTTTGTCCCACTAGGCCTGAATGTAGGATGGGATATGTTGATTGGCAGGGCTCCCTTTCCAGAGCAGGTAGAGAGCTGGCACTTGGTCAGCAGGCCTCCATTGACAGGGCTCAGATACCAGTACCCAAGTTAGAGGTCTTGGCTCTCCCATGTGATGGGTACCATTTCCTTAGCAAAGTTGTTTCTGATTTTTTTTCTGGAAAGGAGCTGGGGTAGGATAGTGGGGAGTAGGGATGTACTGGCTGGTACAGCCAATATAAGTTTTTCATTAGTCTCCTGGGTTCAGATCCGCTTGTTACTGCCACCCTCTCTTACCAGTTGTCCCTCAGCCCGGAGCCTTTCCAAGGTTCCAGCAGATGACTGGCTTCCACCTTGGATGCAGCCCCTGCATAGTGTGATCTGGTCCCTCATACTGCCATGTGTGGTCCCCTGACCATTGGCATCATCTGGGGGCTTTCTTAAAATGTGGAATTTCAGGCCCCAGGAGACCTACTGAATCAAAATCTGCATTTTAATGAGGTCCCTGAACGATTTTATTCACTTTAAGATTTGAGAACAGTTCAAGGCTACAGTTTCATTGCTGTGTCTTAATTTTTAATACATGCCATCACCTCTCCTCCAAAGCTTTGTTAGAATCCTCATTAGGTGACAATCCTGACTCATCAAGCTCCAAACACCTTTCTTTTTTTTTTTGAGACGGAATGTCACTCTTGTTGCCCAGTCTGGAGTGCAGTGGCGCGATCTTGGCTCACTATAACCTCCCACTCTCAGGTTCAAGTGATTTTCCTGCCTCAGCCTCCTGAGTAGCTGGGATTACAGGTGCCCGCCACCACACCTGGCTAATTTTTGTATTTTAGTAGAGACAGGGTTTCACCATGTTGGCCAGACTGGTCTCAAACCCCTGACCTCAGGTGATCCACCTGCCTCAGCCTACCAAAGTGCTAGGATGACAGGCATGAACCACCACCCCGGGCCCAGACACCATTCTTTAACCTCTTGCTAACTAACCATGGCAGACCTCAGAACATTTCTGGGCAGTAGTTACTGAGGGTGGAGGTGGGGGCCAACATAATGATGAAACACTGAATTTTGAAAGATGTAGTTGGTCCCAATGAATTTTCTCTTACAGCAAAATTTCATAATTGTGTATAATATGATTGATTAAGGAAGTTGATATGTCTAATGCAGATTACCATTAATTATAATTCACCCTACTGTCACCCTGACTTCCAGCTTCTCTAGGAGTCTCTGGGCTTTATGCATGATAATTTTGAAGGTGACATATATGTGAGAACTCTGCTGTGTTACTCCTGGTGGTGATAAGGAAAAGAAGGGCTGTAACTCATGAGCAAAACTTAAATGCATTGAAATGCTGGATTTACTTGGTGATGGTTTAGCTTTTATGGCTATATACTTAAAGCAATAAAAACAACTTTTAGTATTGGAATTCATATAGGAAAAAAAATTTTGCTATTATATATTTAAAACCATGACTTCATTCCTTTTTATTTTTTATAGAAGTATTTCTTTTAATTCAACATTTGATAAGTGGATTTTTTTTTTCTTTTTAGGAATGTAACTGTCATGTTAAACTACATATTGTTCTTAAAAAGCAGCATGAGGCCAGATGTGGTGGCTCATGCCTGTAATCTCAGCACTTTGGGATTCTGAGATTGGAGGATTACTTGAGCCCAGGAGTTTGAGACCACCCTGGGCAACATAGAACTTGTCTCCACAAAAAAGAAAAGAAAATTTGCGATGTGTGATAGTGTGTGCCTGTGGTCCCAGCTCCTTTGGAGACCGAGGTGGGAATGTTATATATAAAGTTTTGGTGCTGCAAAAGGAATAGTACTCAAATATAAAAGTTTCTTTTTAATTCTCAGCAAGGCAAGTTACTTCTATAGAAGGGTGCCCCCTTACAGATGGAGCAATGGTGAGTGCACACTTGGACAAGGGAGAGGAAGGGGTTCTTATCCCTGACGCACGTAGCCCCTGCTGCTGTGTCATTCCCCTGTTGGCTAGGGTTAGACCGCACAGGCTAAACTAATTCTGATTGGCTAATTTAAAGAGAATAACAGGGTGAGTGGCTTGGTGGGAGTCAGGGCAGAGCAGGTAGCAGGTAATTGGAATGAGTTAGAATGGAGCAGGTGATCGGAATGAGTCAGGGTGGAGCAGGTAATCAGAATGAGTCAGGGTGGAGTAGGTAATCGAAAAAGGTTGCTTTACGAGGAAGTTAAGTTTAAAAGTAGAAGACAAATAATTGAACATACTGACATATTAATTCTTTGAAAAGAAATTTAGAACTCATATCTAACAGGAAGATTGCCTGAGCCCAGGAGGTTGAAACTGCAGTGAGCCGAGATCACACCACTGCACTCCAGCCTGGACAACAGAGGGAGACCCTGTCTCAAAAAAAGAAGCGTAGAATGTAGATCAAGACTGCTTGGCTTTAACACTTCTACCCACGTCACTTTGGGCAAATTGCTTAAGCTTTCTGGTCCTCAGTTTCATCATCTATAAAATAAGGAAAGTCACAGTATGTTTTAATAGGGTCATTGTAAGGAACAAGTTAATCAAAGTAAAGCTCTTAGAGAGAAGTGCCTGATACATAGTCAGTGATTGATAACTTAGCTGCTGATGCTATTAGTTGGAAGTACTTTAGTAGCAATGCAGGATGGGAATTGTAGTTTTCATTAGTCATCCTGGTTCAGGATTTAAAAATAAGACAGTAAGATAACACCTTAGTAGAAGAGAGGTAGCCTGGGTAAGATAGTGCTAAAACCTAAAAAATTCCCTTTTGGCGACAATTAATTGGATCTGAGTAGCAGCCACACTCTGAAATAGGGCAGGTGGTTTTCAGGTAATGGGACAACGGAATACCATGTGGTAGAAAGAATGAGGTATGTCTATATGGACTGAATGGACTTGTGTTCATTTTGCCAATGTTGTACAAAAACTGTCAAAACTATGTATGTAATAGCCTGTTTTTATAAAACAAAAAAGCTGTTTGTTTTAGTACACATAGAAAAGGGTTGGCAAGGATAACACTAAATAGTTTATAGTAGTTACTCCTGAAGAGTAGGAATTGAGAGAGTTTTGAGGTGGAATACTTTTATTCTATGTACTTTTGGTTTTAATTTTGTAATGATGTGTATTGCCTTTTAAAATTAAATTGAAATTAAAAATAAAATCTTTTTACCTGACAGAAAGCAAAGGGGCTCACACATCCCTTATTTGCAGCAGTCAATGTTATTTTCAGGGTTCCAGCTCTGCCAGGTGGTGGAACTAAACTGCAGGTTCTGAATATACATCAGTAACCCCCTTATATGTGAAATTCATACAGCTTGGCCCATAACCAGTTCCCGACCACAAACTGAAAGGCCACGGAGGGGGTCAATGAAAGCTGAAAATTATCTTATACAAGGTGATGGCAGATTTAACAGCAGCAGGAGCACATGCCTACCTTTTCGGGGGGCTTAGATTACTGGTCTAAAAACTAACAAAATTTGAAAGAATTGTTCCATAATTGGAGATAGAGTCTGACCGGGGATGGAGAGGTGCACTGGGAGTATATTTGTTTTTTGGTTTCTGTTTTGTTTTGTTTTGTGAGACAGGATCTTCCTCTATCGCCCAGGCTGGTCTGGAACTCCTGGCTTCAAGCAGTCCTCCCACCTTGGCCTCCCAAAGTGCTGGGTACAGGTGTGAGCCACCGAGCCCAGCCTATATTTGTAGAGTTAGTAAGTAAAACAAGTTGTCAAGATCTAGAGATGGGCAGAAACTAAGGGCTTCAGACAATTCTTGTGGTAGAATACCTTCCTCAAGCACCAACTGCAAGGAAGACTTGTCTGTTCTGTTTTGTTTTGTTTTGTTTTTTAGACAGTAGGATCTTGCTCTGTCACCCAGGCTGGAGTCCAGTGGCATGATCGTAGTTCACTACAGCCTCAAGCTCCTGGGCTCAAGCAATCCTCCCACCTCAGTCTCCTAAGCAACTAGGACTACAGGCATGCACTACCACATCTGGCTACTTTTATTGTTTTTTATAGAGACAGGATCTCACTACGTTGCCCCAGCTGGTCTCAAACTGCTGGCTTCCAACAGTCCTTCCACCTCAGCTTCCCAAAGTGCTGGGATTACAGAGGTGAACCAGTGAGTCCAGCCAAGGGAGACTTAAATGTAGTATAGTTGGAAAGTTCTAGAAGGTGGGGAACATAGATGTTGCTGGACAGCAGCAATTTCTGCCAAATATTTTCCAGTTTACAGAGATATAATCTATACCATAAAATACATCCTTTAAAGTGCACAATTAAAATGAAGTGTACAATTCAATGGTTTCAAGTATATTGTTGTGTTGCCATCACCACTGTGTAATTCCTGAACATTTCATTACCCCATTGCCTCTCTCACTCCCTTCTCAGCCCCTGGGAGCCACTAGTCTATGGATTTGCCTATTCTAGACATTTTATGTAAGTACAGTTGTACAGTAGGTGACCTTTTCTATGTGGTTTCTTAGCATAACGTTTCAAGATATATCTGTGTTATAGTATCTGTCAGTACTTCATTTCTTCTTACAGCAGAATCATATTCATATATACATATATCACTTTGTCCGGCCGGGCGCAGTGGGGTCAAGCCTGTAATCCAGCACTTTGGGGGCCAAGATGGGCGGATCACGAGGTCAGGAGTCGAGACCATCCTGGCAACACAGGAAACCCTGTCCTCTAACTAAAATATTAAAAAAAAAAAAAAAAAAAAAACAAAAACAAAAAAAAACTAGCCGGACGAGGTGGCGGCACCTGTAGTCACAGCCTACTGCGGGAGGCTTGAGTGCAGGAGAATGGCGTAACCCCCCGGGGAGGGCGGAGCTTGCAGTGAGCTGAGATCGGCCACTGCACTCCAGCCTAGGGAGAGCCCAAGACTCTGTCCTTTAAAAAAAAAAAAAAAAATCACTTTGTTTATCCATTCAGGACGTGATGGGCATTTGGGTTGTTTTCCAATTTTGGCTATTTATGAATAATGCTTTGCTGTGAATAGTCATACAGGCTTTTGGGGGTGGATAGGTTTTTCGGTTATCTTGGGGATAATACGAGTGAACTTGGATAGGTCGTATGCTAACATTTTAAACTTTTGATGAATTACCAATCAAGTTGTTTTCACTAAATGCTATGACATTTGTTACATTCCACCAACAATGTATGTGGGTCCATTTCTCTCAACACATCCTTGCCAACATGTGTTGCTATCTGACTTTGATATAGCCATCCTAGTGGTGTGAAGTAGGTACCTTCATTGTGGTTTTAATTTGCATTTCTCTAACAATCTTGAGCATCTTTTTATGTGTTTCTGCCATATTAAATATAAAGAAAAGGAAAGTTTTAAAACTAGGGACATCATATATTTTCACTCAAGTTAGCAAGTGATCAATAAATATTAATATTTCACTTTACCTGTGATACATAAATATAAACTGTTTCTGACCTCCTTTCTTCATCTCCTCAAAGTGATTGAAGAAACAGAATTTGTTATTTCCGCTATAAAAGGGACACATAACGTGATAATAATAGAAAACAATTAGAATACAGATAATCCCCGTAATGGAAGGACGAAGCTATAGGCACTGAGTGATAGGGTCAGTGCTCTCTAAGATAGTCACACAGTGATCCATTGCAGTGCCAGCCAGAAAACCATTAGATTTCCTGATTTTTTATTTGATCTAAGAAAGAAGTTAAGCTGGCCGGGTCCAGTGGCTCACGCCTGTAATTCCAGCAATTTTGGAGGCAAGGTGGGTGGATCAACCTGAGGTCAGAGTTTGGACCAGCCTGGGCCAACATGGTGAAACCCCATCTCTACCAAAAACCACAAAAATTAAGCTGGGCGTGGTGGCGCATCTGTAACCCCAGCTACTGGGTGTGGGTGGGGGGGGGTGGGCAGAACTGAGGCAGAGAATCACTTGAACCCAGGAAAGCAGAGGTTGCAGCGAGCTGACATTGTGCCACTGGTACTCCACCCTCGAGTGACAGAGTGAGACTCCATTAAAAAAAAAAAAAAAGTGGAAATTAAAGGCTTTACTAAACCTTTAAATATATTGATTGACAGTAGGACTTATACATAGTGTAATATAATAATATATATATATTTGGGCTGTTGTTTAAGCATTCTTTTTTTTTAATTTTTTTTTTTGATGACGGAGTTTTCACTCTTGTTACCCAGGCGGAGTGCAATGGCGCGATCTCAGCTCACCGCAACCTCGTTCTCCCGGGTCAAGCGATTCTCCTGCCTCAGCCTCCTGAGTAGCTGGGATTACAGGCATGTGTCACCATGCCGGCTAATTTGTATTTTTAGTAGAGACGGAGTTTCTCTATGGTTGGTCAGGCTGGTCTCGAACTCTTGACCTCAGGTGATCTGCCCGCCTCGCCCTCCCAGAGTGCTTGAGGATTACAGCGTGAGCCACTGGCACCCAGCCAAAAACATTTTTACATATGGAGTATACAATCAAAAAAGCTGGGACCTCTAACTAGGGCAGTAAATGAAATGACTGATTATAGTTGAGAATTTTTTTTAACAACTCAATTATTAATTTTCACCCTTCATTTAGCAGGGAAAATAATGCTTATCATTCTAGGGTATACTGTTTCTATGAATCTGACTTTAGAGTTTGATTCAAAGAATATAAATATATGTTTTAAAAAATAGTACCTGAAATTATATTTTACAGAATATTTTTAGTCTCTAGGATATATTAAGATTTATGTTACAGGTCACTAGCTTTTTAACACCTTGTATACTGCTAGAATTAATGCTACTAAATTATTATTCTGTGTTATGGAAGGCAACCATCTCATAATTGAAAGAAAAGCTTTATTTTCCTGTTTTGCCTATACTTATAAATGAGTATAGAATGCTAATCCATATAGGAAAATACCTATTTTTTTTTCTTTATAGTGTCATGGAACAACATAATTTTTATTTTATAATGAACTTCTCAAAAATATGTTTTGCTATTGTCCATTGACCCACTTAGAAATCAGCATCCTCCTATCCATTAGGTTATTACTTCTTGGGTGGAATTTAATGAATATTAATAGCCTAACTCAGAAGAGAAGCAGGTAATTTATTATAGCTTTGTGCATTTCCATTTTTATGTGTTATCTGTTTTCCTTTTGTTTTATGTGCCATACATCTTTTGTTTCAAATTGATTAATAATACCTTTTGTTTTGATTTGTACTATGCATTTTAGTAAAAGATGCCTTCATATTTTGATCCTTACTGATTAAGATATGCAATAAATGTAGATATGTAAATTGAGTGTAAATTTAAAGGAAGGAATGGTTTCTAATCAAATGTTTGTGATAACTATTTCTGTTGTGGTGTAGTAACAGCATTGCATCTCTTAGATTCATCAGATGTTACCTCTAATGTTTTGTTAGAGTTTGTTCTCAGTCATTGCAGCCATAAAATTTCAGTAAACTCGTGAAAAGCACCTTTCAAATACTCAGCATGAGTTCTGACTGTCATACTGATGAACTGTTAACAAAGGTGATCTTATTTAACTTCCCAGACTCCTCTACCGTCTGCAGAGTCATATGCTGTTGGCTCTCTTTGATTACTACATGCAAAATAGCAATAATAATAGCCAGCACTTCTAGTGTGCTTATTATGTCACTAATTATTTATGTTAACTCAGTTCTCACAACTCTCTGAAGATAGGACTATAATTAACTCCATTTTACAGATGAAGAAACTAAGTCACAGAAAGATTAGAGTTATTGGAGGTCACATGGTAAGAGGGTGGGGAAGCTGGAATTTTGACCCAGGTGGTTTGATTCCCAAATTTATGCTCTTAACCAGTAGGCCCCCTTGCCATGGTGATGCTTCTCTTACATGTCTCAGCATCCTCCTTCTTGACTGTTCCAGGACATGGGCCAACTTTCCCTCAGTTTGCTTTATTCCTCCAAAAACTTCATTGTCAAAACTTCTCCTCCTGCTCTTCTTTTTCTTGGTCCAATCTCTAACTGCTTTGTTAGATGGAAATCAGAGTGGTTAACAGTTGAGAAAGACACGTACAGACATGCTTAAAACAATGCCTACCATGTTGAGATGCTGAATATGTTTTTGTTGAATGTTGAAGCAAATATGCAAATAGTAAAGTTTCTAGAAATGAAAAAGGAGATCACTTTCATTTTCTCTGTTTTCTTTTGGCTTTATATTTTTCTTACATAGTTTTAGTGTTTATTTTCTGATAGTTAATTCACTTACTTCACAAACGTTAACTAATGAGTGCCTGCTATTCATTTCTTGAACCATGGATGAAACAGTGGGGAATAAAAGTTGCATTCTAATCTGAGGTCCTCATAGAGCTTACTTAAATTTTAGACATTAATCAAGTAGTCACAGATATAGATGATTATAAATTGTTAGACATGCTGTGGTAGGAAAAGCAGAGCATTGGTTGGCATAAGGAGAGGGTAATGGAGGATTTTTTTTTAAGGAAGTGACGTTTGACCTGAGAATGAAGGATGAGAGGTTTGGAAATGGAGGCCAGGAGTGTATTCCTGAGAGAGGGGCCGGCTCGTGCAAATGCTTTGAGAGAGAAGATGCCTTAAGATTCTGAAAGGAAAGCATATTTGAAAACTTGCATTGAGGCCACTGTCATTGGCATGGAGGAAACCATGTGAGCTTGGTTTCAGATGGGGCTGGTGAGGTGACCAGAGCCTTGTGGATCGAGATACTGAAGATTGAATTTTCACTTAAGGACAATAGAAATTCAGGGAAGGAATTTAAGCAGGGGAGTGACGTGGACAGACTGGGAATCCAGAAAGCTCCTAAACTCAGGCTGCTGCGTGAAGAACATTTTGAATGAGGGCAAGAGTGAGCATAGGGAATTCTCAGTAGCTAAGTAAGGAATTTCTGTGTCACCCATGGAAAATAAATCCAGTGCCAAACCCTTATTCAAGTCTTAAAACTCTATAATTTTATATGATCAAAAGGAATACATCAGAAATATCCAGGCGTTACTGTGTCAATAGTAGTTTTCTCTTGAACATGTCACAAAGTAGTATATCCTGAGAAAACAAAACAGGACACAAAAGAAAACTGAAGTGTGTAATTAAGACAGAATGGACTAGACTCTTGGTAATTAAAGAGTACTATTTTAGGCCAAGCATGGTGGCGCACACCTGTAATCCTAGCACTTTGACTTTGGGAGGCCTGGGTGGGAGGATCGCTTGAGGCCAGGAGTTTGAGAGCAGCCCAGCCTGAATAACATAATGAGACCTCATCTCTACAAAAAATTCAAGAATTCGCTGCGTGCAGTAGCGTGTGCCTGTAGTTCCAGCTGTTGGTAAGGCTGAGACAGGAGGATTGCTTGAGCCCAGGAGTTCAAGATTACAGTGATTGAGCCACTGCACTCTACTCTGGGTGACAGAGCAAGACTAGAGCAAAAAAAAAAGGAAAGTAATATTTTAAATTAAAGTTTTGCATTGGAAAGCTATGCATCACAGAACTTTCAGTGGCTATCTTTGGATGATAGATTTACCAACAGTTTTACTTTCTTCATACTTTTTTTATTTTGTGGGGAAAATTTTGTATTAACCATATATTGCTTTTATGATAAAACTAATGAATTTTTTTTTATTAGGGGAAAATGCATCATGTAACATTTTCCTTATGTGTATAGTGCCCCTTTATCTGTTTTTTAAACTAAAGTTTATTCCTAAATTAGAAGATGCTTATGTACAACAGATTTAAGGGATCGTAAACTCACTGAAGTGAAATGCAGTCATTGCTGAATTTCTTCAGAACTGTGAAAGGAGTCATTTTGGCTTTGAAAATGATTTAATGTTCAATAAAAGCTTTTTTCTGAAGAGTCAGTGTTGAAAACAATGGAACAACATGTATAGGTTGTTGAAATAATGCCTGTTTAGAATATTCTGTGCTATATACTAATGGAGTCATTAAAGAATGAGCTGAAAAGGAGAGACATAGGTGCAAAGCTGTGGCTTCATGGCTGAAACTGTGAAAATGTAAATGTCACATCTATAATGAATCCATGTATCTTCTACAACTGCCTTAACTCAAGGAAAGTGAGAGTTAAAAAACAAGGTTCTTTTGGAAATTGTCTATGATGTCTTGTATATCAAAATCTGGTGGCAGCAGCTCACTATATATTTTATGTATTATACCAGCAGCAGATATTTCAGACACCTCAGAAGAAGGTACTCCTGATTCAGTGTCTCTGGCATATAATAAAAAAGTGGGGAGAAATTTCTGCAGTCTCTAATAAGCAATATATCAATGAGTACTGTCAGATTCTGTAGAAAAGTTCACAACATGATTTATTACATTAATTACAGTCATGTGGGTTTCATGCTGCTAAGCCTGCAAATGCAGCTGCATTCTAAAGTTGATTTAAGAATATGTTTTGGCTGAGACGAAAGTGCTTCTTATTGTGAATAATATAGTATGATATTTATTCTCTTGTTCTACTCTTCTTTCACCTTGGCTGTAGTTCAGAATGCTTAATTTCTTTTCTGTGACTTGGAACTGGAATTCACTTAGTTTTGAGGAGCTTCATCTAGTTTTATCCACACCTGTCATCTGGTCTCCTTTTGCCTTTTGTGTTTTGGTGGGTTCACCTAATGTTGCATCTCTTCCACATGTGAAGCCTGTTTGAATTCGCTGCCTTCTAGCACAGCAGGGCTGTCCTCAGGACTGTTGGGTCACACCTGCAACGTTACGTCTCTTTTGAGGGGAAGAAACCATTGAGGAAAACTTCATTGTCGTAATTTAATTTAAAAAAAATAGCATTCTTAAAGGAGAGCATTCTGTGATTCCACCCTTCTTTAGAACTGGACTGAATTCATACAGTCACATAGGTTCTCTTACAGTGACACAATTAGCTTATCAAATCACAGAATTTTCAGTTTTATGGAACGGAAGGTCTCCTAAAAGGTGTTTTAGATATAGATATTAACTCTGGTTATTCACATATGTCCATGGCAGGATATTCTTTTATATTAAATACATGAATGCCTGGCTTCAGTAGCCTTTGTAGAATCTAGCTTGGAATAATTAGCAAATATTTGCCTGAAATTAAAGTAGCAATAGAGGAGGAGCTCGGGCTACGTCTAGGTAGGAATACTTTGATTTCATGAATTGGAACACATTTTCTTTTTTTTTTTAATTATTATTATATTTTAAGTTCTAAGGTACATGTTCACAACGTGCAGGTTTGTTACATATGTATACATGTGCCATGTTGGTGTGCTGCACCCGTTAACTTGTCATTTACATTAGGTATATCTCCTAATGCTATCCCTCCCCCCACCCCACCCCACGACAGGCCCCAGTGTGTGATGTTCCCCACCCTGTGTCCAAGTATTCTCATTGTTCGATTCCCACCTATGAGTGAGAACATGCAGTGTTTGATTTTCTGTCCTTGCGATAGTTTGCTCAGAATGTTGGTTTCCAGCTGCATCCATGTCCCTACAAAAGCTGCATAGTATNTTATTTTCTGATAGTTAATTCACTTACTTCACAAACGTTAACTAATGAGTGCCTGCTATTCATTTCTTGAACCATGGATGAAACAGTGGGGAATAAAAGTTGCATTCTAATCTGAGGTCCTCATAGAGCTTACTTAAATTTTAGACATTAATCAAGTAGTCACAGATATAGATGATTATAAATTGTTAGACATGCTGTGGTAGGAAAAAGCAGAGCATTGGTTGGCATAAGGAGAGGGTAATGGAGGATTTTTTTTTAAGGAAGTGACATTTGACCTGAGAATGAAGGATGAGAGGTTTGGAAATGGAGGCCAGGAGTGTATTCCTGAGAGAGGGGCCAGCTCGTGCAAATGCTTTGAGAGAGAAGATGCCTTAAGATTCTGAAAGGAAAGCATATTTGAAAACTTGCATTGAGGCCACTGTCATTGGCATGGAGGAAACCATGTGAGCTTGGTTTCAGATGGGGCTGGTGAGGTGACCAGAGCCTTGTGGATCGAGATACTGAAGATTGAATTTTCACTTAAGGACAATAGAAATTCAGGGAAGGAATTTAAGCAGGGGAGTGACGTGGACAGACTGGGAATCCAGAAAGCTCCTAAACTCAGGCTGCTGCGTGAAGAACATTTTGAATGAGGGCAAGAGTGAGCATAGGGAATTCTCAGTAGCTAAGTAAGGAATTTCTGTGTCACCCATGGAAAATAAATCCAGTGCCAAACCCTTATTCAAGTCTTAAAACTCTATAATTTTATATGATCAAAAGGAATACATCAGAAATATCCAGGCGTTACTGTGTCAATAGTAGTTTTTCTCTTGAACATGTCACAAAGTAGTATATCCTGAGAAAAACAAAACAGGACACAAAAGAAAACTGAAGTGTGTAATTAAGACAGAATGGACTAGACTCTTGGTAATTAAAGAGTACTATTTTTAGGCCAAGCATGGTGGCGCACACCTGTAATCCTAGCACTTTGACTTTGGGAGGCCTGGGTGGGAGGATCGCTTGAGGCCAGGAGTTTGAGAGCAGCCCAGCCTGAATAACATAATGAGACCTCATCTCTACAAAAAATTCAAGAATTCGCTGCGTGCAGTAGCGTGTGCCTGTAGTTCCAGCTGTTGGTAAGGCTGAGACAGGAGGATTGCTTGAGCCCAGGAGTTCAAGATTACAGTGATTGAGCCACTGCACTCTACTCTGGGTGACAGAGCAAGACTAGAGCAAAAAAAAAAGGAAAGTAATATTTTAAATTAAAGTTTTGCATTGGAAAGCTATGCATCACAGAACTTTCAGTGGCTATCTTTGGATGATAGATTTACCAACAGTTTTTACTTTCTTCATACTTTTTTTATTTTGTGGGGAAAAATTTTGTATTAACCATATATTGCTTTTATGATAAAACTAATGAATTTTTTTTTATTAGGGGAAAATGCATCATGTAACATTTTCCTTATGTGTATAGTGCCCCTTTATCTGTTTTTTAAACTAAAGTTTATTCCTAAATTAGAAGATGCTTATGTACAACAGATTTAAGGGATTGTAAACTCACTGAAGTGAAATGCAGTCATTGCTGAATTTCTTCAGAACTGTGAAAGGAGTCATTTTTGGCTTTGAAAATGATTTAATGTTCAATAAAAGCTTTTTTCTGAAGAGTCAGTGTTGAAAACAATGGAACAACATGTATAGGTTGTTGAAATAATGCCTGTTTAGAATATTCTGTGCTATATACTAATGGAGTCATTAAAGAATGAGCTGAAAAGGAGAGACATAGGTGCAAAGCTGTGGCTTCATGGCTGAAACTGTGAAAAATGTAAATGTCACATCTATAATGAATCCATGTATCTTCTACAACTGCCTTAACTCAAGGAAAGTGAGAGTTAAAAAACAAGGTTCTTTTTGGAAATTGTCTATGATGTCTTGTATATCAAAATCTGGTGGCAGCAGCTCACTATATATTTTATGTATTATACCAGCAGCAGATATTTCAGACACCTCAGAAGAAGGTACTCCTGATTCAGTGTCTCTGGCATATAATAAAAAAGTGGGGGAGAAATTTCTGCAGTCTCTAATAAGCAATATATCAATGAGTACTGTCAGATTCTGTAGAAAAGTTCACAACATGATTTATTACATTAATTACAGTCATGTGGGTTTCATGCTGCTAAGCCTGCAAATGCAGCTGCATTCTAAAGTTGATTTAAGAATATGTTTTGGCTGAGACGAAAGTGCTTCTTATTGTGAATAATATAGTATGATATTTATTCTCTTGTTCTACTCTTCTTTCACCTTGGCTGTAGTTCAGAATGCTTAATTTCTTTTCTGTGACTTGGAACTGGAATTCACTTAGTTTTGAGGAGCTTCATCTAGTTTTTATCCACACCTGTCATCTGGTCTCCTTTTTGCCTTTTTGTGTTTTGGTGGGTTCACCTAATGTTGCATCTCTTCCACATGTGAAGCCTGTTTGAATTCGCTGCCTTCTAGCACAGCAGGGCTGTCCTCAGGACTGTTGGGTCACACCTGCAACGTTACGTCTCTTTTTGAGGGGAAGAAACCATTGAGGAAAAACTTCATTGTCGTAATTTAATTTAAAAAAAATAGCATTCTTAAAGGAGAGCATTCTGTGATTCCACCCTTCTTTAGAACTGGACTGAATTCATACAGTCACATAGGTTCTCTTACAGTGACACAATTAGCTTATCAAATCACAGAATTTTCAGTTTTATGGAACGGAAGGTCTCCTAAAAGGTGTTTTAGATATAGATATTAACTCTGGTTATTCACATATGTCCATGGCAGGATATTCTTTTATATTAAATACATGAATGCCTGGCTTCAGTAGCCTTTGTAGAATCTAGCTTGGAATAATTAGCAAATATTTGCCTGAAATTAAAGTAGCAATAGAGGAGGAGCTCGGGCTACGTCTAGGTAGGAATACTTTGATTTCATGAATTGGAACACATTTTCTTTTTTTTTTTTAATTATTATTATATTTTAAGTTCTAAGGTACATGTTCACAACGTGCAGGTTTGTTACATATGTATACATGTGCCATGTTGGTGTGCTGCACCCGTTAACTTGTCATTTACATTAGGTATATCTCCTAATGCTATCCCTCCCCCCCCCCCCCCCCACCCCACGCCCCCGCGCGTGATGTTCCCCACCCTGTGTCCAAGTGTTCTCATTGTTGGATTCCCACCTATGAGTGAGAACATGCAGTGTTTGATTTTCTGTCCTTGCGATAGTTTGCTCAGAATGTTGGTTTCCAGCTGCATCCATGTCCCTACAAAAGCTGCATAGTATTCCATGGTGTATATGTGCCACATTTTCTTAATCCAGTCTATCATTGATGGACATTTGGGTTGTTCCAAGTCTTTGCTATTGTGGATAGTGCTGCAGTAAACATACATGTGCATGTGTCTTTATAGCAGCATGATTTATAATCCTTTGGGTACATGCCCAGTAATGGGATTGCTGGGTCAAATGGTATTTGTAGTTCTAGATCCTTAAGGAATTGCCACACTGTCTTCCACAGTGGTTGAACTAGTTTACAGTCCCACCAACAGTGTAAGAGTGTGGAACACCTTTTCTAAGCAGCAATATGTTTAAAGAGTTGAACTAGATGACTTATATGTCCAACACTGAGCTAAGTGGCTTACTTTCCTATTGTATTTGATCTTCATACAACTCTTAAGAGATAGGTACAGTTTTTACCCATTTTACAATTGAAGAAACCAAGGCTTAGCTTACAGAACTTTCACAGATTTCACATAGCTCGTTAAGTGGGAGAGCTGGAAGTTGAACCCAGGCATTCTTGTTGGCAGAGCTGGAGCCTTTAACCATTGGCTATGCTATCTGTGTCAGGTACCCTGAAAGGGGTCAGCTAAGATAAGAATTGGAAAATGGTCTTTGGCCATTAGGTAGACAGTTTTGAACTTAAGAATAACTTCAGAGAAGTTAAAAAAGAAAATATCTGAATCTAGTGGGTTTCAGAAAGAAAGAATTCTTTAACTCATTATTTTGTCTAATAATAGGACCAGTCAGTCCAGCATGATTGTTGATACTGTTTTCACTGAACAAAATCATTTAAATAAACATTATTTAGCAGCTGTTCTGCCTGGGAAATAAAAACTTTCAGACCAGAAAATCTGCTATTCCAGCAGTGTGGCAGGGGTTGGGTCTAAAGCTTATTTGAAAGGAGGAGTCATTTTCTAGGTCTTCTGGGGGACTGTGTCTCAAAGTATGGCTTAGTAGACCACACTGATATTAGAACCATCTGGGGACTTGTTAAAAATGCAGACTCCTCTTTTGGCCGTAAGTTAATTCCCTGTTCTAAGGATCTGCAAGGTCAGTGCCTGGTCTCCTGTACACATGTGATGTCTCACCCCCACCTTCCAACACACACAGCGCCTGATTTAATGAATATATGAAGACCACAGTTGATAAAGATGAAAAAGCGGAGGAAGCTTTTTCCCTCTTCTTTAGGACCATGTGTTGGTTTAATAAGTGCTGGTAAATTTTGTGTTCTATTTCTGTTTTCTAAATTTTTATTAAGGAGAAAGTTCCTCAGAGGCTGTAGAATCACATAGCATACATCCAAGAGAAAGGAGCAGATGACTAATGTTTATTTAAGTGATTCTGCTTCAGTGAAAATACTATCAGGAATCATACAGGACTAACATACTATCGTTCCAAATTTTAGAGCTCCTGAACATGTATGTAAGAAATGTGTTTTACTTCCACTATTGGAAAAGGTTAACCAAGCATAAAAATAATTTGCTGGTCAGACAGCTATAACAGCATACAAATCAGGCTTCAATTAGTGATGTTAACTATCCTAGAAAACAGCCTTTGTTTTAAAGTTCTAGGAGAAAGCATAATATGTAAGAAGTTGGGTGTTTAAAAAAGAAAGAAGATACTGACATTTTATTACATTTTATGGTAGTTATAAGGTTGTTACAATTAATTTTCCACTTTTAAAGTAAATATAGCTTACTGGTATTTTTTACCCCAAAAAATTGCAGTTATTAGGAGCTATTGCTATAATATTTTCAAAAATGAAACACGAATGTTGGCAAATATGATTTTTGTAACCACTAATAAATAAAATTGAAGTTGGCCTATTTCCTACGATCACCAACCAGGAATCATATTTTTAAAAATATCAAGATCGTTTCCCTGAACATGGAAGGAGTCATAAGAAAATTTGATTTCTTTCAGATGAATGCATCTATGAAAGAAGCTAGTACAGTACCGGATAGACAACACCGTAACATCAATATAATCTCTTTTTAAAAGGAAGTTGGAGGGAGAGTGAGGGAGCTATCCGTTGGTTTTATGGGTATGTTCATTCTGGTATGGACTTTTGTTGAAGTATTATTCGTTTTTTTCCTTATCCTGTTAGTAAGGTAAAGATATTGTCTTGTAGTAATTTGTGTGATGGCTAACAGGTCCTTATTTCCTAAGGAACTATCCCTGGGAAAAGCTTCCAGTGGCCTCATAAGTCATTTTAATAAAGATGTCCACACCACCTTCTCTGACTCTCTGAAGGGCCCTAACAAAGAATAAGGTGATTATAGAATTCTCATCGTGAGTCCCATCATTTAATGTTATACCACTCACTTTTGTTTTTAATGCTTTCTAAATACAATCAGTATGGTTGGTCTGAAGTGGGTAAGTGAAGTGAAGTTGTATGATTACACATGGAGTAACCTCTCTTTCTGCTTTGCTGTTGATTCAGTCAACAAATACTTATTGAGTCCTACTACTTTTTTTCAAGTGCTTTCCTAGACCCTGAGAATAAAGCAATGAAGCCTCAGCTCTTTTGGAGCTCATGGTCCATTGGGGAGAGACAGACACAAAACAAGGAAACAAATAGATGTGTGGAAGAACATAACAGCAAAGGAAGAATAAGGAATGTTAGAGGCAGAGAAATGGGTGTTGATTTATTTTTTTAAAAAGCACCTTATTCAAGTGTTTGGCATTTGGAAGTTTTTGCATTTAACATATTCAGTCTCTTCTTCTTGCGTATGTATTGATATTACTATAAAAACATTTCACGTGGCTATCCCATTGGTCTAGCTTTATTCCCCTACCCCAAAATCAGGATTGGTGTCCTACAGCCTATAAGCACAAACCAGACTCATTCCCGTCTCTTTCCCTTTGCTCGTGCAGCTTCTTCCTAAGATGCCCTATTCTACTGCCCTTCCTAAACAAATGATACCCACCCTTTAAAACCAACCCAAGTCCCACCCAGTTCTGCCATGGATTAGAGCCCCCATACAGCTTAAGATCTGTTTGACTTCTCTCTCTCTCTTCTCCCTCTTTCTGAATTCCTATAGGGCCTAGAGCCCACACCATAAACTCAATGCGTAATTGCACAGTGCCATATATGATCTTTTTAATTTGTTTTATGTGTGTTAATCATCTACCTATGATGTAATCTTCATAAGCATCAGGGACTTGCCTTTGACTACATCCCACAGGTCTTCTTGAAATGCCAGGGGGCATAGTGGGTACTCACAAATGTGGATTAAATATTAATCTCAGCTACAACTTCATAAATATAAATCTGCTCACCAGATTTCTTTTTGCTTTTCAAAGTTAAAATAAATTCTTATTTAATAAGCTCATGGACTTACCAGTCACTGGTATATAAAGAGAATTCAGACACTTCTTTTCTCTATCAAGTGAAAAATGAAACAAAGTAGTCTTCTCTTAAATAAAGATAATAAAGGAGAAGTTTAAACATCAGGAAATGTTTCTTATTGCTTCAGATGTATTGCTTTAGTAAAATCACGAAGGAATATGATAGCCAAGTTTGTTTTTATTTTAAATTGAGTACTATAGCAATAGAAGCAAATGGATCTGAATTTAAATCTAACATAAATCTCCCCAAATTAAATGAGAATATAACATACTGCACTAATTATGTGTTTTTCTATGCCATCTTCTAACAAGAGAGGAAATAATTAGATTAATGGGGCATAGAGACTATGTAAATAAGTACAGAAAAGCTTTCTGCATAAAAACTTAACTCAGGCTATCCTGAGCCAGTGCTGAGGCTCTTCCTGAGACCCCTCTCAGGTCACAAATCTCTTAGAAGTCATTAACCTAAAACTTTTCGATCTGTTGGCTACACTTACTGAAGGCTCATTTCACTGTGCTGGACATTATGGGATGGCTTCTCCTTTAGAGAGGCTTTGAATAAATTTAAGTGGTTCTTGTGAATGGTACAGGCAAGAAATACAACCTTTCATTCAGAGAACTAAGGTCACCCATACCTTCTTCAAAGAGAATCTGTACACCTTTCCTATTTATAAGCAAAACCAAACTAGTGATGCAGTGACAGCAAGGACTGCTACAATAGTAGCCCAGCAGGCTATAGCAGGTAGGTAGAAGGGAGCTAATGTAAATGCAAGTTCTAGAGGAAAGACATTTTTAAAATGCATTTTTGAAAACCATGCATGTCCAGAAGTTCTCCCCTTCCTATCATACTCAAGTGAAAGCCTGGGATGTTCATCCTTTGAAATATATGTGGTGGATCTGTGCATTTAAAATTCAGAACATATGCTGAGTACTCTGGATTCACAGATGACAAAGACATGAAAACTAATTGACTTAGGGCATGAACACTATATATATATAAATATATCTTTTATATATAACATTTTATATATCATATATTTTATGTTTATACAATACATTATATATTTTTATATATTTATATAAATTTATATAAAAACATATATATATAGAGAGAGAGAGAGAAGCTGTCTGCTCTTAAACTTTGCTAAAGCTGTCGCTAAGCATTTGTCTCTCCTGGAGGAGGTCACAACCTAACAGAGAGGTGTGAGATGGAATGAAATAAATATGTAGGACAATATGAGTCTAATCACCTGCTGTCTCCTGGTTCTTTAAGATTTGGATAAGATTAGCTTCAATCTTCTACCGTTTTTACAAAGTATGATTTTTTGCGGGGGCTGAGGATGGGTTAGGGAAAAGTGAAGTGATGGTTGACTTGAATGTTCTCCTGTTCCCTCTGCCTCTGACCTCCTGCTTCCACTGAGGTAGCTGAGGTTATGGATCATTTCGTTTTCTGAGAATATATCATACTGGGTCATCCAGACATCAGTCAAGCCCCTGCCCTTCCTACTTATTCAAGGCAGAGTTTATTGAAGATTTCTTAATGTGGGAGGAAATGGGTAGGTTTGTATCATAACAGAGCAGTGCAAATCTGACCATGTACTTTTCTGACCAACTAGTTTTCTTAGGATAAAACACAAGGCCCTGCATGACCTGGCCCCAGTGGGCTTTCGGAACCTTTCCTCACACCATTCTTGCCCTTAGTCACTTCGCTCCAGGCAGTGATACTCTTTCAGTTCCTCAAATATTGTTTCCAATGCAGGAACTTCTCTTATGCTGTTCCCTCTCCTGTTCCTCCTTCCACTCTTTGCGTGACTGGCTTCTCATTTTTAGGTCTTAACTAAAAGATATTTTTAGAGAGAACTTCCTAGAATATCCATCCTTAAATGTGTCACTTATCCTCTCTGATAACACCCATTATTTTTCTTCATAGCACTTCTGCCAATTTGTCCAAGATGTACTTATTTGTATTATTGTCTGTTTTCTGCCATTAGATGGTAAATTCCACAAACGCAAGGACTGTTTCCCTTATATCCATCCCTGTAGACCCAGCCTACTTAATTCCTGGCATGTATCAGTTACTCAGTGTGCTTGAATGAATGAATGAGGTAGCTCGGCAGGACCTGATTGATTAGGTGTAGCAGAAAGGGAGAGCAGGTATCAAGGATGGTGTGCAGGTTTCAGGCTTCAGCACTTGGGTAGGTGGTGGAAACATTGAGAAGGCAGATAGGCAGGTTTGGAGACAGATCCTAAGTTACATCTTAGGTCTGGGTACAGATGTTGATTAGGCTTTTGGGTGCATTAGTTCAGGGGAGCCATAAGAAACATTCTGCTGCTTGCTCATTAAAATTTCATTTCTAATTGTTAAATAAATGCGTGATCTGCTTAGAAAAAAATAATTTGTACTTGCATATTTGTAGTTGCCATTCAGTTTTCTAGGCCTTTGGGATTTTATCCATATTCAGTTTTTTAAATTTGTTATTAATCACAGCTTCCTTAATGAGACCATTTTGCCCATCTCAATGCATATATTTTTCATTAGTAACAACGACTCATTCAGTTCACCTGCTAAACCATATACGTACTTCAGAAAATTAAGTCATTTTTATAGTATATCTTCTTTTGTGTTGAGAAAATTTTTTATCATCAGCATTAGATAAACAACAGCTATTTTGAGGTAAAGTTGTATTTCTTACCATGTACATTCAAAGAAAATTTCAATGAAGTTTGACCACTGAGTTACTGATGAACACCCAGATCTTCAGGATTAAAACCCTTCTTTATAGATCAGAAAGCATTGTGATTAGAAAGCTTGCAATAGACATTTATGGGATCCCTGTAAAATCCAAAGCACAAAGTTAGGGACTAGAAGTTACAGCAATCTCATTCAAATGCTAAGAACTGGATCAGAATTCTGGCTTTGAGAACACAGAAGAAAGATGTTTCAGCCACTTCTCTTGGAAATCATTTCACAAACGTTTTCTTAAATAAAACTGGAAGTCTTCTGTAACCCAGAACCATAGTATATAAAGAAGGGGTGCTGAATGCAGTGATGAGACTGGAATTTGAATATGGCATCAAGAGACGTGGGGGCCGGGGGCTGTGGCTCATGCCTGTAATCCAAACAATTTGGGAGGCCGAGACGGGCAGATCACCTGAGGTCAGGAGTTCGAAACCAGCCTGGCCAACATGGCAAAACCCTGTCTCTACTAAAAATACAAAAATTAGCCAGGCATGGTGGCGCACGTCTGTAGTCCCAGCTACTCAGGAGGCTAAGGCAAGAGAATCGCTTGAACCCGGGATTGCGCCACTGCACTCCAACCTGAGTGACACAGCAGAACTCTGTCTTAAAAAATAAAAGAAAAAAGAAAAAAAAAGACGTAAGAATGTAGATTTCAGATGGAAGTAAGAGAGAGACCTCAATTTTCCACTGAGGTGGTCCATGTTCAGTGGTAACATTAACATTCACTTTTGAAGAACTGGAATGGGGAACTTAGGTTGGTGGTGAGAGCTTCCCTGAACCCTGTTTGACTCCAGAGAGTAGCATAGGAGGCAGATCTGAGTAAAGAAACACCTATACACTTGCCATCTTTGAGGGAAGTGCTGTGCCGGTGAGACAAGGCAGTGGAGAGGTACTTGAATTTATGGCTTGAAAGGATATACTCTGTACCAGAAAAAAAGACTAATGTACAATGATCAGCACTGAGACATTTCCTAGTAAAGTTATTGCCCCCCATAGATAAAGAGATATTCATTTAGATATCTAAGACGGGAAAAAAAAAAAAAAAAAGGCAAAGGCAATCCAGAGACCTGTAAAGGTGGGAGATAATGCTGACCATTGACTTTTCTAAGACAGCGTTGAATTCTAAAAGACATCTGAACAATGCCACTGATGTTTGGGGTTCTGGGAGAGTGAGTATAAGTGGGGAATTTTGAACCTAATCAAACTGTTGCTCAGTTATAAAAGCAATAAAAGTGTAAAGATATTCTCAAGAATTCAGGACCTCAGGAAAACAGTTTTCATAAATATTTTTTGAATAAGCTATTAGAGGACAAAATTAGCCAATTGAGAGATGGAGACTGGCAAAACACTTGTGGTAAGCTTTGATTCTCTCCATTTAATTACAAGACTGAGACCAAAATGTGGGAATTATGGTTAAAAACAGTATTTTAAATTATTTCTAACTGTTTATGGTAATTATTTTAAACCATGACAATGAAGAAATGTATAATTGTTAAAAGTTGGGAGGGTAGTAAGTGGGAAATGGTATAAAACAAGATTCAAAAGATATTACTTAAAAGTAATGATCAGGCCGGGCACAGTGGCTCAAGCCTGTAATCCCAGCACTTTGGGAGGCCGAGACGGGTGGATCACGAGGTCACAAGATCGAGACCATCCTGGCTAACACGGTGAAACCCCGTCTCTACTAAAAAATACAAAAAACTAGCCGGGCGAGGTGGCAGGTGCCTGTAGTCCCAGCTACTGGGGAGGCTGAGGCAGGTGAATGGCGTGAAGCTGGGAGGCGGAGCTTGCAGTGAGCTGAGATCCGGCCACTGCACTCCAGCCCGGGCGACAGAGCGAGACTCCGTCTTAAAAAAAAAAAAAAAAAAAGTAATAATCAAACTAATAGGGTTTATAAACCTTTGATGGTATATAGGTAACATTAGATAAACTAAATAATATAATTAAAAGCTAACAATTACATAGACCAAGAAAAATAATGTAATAGAAAATGATTAGTTAGAGACAGAAAAGGAAGCATATGGATATTAATTTTGACATTGTTTGTAGTGGAGTATCAAAATATGCTGTATAAAAATAGAGAATTTGGCCAGGTGTGGTGGTGCACACCTGTAATCCCAGCACTGTGGGAGACCAGTGCGTGTGGATCACTTGAGCTCAGGAGTTCAAGACCAGCCTGGGCAACATGGCAAAACCATTATCTCTACCAAAAATGCAAAAAGTTAACCAGGCGTGGTGGCGCATGCCTGTGGTCCCAGCTACTTGGGAGGCTAAGGTGGGAGGATCACTTGAGCCCTGGAGGTGGAGGTTGCAGTGAGCTGAGATCAAGAGGATTTAAGCTGGGTGGGGTGGCATGCACCTCTAGTCCCACCTACTCAAGAGGCTGAGGCAGGAAGATTGCTTGAGCCCAGGGTTCAAGGCCAGCCTGGGCAATGTAGCAAGAGTTCCTTCCTCCTCAGAAAAAAAAGAGAAGAAAGAGGATTTATGATATGATGCAAAGTTATAACAACAGTGATAACACTAGAAAAATTTACAGTAGAATAAAAACTGGAAAAAGTTTCTTTACTCTTAAAAGGAGATACTGAAATAGATAGTCTCTTTTCAGTCTCTGGCTGTTGTTTTTCTGCCTGAGATGAAGCCAACAGAAGGAGGAGGATTCGACCAACAGAAAGAGGAGCTGAGCAAGAGCCCTGATGCAGCAATGAAAACAGAGAGCTTGACATATATTCACATATATCTCATATACATTCATATAATCACAATATAACTATAAACTCGGTAGAGACTCTCAGATTAGATCACAAGCCAAAACCCAACTATATGCTGTGCAGGTAACTGCTATCAAATGATACATACATTTCTGAAAACAGTTGACACTCTAAAAAATAATGGAACTGGCCGGGCGCGGTGGCTCCTGCCTATAATCCCAGCACTTTGGGAGGCCGAGGCAGGCGGATCACAAGGTCAGGAGATCAAGACCATCCTGGCTAACATGATGAAACCCCGTCTCTACTAAAAAAAAATACAAAAAATTAGCCGGGCCTGGTGGCAGGCGTCTGTAGTCCCAGCTACTCGGGAGGCTGAGGCAGGAGAATGTCGTGAACCCGGGAGGCGGAGCTTGCAGTGAGATGAAATCGCGCCACTGCACTCCAGCCTGGCTACAGAGCGAGACTTTGTCTCCAAAAAAAAAACACGGAGCTATGGGGCAGACTACTCAAAATCTATGTAACTTTATAATCAGATAACTAACAAAGCTAATTCTAATAAAATACTAGTATAGTTTAAAGGACATGATAAATTTTTAATAAGCGTGTCAGTAAATATAGGAATTTTCTGTAAAAAATTTTAAGGTGAAGTTATGTGACTAGAAAAGGATGTAAGGAAAATTGAAACTTGACTTACAGAGGCAAGTGCAAAATGCACAGAGATTGGGAAACATATATATGTAATTTTTGTTTTTTGAGATAGGGTCTCACTTTGGTACTCAAGCCTGGAGTGCAGTGGCATGATCGCGACTCACTACAGTCTCAACCTCCTAGGCTCAAGGGATTCTCCTACCTTAATCTGTCAAGTATCTGGGACTACAGGCATGCACCACAACACCCAGCGAATTTTTAAATTTTTGGTAGAGACCAGGTCTCACTGTGTTGCCCAGCCTGATCTCCAACTTCTGGGGTCAAGCCATCCTCCCGTCTCAGCCTCCCAAAGTGCTGGGATTACAAGCATGAGCCTCCTTGCCTGGCCAGAAAACACACACATTAAATGACCAAACTGAGCCAAGGAGAACAAAGGTGGAGAGAATGGACATCTTGTATAATACACTCTTCTTCCACAGTGTGTTACCTTCTGCTGTGTTGGAACATTGGTGCAAAATCTCAGTGAAATGTCCAAAGTAGAAAATAGTTGGAATAATGGTTCAGAACACAATGAAGCAAAATTAGACATTTTTAACAAAATTAGGAAATAAAATGAACCTACCTCCTGGAAATGTTATAACACTAAAATTTTTTTATTCAAAAGTTTTTATTATGCAATCAGTAATGCATAGTAACTAGATAAAAATAATGATGAGAATAATAGCATTATATAGCAAAATCTAGAGATGCAGATAAACCAGTACTCAGAGGAAATTTATATACTTAAAAACTTTTATTAATATAAATAAGTAGGGAAAGAAATTAAGCATCCAATTCAAGAAGTTAGAAAAAAAGATTTAAAGCAGAAGGAAAGACAATTAACAAAAACAGAGTATTATAAAAAAGTAGAACCAATGAAAAAATATCCAAAATCTAAATGTTTGAAAACGCTAATAAGGTAAACTGGTAGATAACCAAAAGGGGTATGGAGGAGAGATTAGGAAGAGGAAGCATAGATATAGAAGACAATAAATGAAAATAAGAAATAATCACGGCCCCCCCCAAAATTAAAATTATCATAAGACATTACTATGTACAACTCTATGCAAATCAGTTTAAAAGCTTGGAAGAAGTAGGTGATTTTCTAGAAACTGTAAATGAACAAAGAGCTAAACCTCCTCTCCTCACAACCCCTCCAGCACACATACACAGAACATCAGACCTAGATGGTTCTACATGTGACTTCTACCGGAATTTCAAGTATAGTTAATACTTTCAAGTCATTTTCTTATGCCAGCAGAACCATGATAGTAATACATAACAGAAATAACATAAAATAGACAAAATTTGCTTATGAATACCAATGCAGAAATACTAAATAAAATATTAACATGCAGAATTCAACAGCGTATTAAAGGAATATACCACAAGCAAGTGGGATTCATAAGACATTAAATAATGCTTCTATATTAGGAAATCTTTTAATAGAGCAAAAGAAAAATTGTATCATCTCCATAGATGCTGAAAACCCATTTGGTAAAATTTAACATGAATTTTTTATTTTAAGAAATGCCTTATTAAAATATGAATAGGAAATTATTTAATAAGTCTTAAATAGATCCATATCAGTGTATCTGTATCATTTAACCCCAAGGTTATCATTGTTCTTTAAAGTAAAATGCTGGGAGATTTTCTCTTTAATATCAGTAATGAGCCACAACCTATCACTGTAGTTTAACATGTTCTAGAGGTACCTGTTTTGGAAGTACTTAGAAAACAAAAGGCTATATGGAGCATAAAAATGGAAAAGAAGTGATAAAGTTACCAGTTTTGCAAATGATGTGGACTTGGAATGTTTGAATTGTATACTTGCAGAACCTGAGATGATCAACTAAAAATCTTGGGTAGTTGGTTGGGTACAGTATAAATATACAACAGTTAATAACCTTATATACAATTAACAGTTAGAAAATAAACTGGAAAATTTCTGTTTGCAGTAAGAATAGCACTACAGAAAATACCCAAGAATAAATAAATCTAACAAAACTCTTTAAGATTAAAAAAAAGGTGGGGTGGGGAGAAAATCAAAAAGCTACTTGGGAGATGCAAAAGATATGAAAAATAAACAATACAGCAATAATCTATTCTTACAGAGGAAGATTCCCAATCATAAATGTGTCAGGTTTTCTTAAACTTAGTATATATTTAATTTTATCAATGCAAATACCAACAGGATTTTTTAAATGATAGGAGCTGATTCTGAAGCTTATTTGTTATACAAAAGTTTTAAAATGTCCTGGAATGCTTTGAAATAATAGAGTGAGGAGGAGATTGAATAGGCTTGTCAGTTACTAAGACAAATTTTTATGATACCTAATTTTAAATAGTAGTATACTTTTCCCTAATAAGGATACCAGTTAATGGAATAGAATTAAAGATTCAGGATAGACCCAAATACATTTAGGAATTTAGCATATGATAAAGATGCCATCAGAGTGATGAAAAAATAGAGTCACAAAGACAAAGGTAAATGAAAATATATATATATATTATGTATATATTATAGACAAAAGGTTAAATATATATTTAAAATGCTTATAATAATATAATAAGGCTAAATTAATAATATGTAAATAATAGATATTAAGAATTAAGACTTTCTAGGCAGGGTGTCTCACACCTGTAATCCCAATGCTTTGGGAGGCTGAGGCCGAAGAATCGCTTGAGCCCAGGAGTTTGAGACCAGCCTGGACAACATTGTGAGACCCCCATCTCTAACAACAACAACAAAAACACGTGTTTTTTTAATTAGTCAGGTGTGGTGGTGTGTGCCTGTAGGCCCAGCTATGTCGGAGAATTGCTTGAACCCAGGAGGACAAGGCTGCAGTGAGCTGTGATTACATCACTGCGTGCCAGCCTGGGTTGCAGAGTAAGACCCTGTCTCAAACAAATTTTGCTTTAATGAATTAAGACTAAATATGAATATAAATATTCTTAAATATGTCGAGTTCCTATAAATTGATATTTTAAAAAGAAAATGGACAGATGACAAAATTCACAGAAAATGAGAAAATACAGATAACTAGTATGTACTTGAAAAAGTGTTAAATCTTCTAAAAGAAATGCAAAATAAATAAAATCATAATATGTATTACAATTAAATAAGCAAAGATGAAGAGGTTTGATAATGTATCTGGGAAGGTGTGATTGAAGCAGCAGTCTTACATCTTGTCATGGGAGTATAAGTTAGTTCAACATATGTGCAGGGCAGTAGCAATATAGCAGTTCCAGTCTTGGAAATTCATTCTATAGATATACTTGCCCCTGCATGGGAAACATTCTACCACAAGGATACCCATTGCAGTGTTGTCTGTAATAGCAACAATGCAAATAATGCAAATGCCTAACTGTAGGGAGTTAGGAAACCGGAAAAATGTATTCTGGTATATCAGTAGATATACCAGAATAGAATGCAGCTATTAGAAAGATTAAGGTGACTGTATACATAATGATATGGTATTATCTCTAATATATAATGGTAAGAAGCAGAGTATAGAATAGGGCTTATAGTATATTCCTCCCCCCACCCCCATTTTAAAAGGAAAAGAATAAGAAATATAGAATCTTGAAAATTATATGTAATCGATTGGTAACATTGGTTGTTGTGAAGAGAGAAACTTGGTAACAAAGGGTTGAGATGAGCAGGTGCCTTACTTTCACTCTACCCATTTGTAGCTTTCAGAAACTGTCCTATATGCTTGTATTGCCTGTTCAAATTTTATTAATTAATTAAAATCAAATGGATCATGATCCATACTGAAAAAAAATCTTAATTTCTATTTCAGAACGTATAGGTGGATGTTTTGGTAAATGGCAGATCAAAATGCACACGTCAGTTCTAGGTGGATGGCACATCAAAATGTGAACAGTGAAACAGTAAACCTTTGGAAGAAATGGAAAATGTTTCATAACCTTGAAATAAGCAAAATGTCTTCAACAGGAGGCAAAAAGCATGAATCATAAGGGAAATAAATTGATAAATTGGACTATATAAGATTAGGAATTCTTGTTTGTTAAAAGATACCATAAAAAATGAAAAGGCAAGCCACAGATTGGAGAAGATATTTGCAATAAATATAACAAGCATTCGTTTCTAGAATATGTTAAAAACCTCCTACAAACAGAAAAAAAGCAGACAATCCAGTAGATAAATGGGCAAAATACTTGAACGGGCATTTCAGGAAAGAGGATATCCAAATGAAAATTAAAACCACAGTGGAGCACCTCTACATGCCCAGAATGGTTAAAGTAAGAAAGGTTAACAGTGTTTGGTGTTACTGAAGATAATGGAGCACCTTTTCCTCATGGTGGGGAAAGTAAATTGATATGACCACTTTGGCAAATTGTCTTTGGTTTTATGGCTGAACACATGATTTCCTGTGACCCAGCAATTCCACTCTTAGGTATATACCCAAGAGAGATGCATGCACATGATCACCAAAAGGCATCCACTAGAATGTTATGGCAGTTTTATTGGAAATAGCCAAAAACTGAAAACTAATAGAATGCAATATCCAGTAGAATGGAAAAATAAGTTATAATATATTCACACAATGGAATGTTGTGCAGCAATGAGAATAAATTACCTACAAATGCACAACAATATGGATGAAGTTCACAAACCATAATGGTGAGCAAAAGAAGCCAGACACAAAAGAGCTTACCTTCTGGGGGTCCATTCATATGTGTTACAATAATAGGCCAAAGAAAACTATGATGTTTCAAGTCAGGATAGCAGGTTTTCTTGGTGAGAGCGAGTGACTGGAAGAAGAGGACATGAAAAAGGCTTCTGGGGTGCTGGTGATGTTCTTTTTCTTGATCTGGGCACTGGATTCACAGGTGTATTCAATTTGTGAAAATTAATCACATGCACTTAACGACTAGTCTATTTCATTGTATGTGTGTTACACCTATTAAAAAGTTTTTAAAAGGAATGGGTCAGAAAAAATTCTAAAACTAGAGGTAAATGCAAGACAGTTGGAATAGTTTTGTATTTTATTGTCAGTCTTCTCTGGTCTTACTTGATTTTGTTATTAACTAAAAAACTTATTCCTATTACTTAACTTTAAAACTATTTCCTTCCCTCTTACTCATGTAAAATCAGTGATGGTGTCTTTACCCTTTCAACCACCTCATGTGGCTCATTCCATGCTATTAGGAAAGCATGGAGCAAAGCAGAGTATAGAATAGGGTTTATAGTATATTCCTCCCCCATCCCCATTTTAAAAGGAAAAGAATAAGAAATATAGAATCTTGAAAATTATATATAATCAATTGGTAACATTGGTTGTTGTGAAGAGGGAAACTTGGTAACAAAGGGTTGAGATGAGCAGGTGCCTTACTTCAACAGGAGGCAAAAGCATGAATCTTAAGGGAAATAAATTGATAAATTGAACTATATAATATTAGGAATTATTGTTTATTAAAAGATGCCATAAAAAATGAAAAGGCAAGCCACAGATTGGAGAAGATATTTGCAATAAATATAACAAACATTCATTTCTAGAATATGTTAAAAACCTCCTAAAAACGGGAAAAAAGCAGACAACATCACACTGTGTGATGTTTGTCTTTAGTTTTGTTTTCCTGCAGGTGAAATTGGCTGTTTGTCAACTAAGATTGAAGCCCAATAGAAAGGAAGGGAAGGCTTGAAAACAAGGCTTGACTGAGGACGAGTTGAACAGGTGTAAATGTGTCAGTCATCTTCATGTGTGTTAGCATGGTGCTGAAATGCGGAGAAGATACAGAAGTAGAAGAGCTTCACCCAGGGGACTGTGGCAGGTGATGACATCCACACCAGCATTCTGGACCCTTCTGTGGTTGTCTTCACCAGTTCCACTAATAGCAGACTAACTAATGCTGCTTAATTAAATCCAACAGACTTAAACTTTTTTGCTCACATATATCTTAAAAGAACTTAGAATATTCTTTACCACTCACTTCTAAATTGACATCCAAAGGTTTTTCAACATGTTTCAATTTTGTAAAAAAGGAGGTAGGATATAGATGAATATTTTATAAAATGAAGAGGAGGAGGCCAGGCATGGTGGCTCATGCCTGTAATCCCAGCACTTCGGGAGGCCAAGGTGAGCAGATCACCTGAGGTCAGGAGTTCAAGACCAGCCTGGCCAACATGGTGAAACCCCATCTCTACAAAATACAAAATTAGCCAGGCGTGATGGTGGGTGCCTGTAATCCCAGCTACTTGAGAGACTGAGGCAGGAGAATCGCTTGAATCCAGGAGACGGAGGTTGCAGTGAGCCAAAATTGTACCATTGCACTCCAGCCTGGGTGACAGAGCAAGGCCCCGTCTCAAAAATAATAAATAAAAAGAGGAGGAGCAACTGTAACTAGAATCAATATTTCATGATATGATTTGATAATATTAACTACCTTGTGAATTAAAAGCACACTGAATCATCTGAAAGAAATTAATAAAATTTTAAGCTGCTACTTTATCTTGAGCTTTTTGGTAGTTCTGCAGAATATTCTAGTTCTAGTTAGAAGAATCAACCTCACTAACATATAACCGCTTCCTGTGTCCTAAATTCAGAACACCCCACTTCAGGCCCCAAACACTGTTTCTAACGGTACATTTCACCTTTGTCCAAATATCCATAAGACACGAGGTGCTATGGATTTAATTATTTAAAGACAGGAAATGCTAATGGGTAGAAGTCAAAAGTCTTTTGACTTGAGGAGTCAAACAAAATTTATAAATCAATATATCCCAGAATATGTACCATAGTAGGTTTGGGATGGCACCATGTACAAACTCAGTCTACATCTCAGACAAAGTTTTTAAAAGATCCCATGTGAAAGTTGAGAACCTGGAAATTTTTCTCCTAAAGTTGTCTGTGACTGTTTATTTCTTAGAAAATCTTTGTTTGAAGTTAGAAGACTGCTGTGATAGATATTTGAACAAGTAGCCAAGAAAAACAGATGTGCTGGCTCTTTTGGCTTTCCATGTAAACAGTCAAGGAAGCCAGCATGGCAAATGGTTACATTCAACCTGTGGCTTCCATGTTTTTGATGGAAAGATAAACACCTTTGTTGTTAATAGATAAACAATTTCAACTGGAAGAAAATAGCATGACTAAAAGTTAAGTGTATTGAAGCATAAAAGTTACTTTTGTATATTTGAATTTGGAAATGTGATCCCTCAAAATGTTCTTATAAAATAGCTAACTAGTTTAGTGAATTTTAGTTTATATCATTTTGTAAAGTTATGTGGATTTTGGCAGTTATGCCTTATGATTGTCATTTTAAAATAACATGGCTATTCATATATATGTGTAGTAATACACAAAGTAGTGTGTAAATAAAATTCAGTTTATTAGGAATTTTATCATTGGATGTAATAATTACAAAGACTTCCACTAAGCAACCTTACAAGTTAATATAGTTTTTCTAGATAACAAAATACTTTTACCTTATACTTTAGAAATCAGAAATTACATATTTTATGTTGTTTGAAATTAACCTCTGTGTTTGCCTCTCAGCAGTCAATAGAGTAGCTTGTTTTTTTTTTTAATTGTATGCTTTCTTTAGAGTTTCTTTTGAGTTTCACCAGACCATGTCTAACATAATAGTGATGATTTTTGACAAAATGTTTTGTTGTTAATGTTAAGATCCTAAATTAAATTACATTTTACTGAAATGAAACCATGTAAATGATGTAATTGAACTTAACTATTATTTAAAAATTGGTGAAAATAGAGTAAGATTTCCTGCCTAGGACACAAGCACTAGAACTTTGTTTCTCAAAATGTATTCTTTCAAACCTCATCATGAACATAGAGATGCTGGTTAAGATACAGATTCCTACACCTGCTACGTGGTAATCTGCGTTTTGATCAAGCATCCTGGATGATTCTGAAGCACAGGAATCTGTGAAGACCGCTATTCTAGGGCAACATTACTTAATCATGGATGATCCAAAACAGAAAGAGGCACCTCAAGTCCTTTTTCAGCAGAGTCCAAATAATAAAGTAATAAAAAGAAACGATGGGTCCTGGAGACATACCCCCTTCTTTACATCTTGACTGTGATAGCCTAATTCAAATGTAACTCTCCTGTCTTTGTAGCTGTGACATTTTATCCTCATTACCCTCCAAAATACCAAATATTTCCATTCATCACTTACTACAAATGCCCTGAAATTACATGCAGAATGCTTATAAACTATGTTTACCCGAATTGCTGTAGAAGAACAAGTATTTAATTAACTGCCATAAAAAATTTGCTTTGTCATTTTTAAATACAGATTTTTAGTGATGCATTAAAATAACAAATACAGATATTTTAGTTTAATTCAGTAAAATGGAACCAGTATAACCTGTGTTTTCACAAATGAAGTGATTCAGAATGGGTTTGTCAGCACCAATGGGGCCTTTGCACGCAGAAGTAGGATAAATAGCACATTTCTGTCCCACATTTTTCCTAAAATGAAGGCAGTCTCTAATCTCTCTTTCCACAAACCTTTATGCACTAAACTGTGTGCCAGTGACATAGGAAGCTCATTTTGCTTGTAATGGGCCATATGCTTGTCTAGTAGATCATTTGTGAAACCGAAGTTTGCTATTATAATGTGACAGGTATGTAAATAACTTTTATCAGTGATCTCTGTAAAATTGATTCTTCCTTTCCCTTGTCATTTTAAAAGGAAACTTTATTTCAGCGTAGAAAGTGCATTGTCTGAACTCATCAACACCCTCTCTATCCTTCCCCCCCCCCAATTTGTTGCAGACCAGGATGAAAGAGCAGCTGAGCTCAGCAGGGAGCAGAATGAGAAAACCATCCGGAGCACGCAGACTGCGCTCCGCAATTTCCGTGAGTTCCTCATCTCCAAGTATCCTTCTGAAACAAGAGAGATTTATGTCATCCCTTGCAAGGAGTTGGATGCCTACCTTGCCTCTTTCTTTGTTGATGCCAGGCAGAAGGATGGGTCCGAATACGAACCCAACAGCTTGGCCAATTACCAGTGTGGGCTTGAAAGGTACCTAAAGGAACACAGGTATGGCTACAGCATCACCAGGGATAAGGAATTCAAGCGTTCCCAAGAGGCCCTGAAGCAGAAGCAAATTGAACTCCGCTGTAAAGGAAAAGGAAATAAGCCGCACAAGTCCATGAAGCTCACCTTTGCTGATGAGCTCATCCTGCGGAAAAGGGGACTACTAAGCCGTTATAATCCTGAGGGTTTGCTCAACCTAGTCTGGCTCAACAACACAAAAGCTTTTGGGCATTGCACAGGCTTCCATGGATCTACCTTAAAATGGGGTGATATCCGGCTCCGGGTAACAGAGACAGGTCTGGAGTACTTGGAGTGGATGGGTCAGGACACAGGAGACCTGAATGCCAAAACCAAGAGAGGGGGGACAGACTCCCGTGTGTATGCCACCCAGCACGCCCCACAGACCTGCCCTGTCCAGGACTATAAGGAGTATGCCCAGCGGCGGCCTCCCGCCATGCGCTACGAGGATGCCCCTTTCTACTTATCCATCAAGCCAGTCGTTAACTTGGCCGCTCTGCATTGGTACAACTGCCAGGCCCTTGGCAAGAACAAGCTGGCCAAGATGGTGAAGACCATGTGTGAGAAGGGCAACATCCCTGGCAGGAAAACCAACTTCAGTGTGTATCAGAGCTGCAGCACCTTGTCTGAAGCCCAGAGCAACCAGCTGGTGCTGATCTGTAACAATCTGAGCCAGCAGGCTGCCCAGTCAGTGGCTGGCCACTCCAACAATGGCAATTTCATCGTCTCCGCCTCCTATGACTCTTCCTCAGATACCGCTTGACCAGGTGGCTTGAGCAAGACTCCAGTTTGGTTACCATGTCCAGAGAAACTGTGATTATACACCGCTTCTCATTCCCCTTCCTGTGCCCTCAGTGTTAATTCACTTTATAAAAATATAAATATATAATATATTTTCTTTTTACAAATAAGCCAATGGAGATAATTTGGTATTACTAACATAGTATTTATAGGCTTAAGACAGATGTACTTGTGAGTGATCAAATGTAATTACTGTTACAGACTTTACAAAACCGTATGTGGTTCTCAGGCAACACATAGTAGAGAGGGAATTCTGTTTTTTAAAAACTGTCAGAAAGGAAATTGAGAGTCATCCTAGACTTACATGCTTGCGTCCTCAACTCCTGCTTTTCCTTCCCACCCCAACTCCCATTTTTTGTCTCCTTAATAAATGGCTTTATTTTTTTAATTTTTAAAATTCTATATTAATCAAGAGGAGACATTAACTTTACTGCTGACACAAAACTGTATTCAGCTAGATCCAGAATATAAAAGTGTTGTATAAGCTCAACATCAAAATAATTTACACCTTCTCTTTTTTAACATGAGTTTTAATTCCTGTGCCTCATTTTTACAATGTATGAAAATCTAGATGTTTAGCTAACATCTTTTATTTTGTGGGGAAAGGGTAGGAGGAGGGAATAAAGGTGCCATTCTTTTGGGAGCTACATGATTTGAAAATAATATGCAAAGTCTAATATTGTGGCTAAAAAGACTGTTAACGTAGCTCATTTAACTATTGTGCTTGAACCTGGAAAGAGTGTTTCTTTTTTTTTTTCCCTAAGAAATGGGCATAAATGAACTTTGACAAGAAATTTAAACCTACCAAAGCTTTGAAAATGTTGCCAAGCGTTAAATTATGTATAAAGAGAAGGTAAAGGGTGGAAAGTCTTACTAAAAATCTAGAAGCAGTAGTCGAGACAACAAAAAAACTCATCCTCTTCAAAGTTCATATTCCCCGAATTACTTACTTAGAAGCATTAAACAGTCTCTTTTCTCCTGGGGCAATGCTGGGTATTTGACTCTGTAATTGAGATCCAAGGAATATAATATTGGCACTCATTTTAGGTAACAATATTTTGTTACCAGATTTTGCTGAATTCAAAGCATTCTTGAAAATGTGTGAGATTCTTCTACAGTAAATATAAATGCATTCATCTGTGATATCCTGCAATTATTATAATAATTTTGGTTAAACATTTGTGGCAGTTTTTCCAAGGTCTTTGTTTTCAAGTCTTGAAGCCTATGGTGAATTATTAGTTAAGATATTTCAAAAATAAAATAAATTTAGACATTAGAGCCACAATAAAGCTGAGCTAGGTTCCTATTCTGTATAATCAGCAACACACATAAACCCCAAATTTTGATTGTTTTGTTGGACCTGGGAATTCTATTGGGAAATATTTGTACTCCAAGGCAACCTCATAATTCACATTAGCTAGAAAGGTAGGTGGTATTTTGTACATTAATTTAGTGTATAACCAGGACAAATTTCATTCTGAATTGCTTTGCTAAATCATCACAGAGCTGAGCTCTCCCATGGTCAGGGAACTCCTTCCAACACCAAGTCATAAGCACATAAAGACCCGTTCCTCTAAGCTGTGACCTTTCATCTGGCTCGGGAGTGGGAAGTCAGCTGTGGACTTTATGTGGTGGAATTAACCTCATGTTCATGACTTTTCCTCCATAGAGAAGCATTCATTTATACATCTAGAAACAAGAAGAAAGGGCAATGTCTTGCTTTATGTTTTTGTATTGATAATGATGAAAGCTGCCATTTTTGAGCCAGCATGCATGCCAGCACTGTGCTAAGTGACTTACATGCATCACATATGTAAGTCATAGTTACTAATCATAAAAAAAAAAAAAAAAAATGGAAAACACAGATAAGGATAAAGAAAACAAAATATATACTGATGAGTCTTCTAGCCAAAGATTACCATTAACATTTTGGCAAATATTTCTTCAGACATATTGTAATACTTACATATTTATTTATGTATGCATTATCTTAATCTTTTCAGCAACTTTGAAAAGGTGAGTTATCTTCATTTTATGGTCAGGTCAAGATAAGTCAATTAGGTCATAGCTAAAGAAACGGTAGTCTGTCATTTCACTCCAGAGTTTTTTTCTATTTACCTTTCTCAGTACCAGCTCATAATTAATTTCCAGTGGTTTGAGCCAGAGCTGGGGACACAGTGTCTTAACATCTCTGAAGGATGTCTGATCAAAAGGAATGCTGAGTGATCTTTCATGGTGGCAGCATGTCCTCTAGTCCTCTCCCACACCTATACATTTGGAGCCACAGAGACTCTTTCTCCCAGTTCTCTTTACAGAACCTTCTTGTTCTTATTCTATAGCTAGTCCTTACGGCATCAGACAGCTTACTTTAAGGGAACTCTTTAAAATATATAGTTATTTTATGTGGTTACCTCTCATATTTAAAAAAAGTTCTCTGTAAAACACTTAAAATGTTATGTTGCATCTAATTTTTAATTTACATAGTTTCTAAATTTTTGATATGTTTCTGACAGCACAGTAAGTTTGTCTTAAGGAAGAAGAGCACTCAGTCTGCACTGAGAAAGCAGAACTAGAAAATGTCAGTTCCCTATCTGTGTTTGTTGAGGTACTAAAATGAAAATCTTTGTCCTGCTTAATCATATTGCATCTTCATTTAGAAGAACACAATTAAATTGAGAATGTGAATTTTTTTTTTATTTATATTTTTCTGTGATAACTCAAACCAAATAGGAACATCATGACTTTTAGTTTCAGAAAACTGTTTTCTGAGTAATGGCTTGGTAGAAGCATAGCCAAATTACAGTATCTGTCTTTTTTTGTTTCTTTGTTTGTTTGTTTGTTTTAATAGAGACAGGGTCTTGCTCTGTCGCCCAGGCTTCAGTGCAGAGGTGCAGTCATAGCTCACTGTCAGCCTCAAACTCTGGGGCTCAAGAGATCCTCCCGCCTCAGCCTCCCAAATAGCTAGAACTACAAGTGCACAGCATCACGCTTGGCTAATTTTTTGTAGAGATGGGGTCTCGCTGTGTTGCCCAGGCTGGTCTCAAACTCCTAGCCTCAAGAGATCCTCCTGCCTTGGCCTCCCAAAGTGCTGGTGTTATCTCTTGGAGTTAATTACATTATGAAAAATCTACAACTACCTCTAAATTTTGTGTTTTCATCTAAATGATACTGAAGAGATAGTACTGCCAGATGCCATTTTTATTATTTGTAATATTAAGAAAAAATCATGTTCATGCTGTGGCAGAGGCAGATGTCAAAATTGCATATATACTTTAGCAAAAATCAACAGTCCAGCAGGTGTTCACTACAACTGAATGTGCTGCCTTTTCAGGCAATCCTGTGGCTCAAATAAAGCCATATTTGCAGTACTTAACTTTATGATCAATGTAATGTCATGTAAGAAACCCTCCAGTGTTCCTCATATAACTGAAAGTTTTGCACTACCTACAATAAAAACACTGAACACTGTCAGCATTTGGATAACATAGCTACATAATTTGGTCTTTCTTTTCATAATCATGTGAGTGACTATTGAAAACCATAGGTGCTAGCTATTAAAAAAAAAACTAATATTTGAAAAAATTAGAGATAGGATATTTATTCAAGACAGCTTATTCTAGATTCCATTTGATACAGTTATTAGGGCTGGTCTGAATATGACTTATAAATCAGCAATTTAGGATATTTATAATTATTTTTCCCTATGGCTAAATTTTCCCTATGTTAAATCACTGCCTGTTCTACAAAAGAGTAGTCTGAAAATCTTCTAGCATACATTTGATCTCTTTGGTTTTTCAGTTAGATTACTGTTAGCTGAAACTTTCATAGCATTTACTTGTCTAAATCATATGGCTTAGCTTCCAGATGCAATGAAATCAATGACTTTATTGAGATGAAAATTTGTAGTCAGATCAACAAATATTTATTGAACAGCTAGGGGCCAAACTGGGAGGGATATAAAGATACATAAAATAGTCCCTGCTCTCAAGGAATTTATAAAAGACATTGTAATAAAAGTAGTTCATTTTGAGAGCCTAGCAAAAAACTCTATGCTAATACTATTTTGCATAGTTTTCCGAACTTTGTACTCATGCAATTTATCCATTATTTATTCATTGAATATGTAGGTTTGCTGCGGAATACATAATGCTGCTTTGAGAATTTTCTGGAGAATCTTTCTTAGAGCCTATTTTAAAATCAATAAAGTGAAGGCATTTCTGTACCATCCGTTGTGTTCATGTAGGTGCACATATGCATCAGAATGTGCAGATCCGTCATCAATGACCATTATCTCTTGAGCACTGATAGTGTGCCATTGTACTGAGTGCTTTATAAGTTGTTTCACTTAATTCTCACAATGGTCCTATTAGCTAAGTATTATTATTTCCCTTTTATAATTGAGGAGATCCAGAGAAGTCAAATGGCTTGCCCATGTCACAGTTAATATGTAAGAGCATCCGTATCTGAAATTAGATCCAGATCCCATTAAGCACTCTCTTTTTCTGCTATAGCTGCATGTTCAAGAAATGATTTGCTGTGCTTCTGTAGACGCTCTGAAGTTGTAAATTATAAATGAAATCCCAGGTGTAATAAAATCATCAATATTAGTTCAGTTCCTCATTGATGGAGATCAGTGCCATCACCAGCACGTTTGTTAGCACAACGTTATTGAGGCCCCATTACTGTAGTAGTTTGAGATGAGATGTTAACCAGTTTGTTTACCCCTGGTTACCAGCAGACAGCAGAAGTTTGTGTCACTCTTTAAAAAACACCTAACTTTGGCATGGAGGCAAGTGTGTATATGCACAAGGAAGTATATATTTAAGTGATTGTAATTTATTTTTACCCCAGTTAAAGCCAAAACCCCAATTTCAAGAGAGTCCTTTATAATTCAGGCAGGGAAGGGTCTAGGCAGAGGGAATGCCTACAAGCCAATATCGATTGCCATTGACCAGATACTAAATATGAATTAGAGGTAGACTGTGAACCTATTAAGAGTTTTCCTGGTTCAACTATCTGCAGTTTAATGTGAGACAGATGATGATCTTAATCATCCCTCTTCTGACTGATTTTATCTGTAGGAAAGGTATATTTTGATCCTTATTTCTCTAGCCAAAATAAAGCTGTAATACTAAGCACCTGTAAATAAAAACTCTCCCATATGATAGAAGAAATATATACGTAAGCCTAGGGAGGAAAGTCAAGGGGAATGTATAATTTCTTGCAGCAAGATATTTTTTAAAGCATTCATTCATTTAAAAATAGTTACAAGTACTGAAAGAATTAGCAAGTTCTCTGTCAGTTTAATAAATGTTTCCCAAATAGAATTCTATTATACAAGTTATGTCTCTGTACATCTACCATGTGATATGGTACAGACAGACAATGATGAGTTAAGAAGTGCACACTGGCAAGGGCATCCTCAGTTGTTGTTTAATGCATGGTATTCAGACATTGCTTTCCCTTCCCACTTGCATCTGGTTGAGATGATATTGAGTGTATAGCCTTTCATAAAGCAAAATGATGAAGCTAGGATAATTTTAGAGATCCTTGCCATCAGACAGAACTGGAATAAAGAAATACATCACAGATATCATCCTGTTGGGAGTTGGTGTATTTCTAGTGATATAACAACAGAAAAGAAGAGATGATATTGATGAAATACCAAGAACTCTACTTTTACTTTTCTAAACAGAAAAGGAAGACATTTAAAATTTCTCATGGTCCAGCCTGTTTGTAAATTGACCAGTTGGGCCTGCCAAAGCTGAGCAAAAACTTGAAAATTATTTTTTTAATGGCATTTTAATACACTTGAGTTCTTATGTAAACAATGACTTTTGTGAATTAGAACCAGAGTATTAATTAGGTCAGAATCCCAGTTTGATTAGAATATTAATTAGGTCTGAGTATTAATGTAAACCATTGTCTTTGTTGAATTATTAGTCATAGAGGCTAGATCTGGAAAGGACCCAAGAGATCATCTAGCCCAGTGATTTTCACGCTGTAGAGAGTAGGAGTCACCACGTCCTCATGTAGGTGGGGAGTGGGGAAGGCAAGGAGATAGAAATAGCCAAGAGAACACAACCTCAAACAAATTCCCCAGAGGTCTCATGTTTCCTATCCCCTCCCCTCCTTCTTTGAGACTCACTAGACTGACTGAGCTGCTGTTACCTCTGGAATGCATCCTTCAGGTGTGCTAGCTGGAAAGTAAAATTGGAAACATCTAATCCACCCTTTTATTTATTTATTTTTCGAGACAGGGTCTTGCTCTGTTGTCCAGGCTGGAGTGCAGTGGCACAATCAAGACTCACTGCAGTGGCACTGCAGCCTTGAACTCTTGGGCTCAAGCAGTCCTCCCAACTCAACTTCCTGAGTAGCTGGGACTACAGGTTCATACCACCATGCCTGACTAATTTTTAAAAAATTTTTGTAGACATGAGATCTCAGTGTGTTGCCCAGGCTGGTCTCAAACTCCTGGACTCAAGTGATCCCCCGACCTCAACCTCCCAAAGTGCTAGGATTACAGGTGTTGACACTGCTCTGGCCTAATCCACCCTTCATTTACAAAAGAGGCAACAGCCCCAGAGAAAGGAGGTGAATGCCGAGGTGCGCACACCTTGTTAGGGTGTGAGCTTTCCCTTGTTGGGGTTAAAGCCAGGACTAGAACCAGGCACCCTGGCTTCCTGTCCATAGGTAGAGTTTAGAGAGGAAAAACAGCCCTGTATTTCTGCTTCTTGTTTTTCCAAATTTTAATTGTTTTAAAACCCACAGATTTCTCTTAGGAGTAGATTCAAGCTGCCAGGTTCCGATAGGCTGTTTTGAATGTGACATTTCATTTTTCATTGTGTTGTGTTACATCTTAGTTTTAGCAACTTTTCTTTTTGGAGTTTGATAGGAAAATCTGTAAATGTAATTGTTCTTTGATTCTAACGAACATCTCTCAGCTTACCCCATTTATATTTCATTTTCAATTATGGAGGGGAGACTACAGTCTTCAAGAATATCAATCCTAGTTATAGATTATGAACAAGTACATTTTTGTTTAATTTGATATTCACTTGGATATCGAGCGACATAGCATATATACTACTGGTTCTGAATGCAACCCATAGTATTTTTTAGTCTATGGCAAGTTTTAAAAATCATATTTAAAGTTTTGGGACATATCCTCAGTCAAAAGGATCAAATTTCTATCAACATAATTAGGAAATTTCTGAAGTAAATTAATTTAGAGATAGTAAAGGGGGAAAATGGTAACTAAAGGAAGAGGCCTACAGTAAGTAGATGTAGAAATACAAACTTACTTAAATGCAGATTATTTGTATTTCTCATCTTGCTTACTCTTCTGAAAAGGAACTCAAGCATAAATATTTAAACACTTCACAAATTTTTGTTTTACAAATCATACTTACCAGATCATAGTTGAAAAAAGTTCAAATTTTAGATGTTTTTTAAAAAGGTACGGTGTGATTTGTTTTTTTATATAATGTTGAATTATGTTAGACTTCTAATGTTTGTCTTGGTATTACACTGGAATTAGACAGCATTTTTACCATTATACATTCATTTCAATAAGAGCTTTGAAAATGCTTTGGCATTGTTTGTTTGTGATGAGTAGAATTAGGAAGATATCAGCAATATAGATTCCTAACAGTAATTGTGTATACTGTATTTTAGTGATTTTTATGTCCATTTATTTTCTGTAATTCTTTTATAAATCCCTTAGTATTCTTCCGCTAGAAATTAATTTATAATTGATTATTTATATTGGATGAAGTAGGAGGTCCATGTTTAGTATTAACCCACTCAGATTAACTTTATCTAACTGAACTTTTATATCTATAATCCATTAGATTGTTACAACTTTTTAAATAGCATTTATAACAAAATAACTTTTGTTTTATAAAACATTTGTTACAAAAAAAACACCTTGCCAAAAATCATTACGATTTCTATGCATTGTGTAATATTCAGTGATGTTGAGATTTTGCATGTTGTTATAGGTGCTCTTTCATATGTACGTTTGTGGTGTTGATGTGGAGTTGTTAACCACTGCTGCTATCACTTGTTGTAGTTAAACTGAAAAACTGTTAAAAGGCTGTGCCAGTCAACATTTCTATGTGTGACTTAAGTAACTATGTACTTCATTGTTTAATATTTTGAGCCAGCACTTAGTGGCCTCTACAGAAGGAAATATTGTAGTTGTCAAAGTGGTGCCAAACTTGAAAATCTTGTGTCATATTTATAATTCCAGGTTAGGTCAACTTTTCTTCGACACTTTCCAAGCTCTTTGAAAGCAGAAAATATTTGCAAAAGAGAAAGAAAGCAAGAACTCTGAATTTTTCTAGTACTCTCTCCTCTAGAATTTTAAACATTTTTTTCTTTTGATACTTGAGTATCTTACAGAAAAATCCAATCGAATGACAATAGAGCAGTAGAATTTCCCTTGATCTGGATATTTTTAGGCTGAATAGTATAATAGTAGAGGACTATGAGGTGCATACATTATTTTTGTTGGCTATCATGGCTTATTGTTTGAATTTCATTTAATAATATTCAGGCTGGACATGGTGGTTCACACCTGCAATCCCAGCACTTTGGGAGGCTGAGGCAGGTGGATCACCGGAGATCAGGAGTTCGAGGCCAGCCTGGCCAACATGACGAAACCCAGTCTCTTCTAAAAATACAAAAATTAGCTGGGTGTGGTGGCTCACACCCATAATCCCAGCTACTTGGGAGGCTGAGGCAGGAGCATTGCTAGAGCCCGGGAGGTGGAGGTTGTAGTGATCTGAGATCACACCACTGCACTCCAGCCTGGGTGAGGGAGCGAGGCTCCAACCCAGAAAAAAAAAGAATATTCAGTAATTTTATTTCCTTTATAAAGAACCATTGAAACCTCACAGTTCCCACTTGTTAACTTTTACATTCAGCATTTACACAGATTTACTTAACATACTTGGTTGCCTTATGGCCATCAGGATTTCTTCATGCCCACCTGTCTGGTACCTGGTGTTTCTATCTTGCCTCAGCAATTCCGAACAAACTGAAAGTAAAGACAGAATTGTTTCAACAGATTGACTCTACTACACATTGTTAAAATTTAATATGAGGGAAATACCACTATACTTTTATTTATACTCTTAAAATGAGTGGGGGGAAACTGTCATAAAGTGTTAAGAAAAGAAGGCTGCTTCCTGAAGAGCCTTTTTACACCAACATGCCAGAACTCCACATTTGGTGCAGCGTTTCCTTCTGTCAGTTCAATGGGCTTATGATTACAAGATTCCTTTAATAAAGGGGTAGTCTCCTGAATTGTATAGAAACTGTGTGTGTGACTGTCAGATACGCAGCAACAGCCAGTGCTGTATTTGGACACATTGCTGCTGAAATTACTGAGTTAATTCCAAGACTATTGAAACTAATTCATCAAGGTCCCCACCACCTCTTTGCTTAAAGGAAAACAAAGGCAGATTTTAACTGTGAGCCTTTTCTCTAGAATATGCTATAGACATTTGCCCCTCCGTGAGGTGATAAAGCAATAAAAATAAATTTAATTATGTGTGGTCTAAAGAAGTTCTGCCTTTGTCCATTGGCCTCCAGAGTCACACAAAAGTATTTCTACATCAGAGATTTTCAGGCAGAGCCTTTGTACCAAGAATTCCTTTCATATTTTGGACACCAAAGATTATGGCATGATACATCCTGATGATTAACAATTTAGCAATGGGCACATTTATTTGAGTCCTGCTCTTGGGTTTATTTCCCACCTTGGGGTCTTATGTACATTTTGTATTTCTGTCCTGAGGCCTTTTTACCTCGGGCGGTTTTTAAATCAAATACATATATATTTATTAGGTTTCTAATTTATAGAGTTTCCAATTTTTCCCACAATTTTAAATGTTTTCACTGCCAAAGTTAGATGTACATTTGCTAGATTAACTCCATGACTGGTAATAGTTTGTACTTTTTATGTTGTAGTCTGAAAATGTAACTCTAACCCTGTAGGCCTGAAACCTGGTGGGAAAATGATCGAAAGTGTTTTAGATTCAACAGACTTACTACATATGACTTATCTATTAAAATGAAGAACTTTCATGGTTTACTAGAATGAATGCTGTATTCAACTTCAACAAGGTCTTCCATCCTTCTTATAAATCTTAAGAATGCATTTAAGGTTTCTTTCACTTTTACTTTATCCCTTGGAAGTTAATTGGGAATAAAAAGATTTATCAGTTTAGTCACTGTAATTTAAGACCAGGCATCTGCTTAGAAATACAATAACCACAATTAATACTTAGAGAAAATTGTTTCAACAGATCAACTCTGCTATGTGAAAAAAATATCGTACTGTTCTTTGAGGATGCATTTACTTTTCCCCAAATTTGATAGATTGTTATTTTTTTATATTTTTTTCTGGGCACTTGGTTTTTAACTGATTTACATGAAAAAAGCACATGTGCCTGTTTCACTCAAATCATATTTTGAAACTTTTTAAAAGCTGCTAGTTATAGTTTGTGAAAGAGGAGAAAGGTGAATTGAAATAGAGGGAAATTTCTGTTACTGTGTCAAATATGTGACTGATGATTTTGGTCAGATAATCTGCTGCCTGTCAATATTTGTAATAGAATTTTTTGTTAAGAGTACTCTCAGTTTCATCTTTATTTTGCTGCTCACTGATTTTTTACACTAAGATGTTCTCATCTTTGTCAGCTCACTGTTTTTGCTTCATATTTGTCTGTATACTTGTGCTCTAAATAAAAATCTAGTTTTATGTCTAGTTTATTCCATTGTGTGTATGTTTGCCTTTAATGTAGTGTAATTTTCTATTGTTTTTGATATTTGTTGGTACAGCCTAAAACTTATGGAAATAAGAAAAGCAATCCAATAAAGTCAGCTAATGAGTGTCAACAGTGTCTCTATAATGAGAGCATGCTTGAGTCACAGTGTTTTGTCTGTATTTGGGCATGATGACCAGTCTTCATCCATTTAATAAATTGTTTTCTGCAAAGCTGGCTGATTTTTGTAGCTACAACAAACAAACCACATTTTGAAAAACATGTTGTCGACCTGGACATTGTGCACTGGCCTCAGGATACACAGTCAGTGCAGATTGAGCCAAGCAGCCCATGTGCAGTGTTTCTAACCACTGACATGGAGGGGAAGCCCTGGAAGGGGAAGCCTTGTGCATGTGACTAGGGTAGCAACAGTCCTTTGTATAGGATCTACAGTTGAATTGATCGTGGGCTGCCTGGAGCCCCAAGCCTGAAAATCCTGTTAATAGAAAAGAAAGCCCCGCTGCAAACAGTGAACGCGCTTGTTTTTGTGTGGAGCTCTGTTGGCCATTTTTCTTTACCTCGAGTAATCCCCTTGTCAGACACTTCTTAAAATAGGTGCAAAATTATACTAAGCTGAGGCTGGGCACAGTGGCTCATGCCTGTAATTCCAGCACTTTGGGAGGCCAAGGCAAGAGGATCGCTTGAAGCCAGGAGTTTGAGACCAGTCTGGGCAACAAAGGGAGACTCTATTTTAAAAAATAATTTTTAAAAAATTTTTAATTATACGAAGCTAAGGAGATGCCATGTTCTAAAATTACTTATTTTAGGAGAATCATTTTAGTCAGATATAATTTTCATGTACCATTTATTACCTTTGGCACAATGATGGTGTTCTTTGAGCCAAATAGGAATGGCTCTCCAAAATTAAGTTGGTTAACTTCAGACACATTTTTTGTGTCACTAAAATCGTTTAATAATGAAAAAACATGTTAAAACATCTGAAAATACAACATCTCTCATACAGAATTACTTGCAGAAATGCAAATGTTTTTCTTTCATGGCTGAATAGTCCACCAGTCTTTACTCACAGTTGAATATTCCAAATAGAAACAATGACTGTATTTTTGTATGATGATAGATTATATACATTACAGGTAGTTACACCTTTATATTTTCATAGTACTTAAACAAGGAGCTCATCTTTAAGTGTGCTTGCAAGTTTTACATTTAAAATGTGACAAATTTTATTTCCTTGCTAGGGAAAGAATATTAGAATTCAAGTTGAGTAATAACTACAAATCAAATAATGTTTTCCTTTTTAAAAGTCTTATTTATTTTCAATTTATTCATACTTATCTTTTTGAAGAGGATTCGATGTGACTAAAATGGCTAATATGTATGGAAAGTTTAATGGTGATATATCATCTCAAAAGATAATTTTGAATGCAAACACTGAATTTGATGGCAAACATTTTTAGAGTGAACGTATGAATAAATGGAAGGCTAGGCATGGTGGCTCATACCTGCAGCCCAGCACTTTGGGAGGCCAAGACAGTAGGATCACTTGACCTCAGGAGTTCAAGACCAGCGTAGGCAACATAGTGAGACCCCATCTCTACAAAAAATTTTAAAATTAGTCTGGTATGGTGCTGCGCACTTGTCCCAGCTGCTAGAGAGGCTGAGGCAAGAGGATCGTTTGAGCCCAGGAAAGGAGATAGGGGATACAGCAAGCCGTGATCACGCCACTGCACTTCAGCCTAGGGAATAGAGCAAGAGCCTGTCTCAAAAAAAATAAAAATAAAAAAATGGAAGTAAAACCACGATTTGCTTTGTTAAGATTTATAATGCTTTGAAAATGCTAAGGCAGTAAGTAGACATTTATTACTAATAATTGGTAAATACTAGTATCAAATCAGAAGTAAAAATCACAGGACTCATTATCTATAGATAAGAATGTTTAACATTTTCATGTTTTATTTTGGACTTCTTCCTTACAAAATATACTTCAAAACTAATCCAGTTGTATTTACCATTTTGTACGTTTGTAAAAGATCTTTAGTTTTTGAAAGTAGATTGTTATGTAGCTACATATTTTTCCATTGCGCAGATGTACCAAAATCTATTTTATAATGCTGTTGTTAGATTGGATTTGTTTGCAGTTTTTTGCTTTTATAAATTTGCCTTAAAGAACATCCTTGAGGATACATTTTTGTATACTTCTCTGATTAAATCCTTAGGATACATTTTTAAAGGAGGAATTCCTGGGCTAAATAAAAAGCACATTTTATTTATTTTCCTATATATATTTCCAAAGTCCTACTGATTTTTTTAACTTGCAAATATAATATGTTCATATTGCAAAACTTAAAGTTCCATGGAACTAATCACTAACCAATGTGATGTGTCTCCAGATTTTTTCTACATAATTATAAATCATTTAAATTTTATTTTTCTTATGAAAATTGGAATATTGCTATGTATATTGTCCTAGAGTGAATTTTCTTTTAAATTAATATATTGTGGAACTGTTTTCATGTTAGCATATAGAACGGTAACAATTTTTAATGACCGCATGTAAATATATATATATATATGCACGATTATTTTATCATCTGCTAGTGGGTTTTGGTGATCATCTATGTTCATTTATCTTTGCACACTTGTATATTTCTGTATTTAGTCAAAATTGCCCACCGAAAAGTTGTACTGATGTAGACATCGTTCAGTATTGACTGAGAGTGCAAGCTCCCAGCAGCCTGGCCAACATTTAGATATGGACCTTTTTGTGTTTTTGATAATCTGGCCAATGAAATATATCTCATTTCAATTATAATGGCTATTACTAATGCATTTTGTTGTTTGTATCTGTTCTGTGAATAATTGCCTGTCATATCCTGGGCCCTTTTGCTAACAAGTTATTTTTCCTGTTGATTTGTAGGAGCTTTTCGTATGTCCTTGGTTTATGTTTTATAAGTATTTTCTCCAGTTATGTTTATTATCTTTTAAAATTTGTTCAGTGCAGGATTTTCCAAATTTTTTGACATCTAATCATCTGTATTTTATACTTTTTGGGTTGTGTTGTGCTGAGAAAGACTTTCTTTCCTCAATTCCAAAATCATGAAAATCTGTCTTCTTTAAGGAAACAGCTTTAAAAAAAAAGAAAAAAGAGCCATTTAGATATGTGGGTTTTGTGTGTGGTATGAAACAGGTATCTAAATTTGCTTTTGTTTTTGCTTTTCCAACTCAACCAATTATACCATTTATTGAAGAGTCCATCTTTCCCCAACAATTTGAATTAGAGTCTTTATTATACCCTCATTTTGCATATTTGCAGACCTTTTCTGGATTCTCTTCTGTAGCAATGATCTATTTGTCTCTTTCTTACAAATACTAACTTACAAATAGTAATTTACAATTTATAGTGGTGTTATGGTACATTTTTTTTCAGACAAGGCCTCCCAATTATTTTTGAAATTGCCTTCCTTTTCTTATACATTTACTTTCTTAAACTTTAGAAACATCCTAACAAGTAACAACAATCAAAAAAGGGGGGATTTTAATTAGAATTACATTTAATTAAAGATTACATGAAGAAATTAAATATCTTTATAATATTGAGTCTTCCCATCTAGGTTCATGGTAGAACTCTTCATTTTTTAGGTTTGCATATACATTTTTAAAGGAATTTTTAAGGATTTTTTAATGTTTTCTTATTGAATTATACAATAATTATTGAAGTACTCATACTTACTGAAGTATAGCTTGATTAATTTTTATGAAGCTAATATATTGCTGTAACCACCACCTGGAGGGAGACATAGAATTATTACCTGAACCCGAGAAGCTTCCCTCATGCGCCCCCCCTTACCTCCTTGAGGTAACCACTGACTTCACCATAGAGTCATTTTATCTGTTTTTGAATTACATAAATGGACCCTTTCAATATACTCTTCTGTGTCTGGCTTCTTTTGCTTAACATTATGTTTGTGGGATTCTTCCATGTTTTTGCATACAGTTCACTCCAGTAGTCCACTCCTTGTTGCTATTTTATAATAATTCATTGTATAGATATTTTATAATTTTATATGCATACTATTGTTTATGGGGTCATAGGGTCATTTCCAGTTTGGGGCCGTTTATTATTTGTTGTACTATTATGCTTTTATGAACACTCATACGTTCATGCCTTTTGGTACACATATGTACACATTTCTGTTGGGTATATATTTAGGTGTAGGATTACTGAGTCATAGAATTGGTGTGTGTTCAGCTTTAGTAGATACTATTAGTGTCCAAAGTGGTTGCACAAATCGACACTTGTACCAGCTTAGTAAGAGTGTTCCTGTTGCTCCATATCTTCACTTTCACTTGACATTTGCAGATTTCATTTTTCATTTTAGACATTTTGGTGAGTGTATTTTAATTTATGTGTCCTGGAATATTAATATTTCTCTGCCCTGGAATATTAATGTTTCTGTGCAGGGCCCATTCACATTTTGTCCTTTTTTTTTTTTTTTTGATTTGTTTTTGAGATGGAGTTTTGCTCTTGTTGCCCAGGCTGGAGTGCAATGGCACGATCTCAGTTCACTGCAACCTCTGCCTCCTGGGTTCAAGGAATTCTCCTGCCTCAGCCTCTCAAGCAGCTAGGATTACAGGTGCCCACCACCACGCCCAGCTAATTTTTTGTATTTTTAGTAGAGATAGGGTTTCACCATGTTAGCCAGGCTGGTCTTGAACTCCTGACCTCAGGTGAACCTCCAGCCTTGGCCTCCCCAACTGCTGGGATTACAGGTGTGAGACACCATGCACGGCCGTCTTGTCCATTTTTAATTGGACTGTCTCCCTTCTAAATGATTTTTTTCCTCTTCAAAAAAACTTTTAAGTTCAGGGGTACATGGGCAGGTTTGTTACATAGGTAAACTTATGTCATGGGGGTTTGTCCTTCTAAATGATTTTTCAGGTAAGTGTACTGCAACATCTTCTGCCACTGTGTGGCTTGCCTTTTCACCTTTTAATGCTGCATTGTGATGAATGTCTAATTTTCATTTTAGTGGAATTCAATTTATCAACCTTTTACTTTTGGGGTAGTGATTGTGATCAATCTTACTTTAGGGGTAGTGATTTTGATGTCCTGTTTAAAAATGTGTGATTATCCCATGGTCATAAAACTGGTCTCCTGTTTCCTTTCTTCCTTTATTGTTTTACTGGTCACATTGAAGCCATGATCCATTTGGAATTGTTTACGATGTGAGGTAGGGATTCCATTTTCTCATAGTGTGTTGAAGATGTTTGTGTTTGTGTTTTTGAGCTCAATTGGCCTATAATTTTCTTTTATTGTATTGTTCTTTGCTTATTTTTATAGAAAAGTTACGCAGTCCTATAAAAGAAGTGAGTGTTCCTCTTTTTTTGTTCAGTAGCAGAGTTTGGCAGTTGGAAGTATTTACTGGTGAAACCCATATGAACCTGAAGCTTTATTTTGGTTTTTTAGTGTGTGTGCGTGTGTATTTTTTTTTTTTTTTTTTTTTTT
>NW_016808491.1:244228-287610 GCF_001698545.2 Rhinopithecus bieti | reverse complement strand
TTTTTTTTTTTTTTTTTTTTTTTTTTTGAGACAGTGTCTGGCTTTGTCACCAAGGCTGAAGTGCAGTGGTGCAGTCTTAGTTCACTACAACCTCTGCCTCCCAGGTTCCAGCCATCCTGTCACCTCAGCCTCCCAAATAGCTGAGACCAGAGGCACATGCCACCACACCTGCCTAATTTTTTTTTTAATATTTTATAGAGATGGAGTTTTGCCATGTCACCCACACTGGTCTCAAACTCCTGAGCTCAAGTGATCCGCCCACCTCGGCCTCCCAAACTGTTGGGATTACAGGCGTGAGCCACCCCGCATCTGGCCTCCATTTCTTTAATGAGTAGTATAAGACTATTCAAACTTTGTTTCTTATTCGGTTTTGGTGAACTGTGGCTTTTCTAGATATTTGTCCATTTTATCCCACTTTTCAAATTGATTGACATCAAGTTATTCATAGTATCTTTTTATTGTCTTTTTACTATTTGTAGGATCTATAGTGATAATTAACATGTTCTTCATTTCTGGTGCAATGATTTGTGCCTTCTCTCTTTTTCTTGCTAGTTTATTAGTCTTTTCAAATCCATCTCTTAATTAGTTTTATTATAAATTTATTTCCCATTTTATTGATTTACGTTATTAATTGTAGTGTTTCCTTCTACTCTTTTGGATAGATTTATTGTTCTTATAAATTTCTTGGTACAGTTGATACTCAACTTTTCTTCTTTTGTAGTCTGTGCACTAAATGCTATTATTTTCTCTTTAGGCGATAACTGCATCCCACAACTTTGACATGTATTGTCATTATCATTCAGTTGGAAATATTTTCTAATTCTCATTGATTTTTTTGTTTTACCAGAAAGAATTGTTACATATATACTATACATATATTACATTTTTTATATTATATTAATATACCTATTATTTAGAAGTATATAATTGCTTGTCAAATTATCTTCTTGTAATTGATTTCCATTTTATTCTACTTACATTAGAAATCATATTCTGAATTATTTAATCCTTTGAGATGTTGAGACTTGCTTTATGTCCCAGCATTTGTATGTTGGTAAAGGTGACATACACGCTTGAAGAAATGTGTATTCTGCAGCTGTGTTCTTTTTGTATCAATTAAGTTCAGTTTGATATTTGCATTGTTCACATCTATATCTATACTATTTTTTTGCTCCCTGTTTTGTCAGTTGTGGGAAAAGATATGTTAAAATCTCTTAATCATAGATTTGCCTATTTATCTTTAATTCTTTCAGTTTTTGCTTTCTGTATTTTGAGGCGTTGTTACCAGATCCATACAAAAATCTAGGATTGTTATATATACCTTCCTGTTGAATTTTAAAACCTCCCTGTTTATTTCTAGTAATACTTCTTGTCTTAGTCTGTTTTGTCTGTTAGTATATAGGTATACCAGCTTTCATTTGCTTATTGTTCCTATGGTATAACTTTTTTCATCCTTTTGCTTTGAATCTTTATGTTCTGTTTGTTCCTATATGTAAGGTTCTTGTATTTTTCCACCAGGAGAAGACAGCTGAATATTGTTCCTTTGCCCAGCCTGAAAACATTTATCTTTTAATTGGAATGTCTATAATAATGGATATATTTATGTTTAGATCTATCATCTTACATTTTTTGGTTCCATCTGTTCTTTATGCCTTGTTTTTGATTAAGCAAGTCTTTTTTTATCCCATTTTCCTCCTCTGTCAACCTATAAGTTATACATTCTTTTATTATTCTTACAGTGTTACCATACAGATGTAAACATGTGCTCTTGCATTATTAAGGTCTGCTTTAATTTTGCATTTTCATCATTTTTTGAACAATGCAAGAACTTTTCAAAACTAGCTTCAGTTATCCTCATTTGTGTTATTATAATATTAATTCTGTATATATTGAAAACCCCACAAGACATCAATAGTATTGTTTTAAACAGCTTATTCATTGAGAGGCACCTACATGTTCACACTTTCCAGTATTCTTCAGTTCTTTTGTCCATTAACTTGCTGCCATCTTTTTTCCTTTTGCCTGAACATCTGCCTTTATTTTTTAGCACTTGACTGCTAACAATGAATTTGCTTATTATTTTGTGTGACTGCAGCTGCATTTTACTTTATTTTTATTTTATTTTATTTTTTGAGACAGAGTCTCACTCTTTTGCCCAGGCTGGAGTGCAGTGGTGTGATCTCAGCTCACTGCAACCTCCTCCGGTTTCAAGTGATTCTCCTGCCTCAGCCTCCTGAGTAACTGGGATTACAGGTGCCCGTGATCACGCCTGGCTAATTTTTGTATTTTTAATAGAGATGGGGTTTCATCATGTTGGCCAGGCTGGTCTCGAACTCCAAACCTCGGGATCTGCCCACCTCAGCCTTCCAAAGTGCTGGGATTACAGGCATGAGCCACTGCACTTGGCCTTACCTTTATTTTTGAAGGATACTTTGCTTAGTATATATTTTAGACTTGTAGTAATTTTATTTTAGCATAAATAAATTTTGTTGAGAAACAAAATTTAATTTTGTTTTCTGACTTCCATCATTTCAGTTGAAAAATCAGTCAGTCTGATGTGCTGTATAAGGTAATTTGTCCTGTCTTTCCAGTTTCTTGTTAAACTTTCTCTTATGCTGGGCTAGGTGCAGTGGCGCACGCCTGTAATCCCAGCACTTTGGGAGGCCAAGGCGGGTGAATCACCTGAGGTCAGGAGCTCAATACCAGCCTGGCCAACATGGCGAAACCTCATCTCTAATAAAAATACAAAAATTAGCCAGGCATGGTGCTGCGTGCCTGTAATCCCTGCTACTTGGGAGGCTGAGGCAGGAGAATCGCTTGAACCTGGGAGGCAGAGGTTGCAGTAAGCAGAGATCATGCCACTGCACTCCAGCCTGGGCAACAGCGAGAGACTTCATGTCAAAAAAAAAACAATAAAATTTTCTCTTAATGTGGTGTTATGTGGGAAGTTGAAAAAGAAAAATAAAAAAGGCTGGGCACAGTAGATCACACCTATAATATCAGCATTTGGGTAGGCTGAGGCAGGCAGGCAGATCGGTTGAAGCAGAAATTGAGACCTCCCTGGGCAACATAGTGAAACCCCTGTCACTACAAAAAATTCAAGAATTAGCCAGGTATTGTGGTGCATGCTGGTAGTCCTGGCTACTCAGGAAACTGAGGCAGGAAGATCTCTTGAACCCAGGAGCACAAGGCTGCTGCAATGAGTTATGATAGCACCACTGCACTCCAGCCTGGGTGACAGAGTGAGACCCTGTCTCTAAAAAAGAAAAAAAAGAAAAAGAAAATTTTCTCTTTGACTTAGGTTGTCAGCATTGTTATTCTGTGTGCCTACATTTAGTTTTCCTTGTATTTATTTTGCTTGGTTAGGAAAGCTTCTGGAATCTGTAGACTGAGGTATTTTATTTTGGAAAATTCTCACCCAATATTGTTAAAATACTGCTTCTTCCCCATTCTCTCTTCTTTCTGGGACTCTTAATTACAAATATATTAGACATTTCACTATGTCCCATATGTCTATTTTGCTATTTTCTCTATATTCTTCTTTATGTTTTCTATATTCTTTTCTCTCTTTGCTTCAATTTGTTTTCTATTGACCTTTCAGTTCACAAATCATCTGTTATATGTGTTACACCTGCTTGTTACCCATCTATTGAATTATCAATTCATTATTGCCTTTTAATAATTTTTAAAGTTTGAAACAATCTTAAACTCCAAAAAGTTGCAAGTGTATTGCAGAGAACATTTTTTCTCAACCAGTTTTGAAGTTAAGTTGCCAGCCTGATGTAGCATCACCTGCAAGTGATTTCCTGTGACTTTTCTACAAATAAGGACATTTTCCTGCATAACCATAATATAATCATCAAAATTAGGAAATTAACCCTGATGCATTCTTTCCCTCTAAACATCTATTCCTATTGAAGTTTTGCCAGTTGCCCTAACAGTGTCTTTTATTGGAAAAGGATCTAATCAGAATCATGTATTGCATTTGGTTATATCCTGTTCCTCAGTCTTCGACTTTCCTTGCCTACTCAGAGTCCAGCACCCAACTGTGCTCTGCCACCCACATACACACAGATGCCATCCTTATCTGCTAAACTTATAACGCCCTGCACTGGGCCATCCTCCCAACCAGAGACACCTTCCTCATTCCATTCAAGCTTTAACATTTCATCCTAGGACACCCTCCTACATGGAAACCTTCATGCTGCTTAGGCTGTGACACCTCATACCAGGTCACCCCCATGCATGGAAGGCCTACTCACCCCAGTCAGGCCCTGACTTCACACAGGACGTCTCCTCACACCTCCCCCTGCTGCATGGATGCCCTTCTTAACCTGCTCAGATTATGGCACCACATACCAGGATGCTCCTCCATGGATACTTTTTTCTCTTGACTCAAGCCCTGTAACTGCTTGCCAGATTGCCAGATTGCCCCCATAATGTAAGATATTTCTCACCCTAGTGAAGTTCCAACACACCTCACTGGGCAAGTCTCCTATGCAGATGCCCTCCATGCCCTTACTAGAGGCCATTGCATCTCCTTCAATATACCCATACTGTGGTATAAATGTCTACCTCATCCTGCCCTACCAACAACTTTAAAAGTGCATAGTTCAGGAAGAAAAGGGAAGAAGAGGAACAAGAATAGAAAAAGGAAAGAATTCTAGAATTTCTGTTTTGTTAATAGATTCCAGTGCCCTAGTAAAATTCTGTCTTTTCATTATTTTCTTTAACATATTCAAATTATTTGTAAGTTTGTGTCAGAGAACTAAAATAATCCATGTTATCTGTAGGCCTATTTGTATTGCCTGATCTTTATCTTAGTTTTCATTCATTTGGTCTTGTTTTATGATGTGCCTGTTAACTTGTTATTGAATGCTGACCACTGTGTATGAAAACTTTTGAAGATGTTATCTTTCTCAAGAAAAGATTTAAATTTCTGTTAGCCAGCATGTAAGGTGGGTGGATCACTTTAATGCAGTCAAGACTGATCTATTTCCAGTTTCTGTAACTCTTACAGTCAAGCCCTTCCTGGATTTCAAATGAAAGTGGGATTGTCCAACGCGTCTCTCCTCTTTGGAAGGCCCCCACCTGAATTACTATTTTTGACTCCTCAGTGCCATACAGTTGCCTCTTGGTGATTTCTTTCTGCTTGGCTTCTCTGTATCATTTCTCCATATGTGGCTTAGGATCAGCAATTTCTGGAAGGAAAATTATATGCAGAGTATTGACTCATTTTTCTGTGGTTTCCTTCCTCCAGGATCTCAGTCTCTCAAGTGTTGACTGGCTGCTTGGTAGTCCTGTACTTCATGTACCTGTTCCACTGAGATTGCTGTAGACTTCAGGCTGCTGCTTTCTGTTTGGGTTCTGTGTCCTGCACTGCAGCTCCACAAATGCCTTAAGAGAAAAACATGGTGACCAGAGCAGGAATCACCTCTATGCATTTCCCTAATTTCTGGGATTTTTGCTTCTTGAGTTCTGATTCCTTTGGTTGTGTTCCAGTGGATTTTATCAAGGTTGATTCTCAGCAGGAGGAAGAGTATAATACCAGCGACTTCATCATAGTCCTAAAGTGGAAGTCCTCCACGTGCATGATTTTAAGTTTCCTATACATCATGCTTTCTTTCATGGTTCTTTACTTCTTTTGTTAACCTGTTCTAACTTTTGCTAGATAGATTGTAGTTGTTGAATTTTTGGTTCAAGATTGTATTCCATTATGCTTCATCTATTTCACAATTCTTTAACAAACAAAAAACTTCAATGAGATATATTTTACATACAGTATACAGTCCTTTCTTAACAATTGTATTCAGCTTTATTGCCACATTACTGGATGTTAAAAATAAATATTTGCTCCTCATTATGTCTTATGCCCTATTGTTTTCCCCTTTGTTCTTTCCATTTTTCATTTTGCTGGCAGCTATCTGTAACTAATTTTTTAAAAAATAGGGTGGGTGCTTGGATGCTGCTTCTTTTATGATTGAAAATATCTTTATTTTGCCCTAGCATTTGAATGCTGCTTTAGGTGGGTAATACATTTCTTCATTTACAGTCTTTTTTCCCTCACAACTCTGAGGAGACTGTGTCTTTTTTTTTTTTTTAACCCTTTGGTGTTATAGATGAGAAATCTGATTCTTCTCACTATGTTGACAGCTCTAGTGCCTCTTGGTGGCTTTTTTCTTTTTTTCTGCCTACCAGAAAAGATTGTAGAATTTTTTCCTTGTTCTTAGACGTTGGAAGTTTCACCAAGATATGTTTACATGTATGTCTTCTTTCAGTATTTCTGTTTGACAGTTCATGAACCTTAATATCCTAAAGTTTCAGATCTTTCTTTGATTAATGGAACTTTCCTTATATTATTTCTTTCATCCTTATAAGTTTTTCCTTTGAATTCTTAAGATAGACATTCAGTCTCCAGGATCTGTCTTTCATATCTCTTAACTTCACCCTTGTATCCTTTTATGTTTTTGCCTGCCCTGTAGGGAAGAGTCCTTCTAGATCACGAATTTGCCTCTAGCCGTGTTCGTTCTAGTACTCAGCTCATCCGTTGTTTTTAAAATAAATTTTTCTATCATCTTAAATTTCCAGGATCTTTCTTGTTTTCCTATTTTTCCTTTTCCAGTAAAGACTCTTCTTATTTTAAGGATGTTATCCTCTCAAATCGCTAATGATATATTTGTAATGTCTAATTTTTTGTCTTTGGTTTTCCAGATTAACCCTCCTTTCAGGGGGACGAGTAGGGAATGCGGAATTAGCTTCTCTGCTTGCGTAGCTTGGTGACTGTCACACTACTGGTTTTCCCCATTGCCAACTGATGCTTATGTACTCACATTTTCGAATTCAGGTCTAGATTGATCATTAATGGTAATTGATAGGGATTTCCTTAGCTATTGCTAAAGGCTCCTGTCTGATAACACCTGGATCGAGCTCATTTCTGCAGGCTGTGGTTGAGCACAGGGTTCTGCAAGTGGACTTCAAGCAGCTATGATGAGTGGCTGAAGAAATGTTCATGAATAGACTTCCCTTCGGGGTGCCTGAGCTGGCAACAAGCTGGGAAACTGGAACTGTCCCAGTGATAGACACGAGGAAGGTGTTACCTGAAAGATGGTGGTGTTCAGGGAATTCTTCGCTTTTCTTAGCTGCTTTGCTTTTTCCCTTGTCTGTGTCCAATGGGACTGCCCAGAGTTACCTGAGGCAGTGCCCCGTTTCCTCTCTCTGGCCCTCAGGGTGACTTCCGCAGCAAACATCCCTCACTTCACACAGCCGCACTTGCCAGCACTTGGGCTGATGGTAAATGATGTAAGGGCATCCGCAGCCTACACTACCACGACCTCACAGTCCCTTCTCTCTCTCACACCCAGCTTCGCCTCATCTTGCGCTTGGGGTTTGTCCTGTCCTCTGGTGGAAAAAATCATTCACGTCTTCCTTCAGTAGTCTCCTCTTTTTCCTGTGTGAGGTTATAAGTTATTTATTACCTTTGTTTGTTTCTTCATCAATATAGTCTTTTAAAAATATCCTCAGCAGCGTAACCTCCAAAATTTTGAAAGCAGTTTATTAAGTAAATGAAATTTAATCCATAAATATAATCATGAACGAACCATATATGTCGTCGTTTAATCATTTTCACATAATTTCTGTCCCATTATATAAGCAGATAAGTATTCTTTATTTGTTTCACTGTGTTCTGGGATTTAGGTTTCCATTTTCGATGTATAGTCTCTGTCCTGTGATTTTAAGAAAATTTTTAAAAAGAAATTATTTAGCTATTTAATGTAATAATTAACTTAATCATGTTTGAAACAATAGTGGTCATCTAAACAAAGCAGACTTAGTTATTCTTATTGAAGGTTCATCTGAGTACATTTGGGGAACCAAAGTATTTTTTCATAAGCACAAGCTAATATCTAAATTGCATTCTTTACTGAGAATTTTAATCCTTATAGTAACTGATTCCTTCACCATAGTAACTCACACATGGAGTCAGAGACCCAGGTTCAAATCCTGGCTCTTCCACTTACTAACTCCATAACTTAAACAGCCCAGTGCCTGGCACAGAGAAGGTACCTTGGTAAATATTGGATGAGTGAATGTATGAAGTTACAGGTATGAGGCTGAGTTTCCTTACCTCGAAAACAGGAATAACAAAGGACTTGGATTATAGACAATTTATGTAAAACCTCTTGGCATATAGTAGGCATTCAATTAGTGCTAGGTATAACAATAATAAACTTTATACAAGAGTCCTTTTATTAATATCAAGCAAGTCTCACAAGTAATAGGAGTTACCCAGGTTGATGGGGTGGTGAGAAGAGTCTACTTCATGACACAGTTGCTTCAGATAGTTTCCAGCATTTTTTCTTCCTCTCTTGCTGTAAACATTTATTAAAGCAGAGTGCATTCAACACTTCTCGGCAGGATCGAGATTGAAAGAGCAAAGACATAGTCTTAAGGGGCATGCAAACCAATTGAAGAGACCTTCTGGACACAGTGAGAACACACTCCTAAAAAATAGTAAAGCAAATGTGAGGCATAAACTGAAGAAGAGAATAGGAGTTGGGTGAGTGTGAGAAAAGGTTGTGTAAAAGTGGATTTCGAATTGAAAAAAAAGACAGTATTTTGATTGGCACAAAGACCATGTGAAGGCCAGGCGCGGTGGCTCACGCCTGTAATCCCAGCACTTTGGGAGGCGGAGGTGGGCGGATAACCTGAGTTCAGGAGTTCGAGACCAGCCTGGCCAACATGACGAAAACCCGTCTCTACTAAAAATACAAGAATTAGCCAGGTGTAGTGGTGGGTACCTGGAGTTGCAGCTACTTAGGAGGCTGAGGCAGGAGAATCGCATGAACCTGGGAGGCGGGAGGTTGCAGTGAGCCAGGATCATGCCACTGCACTCCAGTCTAGGCAACAGAGCGAGACTCCATCTCAAAAAAAAAAAAAATACCATGTGAAGATTGCTCAGGCAGTGCATGGGGAAGGTATAGTGTGGGTTTCCTGGTGCAGATGGATGGATCCTGGGGACAGCAGGACTGGTAGTTTGGTATAGAGTAGATGCTCAGAGGGAGCAGTGAAAGGTTAGGTAAGGGAGGTAAAGTGAACCCAATTTGCAGTTCACCTTGGTCATTGCATTAACTTTTCATTTTGCTGTTTCCCACAACCCTAGCCAGTTAGCGCTTTGTTTGAATACATTCATCAATAGTCCAGAGAGGGTGAGAACTATTAGATGAAGTGTTTTTATTTTGAGATGCTCTACCTTGACTTACAATTTGAACAGATTAAGCCTGGTTTTAGCAGATCACAGCATCTTAAGAAAAGCCAGCTAAGGGTTATGAGCTAGTTATCCCTTTGGCAACCAACACTTAAAGTGGACATGTTGAGACCTGTCTTTATCTGAAGTAATTATGGCAAGTTAAACCATGTTCCCTCTCCTCTGAGGAGACGTGAGCCCCTCTGAAATATTCCTCCCTCCTTCCTATCATTTTTCTCTCACTTGACCTTCCCTTCTGATTCAAAGCTAGTTGATGGGTTGTGGAATCAGGATTTAAACCCCTCTATCAATTTTGTGAACAAAACTTAAAAAAAAAAAAAAAAAAAGCTAACACAGAGCCAAGCGCAGTGGCTCATGCCTGTTATCCTAGCACTTTGGGAGGCCGAGGCAGGTGGATCACCTGAGGGCAGGAGCTTGAGACCAGCCTGGCCAACATGGTAAAACCCCGTCTACTAAAAATATAAAAAATTAGCCAGACGTGATGGCAGGTGCCTATAATCCCAGCTACTCGGGAGGCTGAGGCAGGAGAATCACATGAACCCAGGAGGCGGAGGTTGCAGTGAGCTGAGATCCTGCCATTGCACTCCAGCCTGAGCGATAAGAACGAAACTTCATCTCAAAAAAAAAAAAAAAAAAAAAAAGAGCTAACACCATTTACTTCAAGGCGGCCCAGGATGGCACACAAGACATTTGAAAATGTAAATTACAAATAAATGATAGGTCTTCATGTGCGAGGGTATCTACTTTTTTATTTGCTTTCTCTTTCTTCCTTTTCTTTTGATTGTTGTTGTGAATAGAAATGCTTTTTTTTTTTTTTTCAGTGAAAATTTTAGATAGAACAGTGTTTGATTTTCAGCATTTATTTTTATACTTCTATTATTGGAATGCCTGCATTAGTACATAAGCCAGTATATGTGGTAAAATAGTTGGGATTAAATGCAAGCTTACTGCATTGATTCCATGCTATAAGTATTTTTCCTACTTATTCTAATATATATAGATACAGATATAGATATACATATACTTTCATAGACATTTCATGTTTTAAGGTGTTGTCTTTTAGAGTTTTCTGTTTTTTAGCATCCCAAGATGTAATTCTCTAAAGAAGGGAATGGCAAATTATTTTAATGCTTTTATTGTTTTTATTTCTAGCTTATTCCACTAAGCTCAACAAATTTCCTGTATTTAATATTAATGATGACTTGAATGATCTGTGTACCAGTGCAGTAAGCCCAAATACTACCAAAGCCACGCGGTACGCCTTGAATGTGTGGCGATATTGGTGCATGACCAACGGGCTCAAAGACCACACAGACATCACCAAGGTAAGGGACTCTTGAGTTTACTTCTTTCAGCCAACTTCACTGAGCTTCCAAATGCCCAGCACTGTGCTAAGCATTGTAGGGAACACAGAACAGTGGCTTTCTGCCTTGGGAAACTTTGGAAGAACATAACATAGAAAAAATCCACACACAAAGCAGAATGTAACAATCGTTTTATGAATTTATAGATTGGAAATACCTGAAAAGTTCAGATGGGTAAATTAATTTCAGTTTGGTAAAACTGGAGAGATAATTGATATTTAAGTTTTTTTTTGTTTTTTTTTTTTTTGAGGAAAAGTAGGATTTCAGTAGAATTAGATGAGGACAGGAGCCTTCTAGGCTGAGGGATGTGAGGAAGAATAAAATTTGGGGAGACAGACTCACTTGCCTACAGCAGAGGCCTCATATCTTGGTATCATGGACAATAAAACCAGATTCTGATAACCCTTAAATGCCAGGCTAAAATCTTGTGGACACTGGAAAATCACTGAAATATCTTGTTTTGGTTTTGCTAAGGAGAGACTTTATTTGAAAGGATTATTGCAGGGGCAGGGACAGGGACTATTGTAGTAGGGAAAACACTCTGACCATAAAATCCTAAGGATTAGGATTAGACAAAAGGGAAGCATCCTAAGGATTAGACAAAAGGGAAACCACTGAAGTTGTTTGAGAGAGAAGAAACATAATGAAAGTGGTGTTTTAGGGAAATAATTGGAAGTGATGAGCAAAAGGTTAATTCATGTCCTTGGTCCTCCATTTCCCCATTTGTAAAATCAGCTCTTAAATCTCTTCCAACTTGAAAGGCAGGGGTACTGGCACACACCTGTAACAGTTCCAGTTACTTAGGAGGCTAAGGCAGGAGGATTGCATGAGCCCAAGAGTTCAGGGCTACAGTGTGCTATGACCGTGACTGTAAATAGCTACTGTACTCCAGCCGGGGCAACATAGCAAGACCCTGCCTCTAAAAAACAAGAAAACTGAAAAACTCATCCAACTTGAAATGCCTGAGGTTTGTAAATCGAAGGAGAAAATCTTGGACATGTGGAGATAGAACATAAAGGTACTGTATTTTGATTTGACTGCATTGAGTCTAAATCAGATATGCAGATGGAAATGGTCAACAAAGAATTAGCAATGTGGAACTTAAAACATGGTGGAACTGTTAAAGCTGGAAGTATACATTGAAAAGTCTTGCAAATGGATGTCATAGTTGGAGCCCAAGAGCAAGTGAAATCTCCAGGTTTGAGTGATGTGCTTAGGGAATCAACAACAGATGAAATAGGACAGGAAACCCTGCTTTCTACTTCTGTCACCATGGTACACTACATAGTGTGAGGGGCCTTTCTACTGTACATGCAGACAGGGAAACATCCATGGGACCCAAAAAAAAAAAAAAAAAAAAAAAAGTGCAACAGAAGCAGTGACCAGTAAGCACGTATGAAAGGCAGGGTTCTCTCTGAGAGCATATGTTGATAACATTATTAAAAAAGGGAAGATGAGCTGATGAATCCTTGATGAAAAAGAGTACCTGAAAGGGTCCTAAAGCGGTTCTAGGTAGCATACCCTGGATCCTGGCAGAGTCATATGATAATACTCTTTTAAGGGAAACATCCAAAATGTAGGTGCTCAGGTTTTTTGAAGAGTCAGAGCAACTACATTTGTGCTGGGATTACAGGTGTGAGCCACTGCGCCCGGCCAAATTAAGTTATAAATTAATTACAGATCTAACTAGACTGTTCCCAGTACTTGGAAGTTAGCATATTACTAATAACCAAAGGACCAAGAAGAAATCACAAAGGAAGTTATAAAATGTCTTGAACTGAGTGAAAATTAAATCACCACTTATCAGAATTTGTAAGTTGTAGCTAAAATATCTAGAGAAAAAATTTTTAGCTTTAAATGCTTATCAAGGAAAGTCTAAAATCAATGAATGTGAAACAAAAAGAACTTGAAGAAATAAAAAAATATGCTCGTGATTCTCCCACCTCAGCCTCCTGAGTAGCTGAGACAACAGGCGTGCAACACCATGCCTGGCTAATTTTTAAATTTTTTTAGAGACAAGGTCTCACTATGTTGCCCAGGCTGATTTCAAACTCCTGGGCTCAAGTGATCCACCTGTCTTGGCCTCCCAAAGTGCTGGAATTACAGCCATGAGCCTCCGTCCCCAGCCCAGTTTTTTTTATTTTATTCTTTCCCACTTGGTGTCATCAGCCCCATGACCAGTCTCTGACTTCTCTTTAGTCATTTTTACATCAAGGAAGCCAATTTTATCATCCATAGTGAGTCTTGACATGGTGAATCAATTCAGAATGGTTACTAAAGGAAAATGGTTTCTTGCAATGTCTTTATAATCAATTGAAGACCTTAGTAACCTGGGAGAATAATCACCCACTAAAACTGAGTCAGAGAAAACTAAGGAGGCAAACACCACGGGCTAGAATGAACTGTTTTTTGTGTGTAAACAATACAAGTGTTGTGACTTGACATTTCTCGAGGAATTGCTTTGGCTCTGATTTTGCTTTGAAACTTGTGGTATTCTGTGGAAATTAAGAAAAATGTTCTGTATCTGAAGTCAGCTTGGTTCTCCTGACACTAGGTTAATTCATTGGTTTAACGCATTTGTTTTGTTTTGTTTTGAGACGGTCTCACTCTGTCACCCAGGCAGGAGTGCGGTGGTGTGATCTTGGCCCACTACAACCTCTACCTCTGGGGTTCAAGTAATCCACCTTCCTCAGCCTTCTGAGAGTAGCTGGGACTATAGATATGCACCACCATGCCTGGCTAATTTTTGTATTTTTTGTAGAGACGAGGTTTCCCCATGTTGCCCAGGCTGGTCTCAAACTCAGCTCAAGCAGTCCGCCCACCTGAGTCTCCCAAAGTGCTGGGATTATAGGCATGAGCCACTGTCCCCGCCTAACCCATGGTTACATAGTGCTAATCACATATTTCGGGACTTCTGGTATGTGTTAAAGACCCAGTCATAAATGAAACGTAGTTCTTATCTTCAGGGAGCTTTCAGTCCACTTCAAGAGATAGACATAAACTAGATAAGAGAATGTACAACATGGAAAGGACCATAACAAAAATTTAAATTAAGTGCCATGGGATCCCATATGAGAGAGTAACTTTGCTTAGGTTATGTAAAATTTGAGCTAATTCTGGAAGAATGAATAGAGATTTTCCAAATAGAGACAGTTAGTAGAAAAAAGCATTCTCGGCAGAGGAAGCAGCATGAAAAGGCCTTATGGTTTCTAGTTATGGCAAAAAGCTCGATGAAGCTGGAAAATAGAGTACAAAGGGAGCAGAAGATCAGGTTACAGAAATAGGGTGTGTACTGGTCATCTTCCGCTCCATAACAAACCACCCAAAAATATAGGGACCTAAAGCAACAGCCATTTTATTTGTTCATGATTTGATGAGTGAGTTAGCATTTTGTGCTGAGCTTAGCTGAGTACCTCCCCTACTGGTCTCACTTGGGGTACTCATGGGTGCAGTCATTTGGATGTTAGATGGGAAGCAACTTGTCCCCATATTCCCACAGTCTAACTGGGCCTCCTCACAGGGCAACACCATGCCCTAAACCAGTAAGAACCTATAGACAGAAGCAGGCCAGGCGCGGTCACACCTGTAATCCCAGCACTTTGGGAGGCCAAGGTGGGCGGATCACTTGAGGTCAGGAGTTAAGACCAGCCTGGCCAACGTGGTGAAACCCCGTCTTTACTAAAAATATAAAAATTAGCTGGGCATGGTGTTGTGCACCTGTGATCCCAGCTACTCAGGAGGTTGAGGCAGGAGAATCGCTTGAACTAAGGAGGTGGATGCTGCAGTGAGCCGTGATCACACCACTGCACTCCAGTCTGGGCAACAGAGTGAGACTCTGTCTTAAAAAAAAAAAAAAAAAAAGACAAAAGCAGCAAAAGCAGAACCCCTTGAAGCCTGGGAATTCACACATTCCTTGAAGGCTTGGAATTCACGCATTGTCACTTCTGCCATATTCTGCGGAATAAGTCACGTGGTGAAAATAAGTCACGTGGCTAGCCCAGATTCAAGGGGTGGGAAAATGGATTCTACTTGATCGGAGAAGCAGCAAAGTCTCGTTGCCAAAGGGTGTGTGTACACGGAGGGGAATTGTAGGTGTCTTCTCATACTGTCAGAAGCAGATTGTGAGGACTTGCATACAAAGTAAACAGTTTGGAATTTATCCCAAGGGCACAGGAAACTATCAAAGATTTGCTTTTTGTTTTTTGTTGAAAGCGCTAACATAAAAAATAAGATTTTCTACTCAGCACCCCTTATTCAGGAACCGTTCCTCTCCTATAATCCACATGGTTATCGCAGAAGCCATCACATTAGGAGAATGAATAAAATGGACTACCTTTTGGCAAGTTGTTTGGATTAGGTCCAATCAGAATCCTTCTTTTTGGTGTTTTGCTCCTGAAAAGGAGAGTTGGTCTCTTGCTAAACCTGAAGCTTTAAGATGGAAATTTGGGGGAGTGCTAGGTGGCTGTGCTTGCAGCTATGTGAAAAAAAGCCACTCCGCGCAAAGCAGCAGAGATGAAAGATGAGAATCCTGGCGGCCTTGGAGTCCACTCGTTCTGATATCCGTCTCTGTCTCAGCTTCCAGTTTGGTTTGTCTCTTGCAACCAAAGGAGTCCCAACTACTATAAAGAGAGCTGACCACCTCCAAGTAGGGAGTTGCAAGTGACAACATAAAAATCCAAAGCCAGCTTTGTTTTAGTGCAATGGTTTCTGGCAAGTTATTTTAACTGGTTATCGCTGGTATGTAAGAAAGCTGTTTTTCTTATAGTTGGATACAACTAACCTACTCTGATAGCTTTTCAGCTGAATCTCTTGGGGTTTCCTTGACCAACACCAGATTATCAGATAGCAATTATATTTTGTCTTTTTCCTTTCCCATATACATACATATGTATGTGTGTGTGTATATAACTCCTTTCTCTTGTGTTATCTGGTTGGTTAGAACCTCCGGAACAGTATTATATAATAACAGTGATATTCAGTAAGCTCTTCCTGTTCCTAACTTTGTAAGAAAGATATGAATGTTTTCCTTGTGGGTACAGTTTTTCTAGCTCTTGCCTGTAAATTACACTTCATCATAGTAAGAAGATCTTTTCTTCCTATCTAAATTTGAAATTTGAATTTTAAAACTTGTAATGGAGGTCACTTTTTTCCAAATACTTTTCAAATATGTATAAGTTCATATTACTTTTTGCTTTAATGTGTGAATGTCAATTATATTAAAATATTTATTAGGATGGAATCATTTTGTGTTCACTTCAGGAGTCAAACACTTCCCATGATGCCCACAGGATAGGTTCGATGCCTCAATCTGTCTTCCTATAATGCATTGAATGTATTGTCATTAGTCCATTCATCCAACAAAAACGCATGCCACTCCTCTATAAAGCAAAAAAATGACATTGAATCATTTTTACATTCTACAATAATCCCCCCTTGTTTTGATGCAGTATTGCTGTACTGCAATCCTAAATTTAACTTATAATACAGGTGTAACCGAACACAGGTACAGCTGCTCACCACTTGCAACACCAGTAACAAAGATGAGATGCAGTAAAAGAAAAGTGACTTTATTCCAGAGCTGGCAGTGGGGAAATGGCCAAGGCTAGTGCCTTAAAGAAACCATTTTCAGCTTTGGCTGGAGAGAGGGGCGTAAAAAAGGAACTTGGAATGGGAGGCATGCGGGAGTGCTGCTGGGCACAAGGTCTCCGTGTCTTGTTCCAGTGGCTATCTTGAGTCGTGGTCCACCTGGAGCATGGTGGCCTCATCTCAACAATAGGTGGGTTGTTGACCAGTGGCCTTGAGGTAATCTCTGGAATTTTGCAACTGGGTCTCCAGGCCTGGTTTGTCTCCAGATTAGCCCTGGAACTTCTAAGTAAGCACATACTTAGATAAGTGTAAGTTGAATAAGTACATAATTAGATAAATGTGCATGGTGTAAGGGAGTGTCTGGTGGGAAAGGAGGGAAACAAAGGGTTTTAAGGTACATTTCAAGGCTACATTCTGAGGCTAAGGAAAGGAAAACAAAACTTTACAATTCATTTGAGCCAGGCGCAGTGGCTCAAGCTTGTAATTCCAGCACTTTGGGAGGCCGAGGCAGGCGGATCGCTTGAGGTCAAGAGTTAGAGACAAGCCTGGCCAACATGGTGAAATCCCATTTCTACTAAAAACTACAAAAATTAGCCGGGTGTGGTGGCACACACTTGTAGTCCCAACTACTCAGGAGGCTGAGGCAGGAGAATCACTTGAACCCAGGAGGTGAGGCTGCAGTGAGCTGAGATTATGCCACTCCACTCCAACCTGGGCAACAGAGTGAGAATCTGTCTAAAAAATAAAAATTAAAAAAAAAAAAATGCTTTTCAAAGCTGGAATACCTGGTTACACAGGCAGTCCTTGTTTTGAGAGGTACCATATGAACTGGAACCTGTGTGTATCAGAGCCATGCCCTCACTGTGGGTGGTACTAATGTTCACACATTCTATTTAACCTAATAACATGCAAAATGAAAATTGCTTGAATTTTGCTTGGGGGTAGTTTATATTTAAATACTTTGGGTTTTAATGTAATATTGGTCAGATTTGGGTTAGAAAAAAATGAGCCTTTCTGTCTTTTTCTATGCTCTGAAACTATTTAAATGAAAAAGAAAAGCTGAACTGATTCCATAAAGGCATACTTTTAGGAACAATATACATCTTCGACAATCATTTCACACTCTTTGGGGCTCTTCAGATCCTTTACCTTTTATTGAACCCATTTTAGTAATTATATTTTGCTAGACAATTGTTCAGGTTATCTAGATTTTCATATTAATATGTATAAAGTATGTGATGTTCTTTTGTATTCTTTACTCTCTTTATTTTCTGTATAGTCTTTCTTATTCCTAATAAGGTTTTAGGTGTATACATACTTCCTTTCCTCCTTTCTCACTCTCTTTATAAAGTCAGACCTGCTAGAAGTTTGTGAACTTTATGGGTCTTTTCAATGATTACATTTTTATCTATCCCAGTTTATTTCTTTTCTAGTCCATTAATTGATTTATTTATTTTTATTGATTCACTCTACTTTTTTTTTTTTTTTTTTTTTTTACTTAATTTTTTTATTTTTTTTTTTATATCCTTTTTTTTTTTTTTTTTTTTTTTTTTTTTTTTGGAGACAGAGTCTTGCTTTGTTGCCCAGGCTGGAGTGCAGTGGCATGATCTCAGCTCACTCCAACCTCTGCCTCGCGGATTCAAACGATTCTCCTGCCTCAACCTCCCAAGTAGCTGGGACTGGACTACAGGTGCACACCACCATGCCCGGCTAATTTTTATATTTTTTTTAGTAGAGATGGGGTTTCGCCATGTTGGCCCGGCTGGTCTTAAACTGACCTCAAGTGATCCTCCTGCCTCAGCCTCCCAAAGTGCTGAGATTACAGGCATGAGCCACCATGCCCAACCCCACTCTATGATTTTTGAGTTAGTTTACTTTTTCTAGCTTTTTGAGTTGAATAATCAGCTTGCTTATTCTCCATAAAGTTTTCTAACAATGTTATCCAAAACTATGATGTATATTTATTATGTATATTTTAGCAATATCTCACACATTTTGATATATAATATCTTCAGTTTGGTTAATTTTTAATCTATAGTTCAGCTTTTATTTTCTCCTTAATTAAGGGCTATTAGAAGAATCAATGTTACCTGTGCAGTGTCTACTCGATAAAAAAATATTTTATTGGGACTTTCTAATTGTCCTAGAATATGTATTCAGCTTGAATAGACCATGAGCAAGGGCTGGTTTGCCCTTTGTGGTTCCATCTTGAAAATAAAGCTTTCTTAATAGCCAAGCTCTCCCTTTTCTTCTAGCTCTCTCTAAATAAGGAGCTCATTCTGTCAGGAGACTCATTCACTTTTTTTTTTCTTTTTTTTTTTGAGACGGAGTTTCACTCTCATCGCCCAGGCTAGAGTGCAGTGACACAATCTTGGCTCACTGCAACCTCCACCTTCCCAGTTTAAGCAATTCTCCTGCCTCAGCCTCCCAAGTAGCTGGGACTACAGGCACACACAACCGTGCCCAGCTAATTTTGTATTTTTAGTAGAGATGGGGTTTCACCATGTTGGCCAGGCTGGTCTTGAACTCCTGACTTAAGGTGATCTGCCCACCTTGGCCTTTCTAAGTGTTGAGATTACAGGCGTGAGCCGCCGTGTCCAGCTTTTTCATATATTTTAAACAAACAACTGATATTGAAAACCTGTGGCTTATTAAACCACAGATATTTCAGGACCTATTCAGATAAATTCAACTGAAAAATCAAGGAGCATTAACTTGCTGTGCAAAATGGACAATGTAGGGAAATGGTCTTACCCTACAGCACTGTGTCTAGTAACGAAATGTTCTGTGCAGATGTCAAGGAAATCAGTGATGAAGTTATTCAGAGTTTGTTTAATTCAGGAATTTTTCAGAGAGTTTGGGTTGAATTTTATTAAAGGAGAGGGAAGCAACTGATTTTCAAACAAAACCACGGGCCTTCCAAGAGGAATAGTGAAAGTTACAAACAGCCAGTAATAATTAAGTGTGTATATAGATGTATTTGCAGACACACATGTATATATGTGTATGGGGGGTGTTAATTACTATTTACACACCCTTTCAGTCCTCTGCTTTAAGCATTACAGCCTTGGAGAGGGTATTGATTATGATGTTCTGTTTTGCAGATTGAAACACTGAGGTTTAGGCCGGGCGCAGTGGCTCACGCCTGTAATCACAGCACTTTAGGAGGCTGAGGTGGGTGGGTCATGAGGTCAGGAGATCGAGACCATCCTGGCTAACACAGTGAAACCCCGTCTCTACTAAAAATACAAAAAAATTAGCCAGGCATGGTGGCGGGCCCCTGTAGTCCCAGCTACTCGGGAGGCTGAGGCAGGAGAATGGCGTGAACCCGGGAGGCAGAGCTTGCAGTGAGCAGAGATCGCACCACTGCACTCCAGCCTGGGCGACAAAGCAAGACTCCCTCTCAAAAAAAAAAAAAAAAATACTGAGGTTTAAAGAGATCAGGTGGAGCCAAGTATGGAACCTAGATCTTCCAACTTGAAATTCACTGTTCTTTCCATTAAGTCCTACTAAGGGGTCACAAAATGTCCTCAACACAGCCCCTGGTGAGGATTAGAAGGAAGGAGGGGTCTGGCTGTGTGAGTGTCAAGTGTGTAACCTCCATGTTTGTCTCATTTGAGATCCCTGCAGTGAAGTTGAACGAGCTGCTTGAGAACTTTTATGTCACCGTTAAGAAGAGCGACGGCTCAGACTTCCTGGCCACCTCGCTCCATGCTATTCGCCGAGGCCTGGACCGCATCCTGAAGAATGCAGGTGTCGGCTTTTCCATCACCAGCAGCACCTTCAGCTCCTCCACCAAGAAACTCAAGGAGAAGCTGTGGGTGCTGAGTAAGGCAGGCATGTCGGGCGCGCGTTCTCGCAACATCGTCTACTTCTCCCTCTCTGACGAGGAGGAGATGTGGCAGGCAGGGTGTCTGGGGGATGACAGCCCTATCACTCTCCTGTCCACTGTGGTCAAGTACAACAGCCAGTACCTGAACATGCGGACGCTGCAGGAGCATGCAGATCTGATGTACGGTGACATTGAGCTGCTCAAAGACCCCCAAAACCAGCCCTACTTTGCCCGGACAGACAGTGTCAAGCGGGAGAGTCGGAGCGGCTCCACCAGAGTGTGTCACGGGAAAATCTACCATGAGCATTCCCGGGGACACAAACAGTGCCCTTACTGCCTCCTCTACAAGTACATGTACATTCACCGGCCGCCCACCCAAATGGAGGCCAAGTCCCCCTTCTACCTGACTGCCAGGAAGGAGGCCACAGACATGGGCAGCGTGTGGTACGAGGAGCAGAGGATGGGGCTGCGCTCTCTTCGGGGAATTGTCCCAAACTTAGCCAAGAAGGTCAAGCTGGAAAACTGTGAGAACTTCACCTTTGTCTCATTCACTCAGGTCTCCCGGAGGCTTGGCTCCCACAGCTGCTGCCAGTGAGCCCTCCCTGGGGCCCAGCCACTGCCCTGTCACCTGCTTAGTGGGCGCTCCCTGGGGCGGCCAGGGCTGGAGCAGCTGGAGCTCCGCGGAGGCAGGGGCTGACCAGGTGTGACCTCCCGGTCTGGCAGCTCTCCCCCTGGTGTGGCCCGCTCTCCCTTTGTCTTGGAGTTTGCTTTTTAAAATGAAACTAGATGAGGCTAAATCATTCGAATGGTTTATCCAAATGTGTGTCAACTTTGTTAGCTTTTAGAATCTAACACAATGTATAATTGCTACATACAAGAGTGAGGAAATTCATTTTCTCTAGTGCCTTTCTAGCACAGATTTTCTAAAAAAAAAAAAAAAAAAAAAAAAGGAAACTGTTAAGTAGTCATTTAAAAACTCCCAGTAGCGCAGTAGCTTTAGAATGTTAGGAAGATTGTACACTTTGTTGAATTACACTCACAAGGAGGAACTAGAGAGAGGCAGACACGTTCCCTGTTTCCAGGAGACAGATTGCGCTTGACACGCCTTTGTTTTTTTGTTGGTGGATAACGTGGTTCTGGAGGGCAGGAAGCCTTGTGTCAGGGAAGATGCTCAAGCGACACTCGGTCATCTGACAGGGACTCGGGCTGCTCCCACGGCTCCCAGCAGCGGGAGGAACCCCATCTCAGCTGCCAATGGAGAGAATTTTATGACAAAAGATTCACGCACCAGAAGGGTGTCTGTGAGAACAAGGCTTCTAGTGAACTAGACAGTTTGTACCGTGAGGGAATTTCTAGTAGTGAAGGAAAATGGCTTGGAAAAGCCAATCTGTGATCAAAATGTGAAAACCTCCTGACGCAGAAGTGCCTATGTTTTATTTCTCAGCACCATGTGAGAGCTCGTTTGGAACATTATTTGAGGTTTCTGTCTGTTCTTCGTGTCATCCCATTATTCTGTCAGCATATAGCACGGGATCTATAAAACAAGTAAAGGTAATTTTTAGTCTTAGCCAAGAAAAGCTAACCAAACAAGCTGCAAAAAAACACAGATCCCCAAAATTTCTTTATTAAAGAGCTTTGGAATATTTTTGTCAATGTATAACTTTTCAGCCACAATTAGATGTCATCATTTTAGGCTGGCACCAATGCTTGGGACACGATGATTTAGGCACCCCAGCAGGTAAGCAAACTCAGCATTAAGGATGTAGTTATAAAATTAGCGCAGCATGGTAGGTAATGCAGTTTGAAACCATTTCACTCAGGTAAAATGCACCCTGACCACATTATTTAAAAATCAGCAGAATTATCTAATAACTACTCTGAGTGCAACAACAACTGAAAAAGGAGCCCAAAGAGTGCACAGTAATAGTAACAATAATTTCTAGGGACCTTGACTTTGTATTTGAGAAAAATCTCCTGTAACTTTATTCCATTGTGCTCCTGATATGCTTTCTAATCCCAAATTAAAATTCTAATACAAATTCATTTTGTAGAAGTCTTAAAATCAGTCCTCTTTCTTTTTAAAAACATTCTTTTAGTATTTATTTTCATTAATTGGTTCCTTAAAAAATCACATGCTAGTCACTGAGATATGTAATACTTCCTTTACCAGAGAAGACTCAGCCGGTGCTGCCTTAAGATTTAACGTTACTCCCTTTTTAGTCACTGTGCATCTATAAGTTTGTTTACTAGTTGACGTTTCCTGAAAAGAGATTAATTTTGGTATTTCTCCATCTGTATCTAAATAACAGGTAATATTTAATCATCAGTGTGTGACTTGATATCACATAATGTTCTGGTGTGGTTTCCTGTAGTGATCTTAGGGTTTTGATTTAAAAGAAGTCCACAAAACATGAGGTACCATTTCCTTTAGTTTGCTAAACACCCAAAGGATATTTTGTTTTGTTGGTTCTGCACTTAAACTGAAATATAAGCTATGTGAACTATTGGGCAAAGCCTGCAGCCTAATTCAATAAAACCTCCATTTTTATTTGAATAGAGTCAAAAAGAAATTGCCATTAGGAATCACTGGGATCTTTTCAGATTTTGACCTTTTCAGAGGCAGCAATAACTACTGCAGAGGTGGTAATCTTTCTGTTGGCAGTGGCTTTTCATCAGCTCAGCAATCATCTCTGCCTCAAATGTGTTGCCTATCACCTAGTTCATGTTCCATAAAATCCCTGGGTTCTGGAGTGAATTATTATAATAAAAAATCAGGAGGGCGAATCTTCAGTGGCATCTGATGGAATGAAAGCAGTGTCTGAGCAGCCTAAAAGCTGTTTATGACGTGCCACCTTGGGGAACAAGAGTGAGGAACTAAACACAGTCATCAAGTGCTAGCGTGTGCTACCCGTTGTACTAGGTACTTTATTATGCATTTATGTATATGTGTGTGTGTGTCTGTGTATACACATGTATACATAAATGTACACACAGACACACACACACACAATATGTGGTTAAGCCTGGTAAGCCTGCTAAAATGGCAAAGCGGCCTGGTGCAGTGGCTCACGCCTGTAATCCCAACACTTTGGGAGGCCAAGGTGGGCGGATCACTTGAGGTCAGGAGTTAAAGATCAGCCTGACCAACCTGGTGAAACCCCGTCTCTACTAAAAATACAAAAATTAGCCTGGTGTGGTGGCAGGTACCTGTAATCCCAGCTACTTGAGAGGCTGAGGCAGGAGAATCGCTTGAACCTGGGAGGTGGAGGTTGCAGTAAGCCGAGACCACGCCACTGCTCTCCAGCCTAGGCAACAAAGCTAGACTCCATCTCAAAAAAATAAAAAATAAATAAAATGGTGAAGCGCCTGTCCATGTGTTTGGCCAAATCCATCCTCCGAGGTCTTAAGGGGGCCGGAGTAGCAGTCCTCGTTGGTGTTCTAAGGCAGTTGTTCTGGCTTCCAGTCAGCTCTAAACCTTACCTTCTGGGGACTCCAGGATTTTCTGCTCTTGGCCTGATGCAAGAGAAAGGAGAATCCCCAGAGAAAGAAGTGCGGCGGTAAAGAGCATTTTCTCCACTTACCTTTGGGTTTTTTGTGCTCCCAAGTAGAAATAAGTATCAAGAATTCACAAGTTTACTTAAGCACAAGTTGCCCCTGGGCTGTGTGTCAGGGCTGGTGGTACTGCAGGTGTTATGAGAGGATCCATAGAGTGTCCTTCAGGTGAGCTGTTGTCCACAGCACCTTTCATATCTGCTCTAAAGTGAGCCCTACTTTCTGGCTACCGCCCCCTGCCCACCGAATCTAAGCAGACTGCCTGTTGGAAGCTTACTCTGGCACAGAAGCTAGGATGTCGGCTTAAAGGTTATGATTCAATTGAATATAAAGAGTTTAGGGCAGTACCAGACACATCATAAGCACGCAATAAATGTTAGCCAGCTTAGTTATAGCTTTTGGTAATAACTAATATTATGTAACTAATTTGCATTATACCACTTATTTCTTCCATTATGGAGATTCTGTCTCCCTTAAACTGTTAAACTTGAAGAAGAAACCAAACCTGATAATCTGGTCAAGTTAACACATTTCGCCCATGAATTCTACCTCCAATACAACCAAGCTCTGATACCTCAGATATAAGCAAAAACAAGTGAAGGAAGAACAGAAAAGCCTTATGGGGCTTTATGAGAAGGTTTTTCCATTGTTTAGTGTGTTTGCAAACAGGAATTTTATGGAAGTACCTAACCAAAGCTGTGAAAGAAGGGTCTTCGTGGTCATGTGGCATTTTCCAGCTTTCCTTGGATTCTATGCTACATTAATTTGCCCTGGCTGATAAGTGGTGTTTGAAGAAATGTGAAATTTGGTTACTTTGATTTTTATTTTAATTCAAGCTTATTAAAAGCATCAAGCATTATATGCCACACTCAGCATTTTCATAGACATAGTCATTAGAAGAATCTGGACAAAGTAATACTCTTGTAGAAAAGGAAGCATCTTGCTGTACTTGAAAGATAACTAGACTCGGAGCTACTTCACTCCTCACTTGGGCAAAGCCGATATCAATTTCCTTAGCTATAAAGTGCCATCAGTGGGATGGATCTCCACGGTGAACCGTGTTGCACTTCTACAATTCCTCGAGGTCATATAATTAGGAAGTGGCAGAGCTAGGACGCAAAATTCCTAATTCCTGAAGGAATTCCTAATTCCTGAAGATAGTTAATCTCCTAATTTAGTGCTTCTCACTATATTGGGATGCCTTCTTCAGGAATAAGACTTTTCTTTAACTTTCAAGTTCCACAACTTCTACAATTATTTTGCTATCTCGAAGCAGCAGAATATTGATGATTTTTCTCAGTTTAGGCTAACACAGTCCACACCGTTACCACTTAAATAAAGTAACAGAATGCTTAAATATTGTCCTTATCAAACATCCATCACTTTGTTGCTTTTATGAGATGTAGATTGCTAAAAACTTTTGAGGTAGTAACCGGTTACCTTTAGGCATCAATGAACGCAAACAGTGAAGACCGCAGAGAAGAGTGACCTCATTTTCTCTACATGATCTCCAGTGTAGTCTAAGATAAGGCCCATACATAGTTAAAAGCTGGTAACGGCTCTGAACAGAAGTATGTATTAAAAGTTTCAAACTTGTATATATTTTTGAATGCTTTTGTTTTGGAGTGAATTTTAATACTCTGTGTTAAAAGAAAACATTCCATCCTGTAGGCAGTGTTCCTAAGTAAAAATCTTTGTTGCATTTTCCCATATAAATGAATCACCCTTATTAAAACAGGAAGAGGGAGGGATTCGTGGTGACCTACCGCTGCCCTCCCCTTCTAAGAGAAGAGGAGGCCATGGGGTATGATAACTAAATGAACATCTCTGGAAGTTCCTCCATCTGACATGTGTATTCTGACATAAAAGAATTTCCCAAGACTTCTTTGAGGAAGGCTGCCCATGCTTCAGACGAAGCTTACCCATTATTATTATGATTTTGAATATTTCTAGTTCATTACAGTCCAAAAATTCTACAGAAGTTCCCCATGTTCAGTGGTTGACCAGAATCTGATTGTTGTGCTCAATTAAACCCCTTTATTATTTAGCTAATACAACTCATATGGAAGTTAATTATTTCAGGAAATATGTAATAAGACCCAAAAAATCACTGGATAATATGTAGATATATTTTAGTTCCATTACTATTCATAGCAATTAGATAACTCTCCCTCCCCACATTGAGGTGAGAATGGGCTCCTAGATACTTGGTGGTCAATATAACTGATTTGATTAATTTGCATTTAACTGTGGTTATTGTTACATCTACTGATTTGTTCAAATAAAAATTTCTAGAAGGCTCAGATTTGACTGAATTTTTCGCAGCTGCCATATATTCTCATGTAATTTTTACAATTGCTCTACAAGGTATGTCTAATTATTTCCGTTTTACTTACTGAGAATCTAGGCTCAGAGGAGTTAAACTTCCCAAAATCTCACCGATAAGTTGGAGAATTTAAGTTTGTAAGTTGGAGAATGCAGGTTTTCTGACTCCAAATCTAGTGCTCAGTCCATGAGACAAAACTGCCTCCTGAAGGCCATAGAAGTCCATTAACTTAAAAGAAAATTAAACACAGTTTCGGTTTGTTTGGCAACTATTTCATCTCTCAAGCCATACTGTGTCACCCCTCCATGTACTCTCTTACTAAATGATTGGTCACTTGGGAATTTAACCGTTCCTGGAAAGCCTGGCGGTTCCCCAGCGTTTTCTGCCTACTGAGAACCTTCTGTCTTTATCCAATAAGTAATTTGTATTACCTGTCATCTACCTTAAAGGGAAGATGGTCATGTGAATTTATTCTAATAAAAGTTAGTTTACAAGCTGCACCTGTTTTAACATTGGAGTCCCTGCTTAAAAAGTAAAGGAGTTGCCAACTTACGCCACAATTACATGCTCAGGTTTTTTACTTTTGCTATTTAATTTTGGTCAGAGGATTTTTATAATCTGTAGGCTACAGCACTGTCATAGAAAAATGTGTGTGTGTGTATATATATATTTTTTTTTATTTTTTATTTTTTTTTTGAGACAGAGTCTCACTCTGTTGCCCAGGCCGGAGTGCAGTGATGCAATCTCGGCTCACTGCAATCTCTGCCTCCTGGGTTCAAGCCATCCTCTCCCCTCAGCCTCCCAAGTAGCTAGGATTACAAGCGTGCACCACCACACTCGGCTAATTTTTGTATTTTTAGTGGAGATGGGGTTTCACCATGTTGGCCAGGCAGGTCTTGAACTCCTGACCTCAGTGATCCACCTGCCTTGACCTCCCAAAGTGGAAAAATATGCTTATTTACTCACTTGTTTTGTGTTCTTTTTTCCTTTATCAGGGCATATTTATTTTCTCTTTTGAGACTTATAGAGCAATAGGTTATATAAAACTCTGAGATCATTTAGTCAAATTTCCCCATTTTTATCAATAAGGAAATTTAAGGCCAGAGATATTAAAGGGGCCATCCAAGATCAGCCAAACAATAAGTAATCGATTCAGGACTAGAGAACTAGTCCAGAACTCTCTCCTCCATATCATAGCTGGGAAGATTTCCATTTTCAAAAATAAATAGAACTGCATCTGGCAAAATGACATCCGGCTTGCAGAAGACCCTAGTGAGCTTCTCGTACCTTCCCAGAAAAACCCAGAAGAAGGCCAGATCTCAATTCTAGAATCTAGAAGGAATTGATGTAATTTATGAGGCATGTGGAAGTAGCTTGGGGCAAAAGTTTCCAAGTAGCTCAATTCCTGGCTTACTTCATGAAACAGGTCCTGTGAAATTAAAAACATGAAAACTATTTAGTACTTGTCCTCTTCCCCACTCATGTCTGTCACCTTACTCAAAGTCAGAGCTCCTGAGCCGGAGAAATACTCGCTAATGCTCTTAACCACTGTTACACTGGGAAGAGAAAAAGTTCTTATCCACCCTCTCTTCTTTCTCCCCAGTTCACTTCCTCTTCATTCTGCCCCACATAAATCTTAGAGCTAAATCATGAGCAGAAAGCAGAGAAGGACTGACTGTTAGACCCATGGTGGCATCCCGAGAATAAAGCCCTTTAGGTGAAGGTAGAAACAATAAATACCTGAGTAGCAGAACATGTGAATATTATGGTTTTTATGTATGATGTTGGTTCAGAGATCCACAAAACCAGGCAATAGGAAGGAAAAGGATGTGCTTCAATAGAAAAGTGGTAAACTAGAAATTGGACTTGGAAATATGTTCACCACCTTAGCATTGACCTGGGATTTAACTGAAAAAGGGATTCAACAAACATTACATGAACAGGGTCTGGGAAGAAAGGACCACATTTAAGGATGAGTGTAGAGAAAAAAGTAAAACGAGGCATATAAAAAAGTCAGCGGGCTGGATACAGTGACTCAAGCCTATAATCCAAGTGCTTTGGGAGGCCAAGGCGGGCAGATCATTTGAGGTCAGGAGTTTGAGACCAACCTGGCCAACATGGTGAACCCTGTCTTTACTAAACATGGCCAACCCCATCTCTACTAAAAATACAAAAATTAGCCAGGCGTGGTGGCACACGCCTGTAATTCCAGCTACTCGGGAGGCTGAGGCAGGAGAATCGCTTGAACCCAGGAGGCAGAGGTTTCAGTGAGCCAAATCGTGCCATTGCACTCCAGCCTGGGCAACAAAGCAAGACTTGTCTCAAAAAAAAAAAAGTAACACATTGCCTGTAAGAAAACCAAAGAGCATCTGGCTTCAGACTTCTGCTCTATAGCACCAAATTGCCAGGAAACAATAGAGAATTGTAAGGGGAAAAGTTGTGATTTGGAATTTTATACATATTTTATATGTTAAGATACAGAATTTTTTAGTTATGATAACCATCCAGGAAATATACGAGCTCTGTAATAGTCTTATGAAGATAATAAGTTGTACAGCAACCTATAAGGCTTGATTTAAATAAAACAGTGTTTGCTTAGTATCATAATTTCAGTGGGCTCTGGGCTGTTAAATACCAGGACATTATCCACTAGAGGAAGGGTATGTATGCTTTTAAATAGATAATATGGCTAGAAGCTACATATCTAAAAGCACCCGAAGTCCTCATATGAATGGCTAAATAAATATAAGAAGGTGTAATAAATGCCATACCACAGCATCATGTTTCTTCATTTTTATTACTGAAATAATGCATGATAATTATGGTATAAATAGAAAATTCAAGTATGTCTTTTACAACTAAAATACGAATTGCTCTCAATTTTCCCCCACCACCATTTAAAACACTGTATCCTGAAAGAGTCCATTGCTTTCAAGTGAGAAAAGCCAAGAGCCCCCACCGCTGGGGATTGAGTAGCCTAGACTAGAGCTTGTAGACTGAAGCCCACGTGCTTCTCCATGCTCAAACGCAGAACTAAAAACAGGTACAAAATCAGAAAATTGCACAATATATGTCTGTGTTTCAAAAGCAATCAGGAAAACAAAACAAAACTTGTTTTAGAATACAAATGCAAGAAAAGTTCAATTTCAACAGCAGAAAGATGGCCTGGGGCAGTGAGGTGCTTTCCTTAGCTGTACTTGAAGTTTTATGGAACGCTGTTTAAATTCAGATATTAAGGGAATGAATGCAGTTTTAAAAATCCGACTTACCTCTGGAGTCTACAATGTCAGTGTTAGAACTAAAGCTGGATTGTTTTGTTTTGTTTTGTTTTCATTTGCTTGCACTAGAAGGCCTTGGAAACACACAGGAGTGTAGAGTATCGTCAGCTCTGATGCTCAGTTTCTTCCTGGCAATAGAACATTTTTATCTGTGCCCCAAGTTTTTGCCAATTTAAACTTTAAACTAAATTTTCAACGACACCAGCATGTTTGCTTTAAATTTAGCAATAGAATAGGCAATTGATTGATTTGCATTTCCTTAGTTTTTCATTCTGAAACAGAGCAAAACGTCGTCCCAAAGAGAGAATCTCTTCTGGGTAGATTCCAACTATAACCTGTCCCAGGGTCCACTTGCTTAGCTGTAACTGACAAAAGTCTGTTCAATTTAACTATTTAGATAAGCGCAATGGTTTTATTTAAAAATTTAATATTTTCTATAGGGCTGTATTTTCCAAATAATAGCAACAAAACTGTCCTAATGTTTTCACTGTTCTGTAATTTTGTTTTAATGTAGAGGATACCCATAATTTCTTAACACTGGAAACATCATTCTGAATGATCAGAATGTAGGAAGTGGTCAGTAATGTGAATGATGTTATTGTACCGTCTCCAACTTTTTCTTTCTTCCCCCAGGTGGGCGCACCTGTGCATACATCACTGTGCATGCGGGGGCACGTGAGTGGGAAAGCGGGTGTCACTCCTGTTTTCTGTCTTAGAGTGTCAGCGTTGGAAGGAATTTTTTTTGTTGTTCATCCAGTCCAGCCCTCTAGTTGATAGTCTAGTAGTCTGTTAACAATTTGTAAGGGTCTGGGTTATATTTTAAAAGTTGTTGTTGTTGTTGTTGTTGTTTTGGGTTCACTTATGTATGTGCAGCTTGACTGTTCAACCCAGATTTTTGAACAATAAAAAGATTTAATGTGTACTTTCTGTTTTCTAAACTTAGTTATTTTAACTTAATTAGCGGCATGTCTGGTTTCTGAAGTTTTTTAGTGTCACATTCCTGGAGGTAATGTTTGTCTTTGTAGTTTGCGATGTTAGGACGTTATGAGAATTCCACAGCCATATTCTGTGCCTCTGAGTCAATCCTCTGGATGGAATAGTTGTTCCAGCAGAGTTGCCTCTGGTTTTCTGACTTAGATTTGCCTCACTGGGCAGGCCTGAGGTCCCATGTGGAACAGTATCACGGTGAATGTATATTGACCATTGTGTACATGCTGCTAATGAATATTTTTCTGCTCTTTAAATGATTATGGCTTTTGGAGACTACATTTAATTCTCAAAACTTTTAATGTAGAAATTTACTGTTCTGTATAGAGAGCAGTTAAAAAATAATTTCTAAGAAACAAGTTTCTGAAAAATATATATGTATATATTTTTTGATGGAGTCTCTCTGTGTCGCCCAGGCTGGAGTGCAGTGGCGCTATCTCGGCTCCCTGCAACCTCCGCCTCCCGAATTCAAGCAATTCTCCTGCCTCAGCCTCTCGAGTCGCTGGGACTACAGGCACCCGCTACCAAGTCTGGCTAATTTTTGTATTTTTAGTAAAGACAGGATTTCACCATGTTGGCCAGGCTGGTCTCGAGCTCCTGACCTCAAGTGATCTGCCCACCTTGGCCTCCCAAAATAAGAAATCCACTTTTAAAATTATTGTACTCAATGTTTTTAAAGAGAGTTTATTTTTTGAGGTATGTTCTAAATTATTTAAGCATTTCCTTCAAAATAATCTAGAGGCGTAGAGTACATGGAGACAAAGATGAAGTGCAAATTGGCCTTGAGCAGATAATTGTTAAATTATCTGTGATGAGTATGTGAGGGTTCATTACCCTCTTCCCTGTTCTTTCCTATATGTTTACAATTTTCCGTTAAGGAAAATGTAAGACAAAACAAAAAACTCCTGTACTAGAGATTCCACAAACCTCCTCATCGATCTCATAGAACCACAGAATCTTCTAGCTAAAAGGAGAGACCTGAGAAGATGATGCTGGCAAGAGCAGATTGCAGGTCGATTTTCCAGGTGAGCACGCTGGGTGGTGCCAGTGATGGTAAGAGCCGGTGGAGCTGAGGCCCTTGCTTTGAACTTGGCCTCATTTGTACCTACCATAAGGTGGAGCCTGGGAACACCTTTTGTTCTCTCCCTTGAATGCAGACAGTAAGCAGATCTGTGGAAATCTTGGGGTTGATCCCAGCAGGCCTAAGATAACTGTAGTTATATGACGCCCGGACTGAAATGGGATCCAGTCATGCTGTGAAGATGGCAAACTGAGACAGGAGGTCCAAGGGGCTGGAATGGCACATGGCCTTCGCCTCCGCCTCTGGGACAGACATTCCTGGGCAGCGCTAGTGAGGCATGGGGTAGATACCTCAGGGCCCCTGGGTGCCTGGCGTCCCCCACCCTCATTGATGTGTCACGACCTTGCCTCCCCGGGCCTGAAGAGGCCTCGTGACCAATATGTCCTGGCGTATTTTAGAAGATGTGTGTCCCCATCTTCCCATCCCTCCTCAATACATTTCCTTTTCCTTCTCTTCCTTTCAGTTTCCCTGTTTTATTCCTTCCTCTGCCTGGGAGAGTTTTCATCACCATCTTTTCTGGTTAGACACCAGGGACAGACATGAAAGACATTAAACAAGATGTATTTCAGCAATAAACAACATTCCTGTATTTCTCAGGGGATCCCAAAGAAATAAGGATGAGAAATAAAAATTCCTGCCGGGGCATTTACAGTGTACTCAGCTGCTGAAATGTTCAAAATGCAATCAAGGAAGTAATTTAGCACGTTTCTAATATACTTAACTATGGCAATCATGTTGAAGAGTTTGGCCAGATTCAAAGAATGCAGTGAATCTTTTAGGACATTGTTAAAGAATCTAAAGGCCACCAATAACAAATACATTTTTGACAGTTACTAGTTAATATATATTTGTGTTTTGTTGTGTGTCCTTGGATAACGGCCCAGAATTGAAAGGATGTGATTTGACCTCCCCTAGGCAGGGAAAACTACGGCAGGGAAAACTACGTTTCAGGTGTTTCCTTTTGTTCTGTATTCTCAGTACATGTGCAGACTACTAGGTATTGGTCAGTACCATGGATTCCTCTTTCTTTTTTCTTTTCTTTTTTTTTTTAAGATTCGTTCTCGTTGCCCAGGCTGGAGTGCAATGGGGCGATCTCAGCTCACTGCAGCTTCCGCCTCCCGGGTTCAAGCGATTCTCCTGCCTCAGCCTCCCAGGTAGCTGCGATTACAGGCACCCGCCACCATGCCCAGCTAATGTTTTGTATTTTTAGTAGAGACAGGGTTTCACCTTGTTGGCCAGGCTGGTCTCGAATTCGTGACCTCAGGTGATCCACCTGCCTCGGCCTCCCAAAGTGCTGGGATTACAGGCGTGAGCCACTGCGCCCGGCCGGATTCCTCTTGCTCTCTCATTACTTCTCAGTGTAAACTATCCAGCCAGGGCATTGTTACCCAGGGGTCAGTCATTTATGTAGTACCTTCACAATGTTTGTAATAACCGAGTCCACTTGTCCTATTATTTATTTGATATTTTCTTTAAATTGATTCATTTTTACTTGAATTTATATTAAAGTAAAGAATAAGAATATTAATACATACAAAGCACTCAAAACAATACCTGGTGCAGAGTAACTGTCTAGAAAAAATAGTAACTAGGCTGGATGAGGTGACTCATGCTTGTAATCCCAACACTTTGGGAGGCTGAGGTAGGAGGATCACTCGAGCCCAGGAATTTGAGACCAGCCTCAGCAACATTGTGAGACCCCATCTCCACAGAAAATTAAAAATTAGCCAGGTCTGGTGGCATGCATGTGTAGTCCTAGCTACTCAGGAGGCTGAGGTGGGAGGATCGCTTGAGCTGGGGAAGTTGAGCCTGCAGTGAACTGAGATTATACCAATTCACTTCAGCCTGGGGGACAGAGTGAGACCCTGCCAAAAAAAAAAAAAAGAGAAGAAAAGGAAAGAAAGAACAAAAAGTAACTATTAGCTATGGTTATTATTATTTATATTACTATATACATGCTGTATTACTTGCAATAAATATAACTACATAACTATTAAAAGTGTGTGCCCATATGTACCCCAAGAGTTACTTCTTAGCATCACCAGTGGCACTTTGGGAAATAGCTCCCCCTCCCGCTGAAATGATCTTCTTGGTTTCCATGCGATCTTAAGTATCACTGTCTCCAGGTTTTTCTGCAGCATCTCTGGATTCTTTCTCTGGCTCCTCATCCTTTGACACTCTCATTTATATGGATTCAATTTTATACACTTTCTCAGGATGGTTTCGTCTACTTCCATGGCCGTAGCATAAGTAGACCTAGATTTTATTTTATTCAACTTTTATTTTAAGTTCAGGGATATGTGTGCGGGATGCGCAGGTGTGTTACATAGGTAAATGTGTGCCATGGTGGTTTGCTGCACAGATCATCCCATCATCTATGTATTAAGCCCAGCATCCATTAGCTGTTCTTCCTGATGCTCTCCCTCACTCCACCCCACACCTGACAGGCCCCAGAGCGTGTTGTGCCCACCATGCGTCCATGTGTTGTCATCATTCAGCTCCTACTTATAAGTGAGTACATACCGTATTTGGTTTTCTGGTCCCGCGTTAGTTTGCTGAGGATAATGGCTTCCAGCTCCATCCATGTCCCTGCAAAGAACATGATCTTGTTCCTTTTTATGACTGCATAGTATTCCATGGGTATAGGTACCACATTTTCTTTATCCGGTCTATCATTGATGGGCATTTAGGATGATTCCATATCCTTGCTATTGTGAATAGCGCTGCAGTGGACATACACATGCATGTATCTTTATAATAGAATCATTTGTATTCCTTTGGGTATATACCCAGTAATGGGATTGCTGGGCCAAATGGTATTTCTGCCTCTAGGTCTTTGAGGAATCGCCACACTGTCTTCCACAATGGTTGAACTAGTTTACACTCCCACCAACAGTGTAAAAACGTTCCTTTTTCTCCACAACCTCGCCAGCATCTGTTATTTGACTTTTTAATAATAGCCATCCTGACTGGTGTGAGATGGTGTCTCATTGTGGCTTTGATTTGCATTTCTCTAATGATCAGTGAGGCTGAACTTTTTTTCATATGTTTATTGGCTGCTTGTATGTCTTCTTTTAAGAAGTGTCTGTTCATATCCTTTGCCTACTTTTTAATGGGGTTGGTTTTTTCTTGTAAATTTGTTTAAGTTCCTTGTAGATTCTGGATATTAGACCTTTGTCAGATGGATAAATTGCAAAAATTTTCTCCCATTCTATAGGTTGTTTGTTCTTTCCGATGACAGTTTCTTTTGCTGTACAGAAACTCTTTAGTCTAATTAGATACCATTTGTCAATATGTGCTTTTGTTGCAATTGCTTTTGGCATTTTTGTCATGAAATCTTTGTCCGTGTCTATGTCTTGAATGGTATTGCCTAGATTTTCTTCTAGGGTTTTTATAGTTTTGGGTTTTACATTTAAGTCTTTATTCCATCTTGAGTTAATTTTTGTATATGGTGTAAGGAAGGGGTCCAGTTTCAATTTTCTGCATATGGCTAGCCAGTTCTCCCAGCAGCATTTATTAAGTAGAGAGTCCTTTCTCCATTGCTTGTTTTTATCAAGTTTGTCACAGATCAGATGGTTGTAGGTGTGTGGTCTTATTTTTGGGTTCTCTATTCTGTTGCATTGTAGACCTAGATTTTCTAAACCTTTATCAACTGGGCTTCTTCAGCTGAACCACAGAATACAGAAAATGACTCGAGGCCCTATTTTCTCAGTTCTTCAAGAACTGAGGTACATAACTAGTACCATTCCAGGTGCAGGGGAGAGACGTTCATTCCAGACTGAAGCCTTGGGGCTTTCAGGCTTGCTTCTGCAGTGGAATCCCAGTTGAAGCAGGCTCCTCAACCCCATGCCCCACCCTGTCTTTCCTCCCTAAGGAAATGGCACCTGTACCTACCTTGTTGCCCAAGCCAGAAACCTGACAGGTCATACTGGGACCTCCCTCTTTCCTCTCCTCCTTCCTCCAAAATCAGTTTCCATTATCTAATCATTCTACCTGCCTTTGAATATCTTCCCTTCTCATTCTCCTCACTGCCACCAACTTGGTCAGCCCACAAAACTTTGCCCAATTATTATTCAGAAGTTGCGTGAGTGGCCTCCTTGCCTCTTGCCTCCACCAGTCCCTCCCCAACTGCTTCCTAGAAGCCTCGCCACTACACACAAGTCTTATTCTATCATTTCTTCCTTCCTGGCTTGCCAAAACTTTTCTGATAAAGTTCCACATTGGCCACGTGGACTGTCGGATCTTGCATTTATGCCATACCCTCCCTCTCTCTTGCCCTTCTCTCCCACCTGCTCCTCTGCCAACACACCCTGCTCTCGTAAAACTCATGCTGCTTCTTCAGTTCTCATCTGGCACACGATATATGAGAGCTCCTCCTGAGAGGCAAGCTAGGCCTCTTGCATTCTGCTGCCTCAGAGGACAGCAATGTTGAACAAAGCTACAAACCAACCACTGTCACCTGCAAGGCATCTGCCATTCCCAAGGAGCCACATGTATTCAAAGGGAGTAGCTTTCCATCGGTGAGCATTTGACTCGTGGAGTGGCTAAATTAGGAAAAGAAGTCGTTTATCTAATAAAGGTCGGCACCTCCTAGCATAGAGGTCTGTGTCTCAGCCAGTGGCTGCTCAGAGCCTGTATTTTCTTTTTCTTTCTTTCTTTTTTTTTTTTTTTTTTTTTTTTTTGAGACGGAGTCTCGCTCTGCCGCCCAAGCTGGAGTGCAGTGATGCGATCTTGGCTCACTGCAAGCTCCAGCTCCCGGGTTCACACCATTGTCCTGCCTCAGCGTCCCGAGCAGCTGGGACTACAGGCACCCGCCACCATGCCCGGCTAATTTTTTGTATTTTTAGTAGAGACGGGGTTTCACCATGTTAGCCAGGATGGTCTCGATCTCCTGACCTGTGATCTGCCTGCTTCAGCCGCCCAAAGTGCTGGGATTACAGGCGTGAGCCACCGTGCCCGGCCTCAGAGCCTGTATTTTCAATGGTGGATGTTTCCCTCAGAGAACTTGAATTAATAGGCTCAGCAATGAAGACCAAGGGGCTGGCACAACCCATGTTTTCTTAACAGAACTATGCTGACAGCTTCACTGTGTTTGCTACAATATTGCAAGGTTCCAGATCCTCCAAGAGCCTCGGTAATGTCTGTGGCATTGAGATTTCCAAAACGCTGTATTGGAGAAGCATCTACCAAGGTAGCAGCTAACCTCCTTTTGATCAAAAGATTTTAACCTGGCACTCACGGCTGGGCTTCAAGGAGTCCAAGGACCCCTACAATTACAGGCATAGTGTTTTGTCTATGTGCATGTAGGGAGAAGGTCCACTTGGAAGGAGGGTCCACTCTCCAGAGAGTCCATTGCTTAGGACCAAGATGCCAGTTTTCCCTTTGGACACCTGACCGATTTCATTTATTCATTAGAATATTTGAACACTTGCTATGATGTGCCAGGCACTGTTCTAAGCAATAGAGAAATGCATCAGAACACACAAAAACATCGGCACGCATGGCATTTTTATTCTAGATGGAGAAGGAAGACAATATAAATTACATTCTATGTTTTGTTGTTGTCGGTTTTGTTTGTTGTTTGTTTTTGAGATGGAGTCTTGCTCTGTCGCCAGACTGGAGTGCAGTGGCACAATCAGCTCACTGCAATCTCCGCCTCCTGGGTTCAAGCGATTCCCCTGCCTCAGCCTCCTGAGTAGCTGGGACTACAGGCGTGCACCACCACACCTGGCTAATTTTTTGTATTTTAGTAGAGACAAGATTTCACCATGTTGGCCAGGATGGTCTCAATCTCCTGACCTCGTGATCCGCCCGCCTCAGCCTCCCAAACTGCTGGGATTACAGGCATGAGCCACCACAACTGGCCCGTTACGTTCTATGTTAAAGGGTCTAAGTGCCACAGAGAAAAGTTAAGCAAGAGTATACTGGGAAAGGGAGGTGAAATTTTAAATAGAGTGGTCAAAGAAGGCATCATTGAAAAGATGCCATTTAAGTTGAGACTTGAGGCTGTTGAGGGAGCAAGCTACATGGATACCAGAAAGAAGACCATCCCAGGCAGAAGGAACCGCAAGTGCAAGGCCCTGAGGTCCCAGAGGTATCCAGAAGACTCTTCAAAGTTCCTTTCGCCTGACACTAAAGCTGAAGCAGGGGCTAAGAAAACATCATCACCTTCTGGCAGAGTGAAAGGGCTGAGCTGCTCAGGTCAAACCATTTTCTGTTTGATGGACCAGGCTGGTTTATCTAAAGCTGCATAAAATAAGGATATGGCTCTGGGCCAGAGACTGACGTTCATCATCTTTCAGACATGCTAGTTCCACAGCTGGGTGGAGGCATATACAGTTTTGCCTCAAATCCCAATTGTCATCTGGGCATTCTTTTTTTTTTTCTTTTTTTTTTGTGAGACGGAGTCTCGCTCTGTCGCCCAGGCTGGAGTGCAGTGGCGCTATCTCGCTCACCGCAAGCTCCGCCTCCTGGGTTCATGCCATTCTCCTGGCTCAGCCTCCCGAGTAGCTGGGACTACAGGCGCCCGCCACCACGCCAGGCTAATTTTTTGTATCTTTAGTAGAGATGGGGTTTCACCGTGTTAGCCAAGATGGTCTCGATCTCCTGACCTCATGATCCGCCCACCTTGGCCTCCCAAAGTGCTGGGATTACAGGCGTGAGCCACCGAGCCTGGCCTTTTTTTTTTTTTTTTTGAGACGGAGCACACTCTGTCATCAGGCTGGAGTGCAGTGGCGCACATCTCAGCTCACTGCAACTCGCCTCCCGGGTTCAGCCATTCTCTATGCCTCAGCCTCCTGAGTAGCAGGACTACAGTGTGCCACCAGCCAGCTATTTTTGTGTGTGATGTGTGTATTTTAGTAAGACGGTTTCACATGTTAGCCAGGATGTTCTCGATCTCCTGACCTCGTGATCCGCCCGCCTCAGCTTCCCAAAGTGCTGGGATTACAGGCATGAGCCACCGCGACCGGCCGGCCATTGGCCATTCTCAATAGACCAGCAACCTCTCCACAGAAGAGCTAAATAACACTAACAGAAAAAGGGAAACTGCGTGTTAAAATTCAAGGAGGAGGCCGGGCGCAGTGGCTCACACCTGTAATCCCAGCACTTTGGGAGGCCAAGGCAAGCAGATCACTTGAGGCCAGGAGTTCAAAACCAGCCTGCTCAACATGCCAAAACCCCGTATCTACTAAAAATACAAAAATTAGCCTGGCCTGGTGGTGCACGCCTATAATCCCACCTGTAATCCCAGCTATTTGGGAGGCTGAGGCTGGAGAATCACTTAAACCTGGGAGGTGGAGGTTGCAGTGAGCCGAGGTTGTGCCACTGCACTCCAATGTGAGTGACAGAGTGAGACTCTGTCTTAAAAAAGAAAAAAAAATTCAGGTGTAGCACAATGGCTCACACTTGTAATCCCAGCACAGCACTTTGGGAAGCCCAGAGGGGTGGATCACAAGGTCAGGAGTTCATCACCATCTTGGCCAACATGGTGAAACCCCGTCTCCACTAAAAATGCAAAAGAAAAAAAAATTAGCCAGTCATGGTGGCGCATGCCTGTAGTCCCAGCTACTCAGGAGGCTGAGACAAGAGAATTGCTTGAACCTGGGAGGCAGAGGTTGCAATGAGCTGAGATTGCGCCACTGTACTCCAGCCTGGGCAACAAAGTGAGACTCCCATCTCAAAAAATTCAAGGGGGAGGCCAGGCACAGTGGCTAATGCCTGTAATCCCAGCACTTTGGGAGGCCAAGACAGGAGGATCACTTGAGCCCAGGAGTCCCAGACCAGCCTGGGCAACATAGTGAGACCTCGTCTCTACTAAAAATTAAAAAAAGAAAGAAAAACCCACAAAAAATTATCCAGGTGTGGCAGCCTGTAGTCTCAACTACTCAGGAGGATGAGGCGGGAGGATCACTTGAACCCAGGAGTTTGAAGCTGCAGTGAGCTGAGATTGCACCACTGCATTCCAGCCTGGTGACAGTGAGACCCTGTCTCAAAAACTAAAATAAAATAAAAAGATCAGAGAAAGTATACATTAAAATTCAAGGTGAAAAAACCTTCACTTTGCCTGTTTTGTTTGTTCCAACAAATAGACTCATCTCATAATATTCTGTATATTTGTAATCCATTGTAAAGATGTTGGTTTTACTCTTAGTGAGATGGACATTCATCAGAGTTTTATTAATTTTATTGTGGTAAAATACATGTAAAATTTACCATCTTAACCATTTTTAAGTGTACAGTTCAGTGGCATTCAGTGCATTCACGTTGCTATGTGACTGATACTACTTTCTATCCATCTCCAGAACTTTTTCATCTTGTACTGAAAACCTGCACTCATTAAACAGTAACTCCTCATTCTTCCCTTCCCCCAGTGCCTGGCCACTGTTTACTTTCTATGAATTTGACTACTGTAGGTACCTGATGTATATAGAATCATACAATATTTGTCCCATATGTCTTACAGGTTCATCCATCTTGTTGCATGTATCTGAATGTCATTCCTTTTCAAGGGTGAATGATATTCCATCACATGGATATACCACGTTTTGTTTAATCATTCATCTGTTGATGAACATTTGGGTTGCTTCTACCTTTTGGCTATTGTGAATAATGCTGTTATGAACAAGGGTGTACAAATATCTATGCAAGTCCCTGCTTTCAGTTCTTCTGGATATATGCCCAGAAGTGGAATTGCTGGATCAAATGATGATAATTCTAAGTTTAATTTTTTGAGGAGCCACCATACTGTTTCCACAGGGGGTGTACCATTTTACATCCCTACCAACAGTGCTCAAGGGTTCCAGTTTTTCCACATCCTCACCAACAATTATTATTTTCTGTTTTTTTTTTTTTTTGATAGTAGCCATCCTAGTAAGTGGGGAGTAGAACCTCACTGTGGTTTTGATTTGCTTTTTCCTAATTATTAGCAATGTTGACCATCTTTCATGTGCCTTACTTATTTTTAAAAGATCACTCTGGAGGCTGTGTTGAATGTTGTTAACTGTAGGATGATGGGATGGAGGGCAGGGGAAAAAACATGGAAGGTAGAAGACTATTTACAAGGCTATTGCAGTATTCTAGCCAAATAATTATGGTGGCTTGGAACAAGATGACAGTGGTGGAGGTGGTAAGAGTTCATGGGACTCTGGATATATGTTGAGGCCAGAGCTGATAAAATTGAAAGAGGAATGTGAAAGAAAGAAAAGTCTAGAATGACTCCTATCTTTCTGCCCATGCAAATGGCCATTTACTGAGATGGAGAATGCTGGCAAAATAGTACACTGGGAGGGTAATATCTCACCCATCCTCATGAGAGGGTGAGATATCAAGAACCCAATTTTAGGCTGGGTATGGTGGTTCACACCTATAATCCCAACTTTGGGAGGCCAAGGTGGGAGGATTACCTGAGCTCAGGAGGTTGAAGATTCAGTGCCACAATCATCACACCATTGCATTCTAGCATGGGTGATAGTGTGAGACCCTGTCTCAAAAAACAAAACAAAACAAAACAAAAACACCAGTTGTCTTGATTCCCAGCCAATGCACCAAAAAAATAAAATAAAATCCAGTGAACATGTAGTAGACATGTAAGTTTGGATCCCTATTGGATTTTCACGTGGAGATACTGACAATACATGCTGACATTAGGTACGAGAGTCCGGAGATCAAGGGTGTTTCTGTTATCTTTTGCTGCACAATAAGCTTCTCTAAAACTCAGAAGTTTAAAACAGCAACAATTTCTTCTTTCTTTCTTTTTTTTTTTTTGAGACGGAGTCTCACTCTGTCGCCCAGGCTGGAGTGCAGTGGCCAGATCTCAGCTCACTGCAAGCTCCGCCTCCCAGGTTTACGCCATTCTCCTGCCTCAGTCTCCCGAGTAGCTGGGACTACAGGCACCCGCCACCTCGTCCAGCTAGTTTTTTGTATTTTTTTTTAGTAGACACGGGGTTTCACCGTGTTAAGCCAGGACAGTCTCGATCTCCTGACCTCGTGATCCGCCCGTCTCGGCCTCCCAAAGTGCTGGGACTACAGGCTTGAGCCACCGCGCCCGGCCTCTTTCTTATTTCTTACAACTCTGTGGGTTGACTGCATACAGCTGGCTAGTTCTGCTCTATGTGGCATCAGTTGGGGTTACTCATCTGGCTGCATTCAGCTGGTGGCTGGGCTGAGCAGAAAGGTCCAAGAAGGCTTCACTCACATTTCTGGCACCTCAGTGCTCCATGTGACCTCTCCACATAGTTAGCTTGGGCTTCCTCACAACATGGCGATCATAGGGAGTCAGATGTCTTACATAGTGGTTGGCTGTCCACAGAGGACAAGAGCAGAAGCTGTCAGGCCTCTTAAAGCTAGGTCTAAACTGACATAGCATCTCTTCTGCCGTATCCTATTTGTCAAAACAGGTCACAAGGCCAGCACATATGTGAGGGAAGGAAAACAGACTCCACCTTTTGATGAGAACAGTAGCATATGTTGACAGGGATGGGAGGAATTGATGGCAGCCATCTTTGGAGACTACCCACCACCGAGTGGGGTATCAGGGTTGGTGGTATAAGTTTGAAAGTAATCGAAGGATAGTTGGTACCTGAAGCCGTGCCACTGGATAAGATTACTCAGGGAATGACTGTGGATAGAGAAGAGAGGAAAAGGCTAATCTCTAGGCTATTCCAGCCTTTTGCACTTGGAAGGGGAAACCAGCAAATGACCCTGAGAAGGAACAGGCAATAAGGTGGGAGGAAAACCAGGAGAGTGCGGTGCTGACGAAGTCAGGTGGGACAGCCTTCCAAGAACGCTGAGCAATATTAGGAAACGGAAAAGTCATGCTGAATAGAGTTCTAAGAATACCCATCTCGCCACCTCACTGAGCTCTTGGGAAAATTCAATTAATATTGTGTGAGGACGCCTTGCTTTTTCCTTCTTTTCTTTTTTTTTTTTTGAGACAGAGTCTCACTCTGTTGCCCAGGCTGGAGTGCAGTGGCGTGATCTCGGCTCACTGCAAGCTCCGCCTCCCGGGTTTAAGCCATTCTCCTGCCTCAGCCTCTCGAGTAGCTGGGACTACAGGTGCGTGCCAGCACACCTGGCTAAATTTTTGTATTTTTAGTAGAGATGGGGTTTCACTGTGTTAGCCAGCATGGTCTCAATCTCCTGACCTCGTGACCCACCCACCTCAGCCTCCCAAAGTGCTGGGATTACAGGTGTGAGCCACCACACCCGGTCACTTTTTCCTTCTTAAAAGGCTTTTGGAGGTAGAGATACAAAAGAAAACTGGAGGAAAGAAAGGTAGATAGGAGAGGGAGGTAAGCAAAGAGAAATTTGGGGAAGGACCCAACAACTAAATGCAAGAGATTGCAAAGATAGATGGGGCTGGAGTTGAAAGGCAGATGTAAACAGAACACACCTATCTCTGAATTTGCAGACACGAAGAGTAATATTCTTTTAGTGCCTCACATGTTCCCCTTCCCGAAGAGCTGATGAGGGCCAGATGGGTTCATCTCTGTACCTGCCTTTGCCCACAGATGTTCAGTGGCTCCCAGCTGTGTACTGAGCTAAAGAGGTCTGGCGCAACCTGGAATTCCAGATGCTCTGGAATGAATCTAGCCTGCGGTTAGCCTCGTTTCCAGTTATCTGCCTATACCAGTCTCTCTGTGCTCCAGGCAAATCGAGCTTTTGGTCTCCTCACAATGCCCCCAAACCTGCTTTCCTCCTGCCTCTGTGCAGGTGTTTCCTTTGCTTTCAATGTTGCTCTCTTTCCTGGCTGAAACCTTCTCATCTTGAAAACCAAGTTCCAGTGCTTGTTCTGATTTAGCTTTTATTGGTCCTTTCAGGCTCCCGTCCCCATTCTCTCCTCTCCAGGCTGCTCCCAGGATTAGCTTTTAGTGTGCTTGTCTCACCCACTCTAGATTGTCAGACTCTTGAGGACAGTGACTGTCCTCCTCTTCCTCATTGACCATGTTCATTATTTGCACTTTTTAAAAAAGCCTGTGGGCAGCCAGGTGCGGTGGCTCAGACCTGTAATCCCAGCACTTTGGGAGGCCGAAGCAGGTGGATCACTTAAGGCCAGGAGTTCAAGAACCAGCCTGGCCAACATGGCAAAACCCCATCTCTACTAAAACATAA
>NW_016808491.1:196042-243884 GCF_001698545.2 Rhinopithecus bieti | reverse complement strand
AAAAAAAAAAAAAAATTAGCTGGGCGTGGTGGCGCACACCTTTAATTCCAGCTACTCAGGAGGCTGAGGCATGGGAATCACTTGACACTGGGAGGCAGAGGTTGCAGTGAGCTGAGATGCTGCCATTGCACTCCAGTCTGGGCAACAGAGTGAGACCCTGTTAAAAAAAAAAAAAAGCCTGTGGCTGAGGATGGTGGCACACACCTATAGTCACAGCTACTTGGGAAGCTGAGGTGGGAGGATCACTTGAGCCCAGTGTCCAGCCTGGGCAACACAGTGAGACCCCATCTCTTTAAAAAAGAACAGTGGGTATCGACTGTGTAGAAGTCACCATGGATATAGAGGTGAATAAGAAAAGTGCTCAGCAAATACTTGCTGCATTTAATGCCGTTTAAATGGTACTTGTGCTCGCTGATGGGATTCTAGGAGAGGGATTCGACTGCACTAATGAATTGATACTCTCTCGTTATCTTCTATTCTCCATGTAACCATATTTGCCAAATCCCATGCCTCAAGAGGCTTTAACCACATATAAAGGCTGAGCTTCTATTGCCGAAACCAAGCAAATAACTGAGACAACTTAATGAGACAGCTTATAGATTGCTCAGGAAAACAAATATGCCTTTGAAATCACTAAGTCATTTCAGTTTTTATTCCAGGGTCATACAAAGCACTGACATCTGCATTATTTAGAAGCAGCTTTCAAAACTTTTTTTGCCGTAACTCACAGTAAAAAAAATATATATTTTATATTGCAACTCAAGTCATATAACTTCTTTCATTCCTTCAACATATTGAACACCTACTATATGCCAGATATATTTTACGTGGAATACAGTAGTGAACGAAGTAGAAGAGGAAGAAAGGAATGGAGGAAGAGAAGGAAATAAACAAAAATTCTTGCCCTCTAAGACTTTACATACTAGTGGAACAGACAATAGACAAAAAAAGTAAGCCAGGTGCAGTGGCTCACACCTGTAATCTCAGCACTTTAGGAGGCCAAGGTGGGAGGATTGAGAGGACTGCTTGAGGCCAAGAGTTCAAGACCAGCCTGGGCAACATAGCAAGACACTGTCTCTACAAAAATTTAAAAAAAAAAAAAATTAGCTGGGCATGGTGGCATGTGCCTGTAGTCCCAGCTACGTGGGAGGCTAAGGATGGAGGACTGCTTGAGCCCAGGGATTCAAGGAGTCTTGCAGTGAGCTATGATTATACCACTGCACTCCAGCCTGGACAACAGAGCAAGACCGTCTCCTAAAAAACCAACAAAGTACAAAGTAAAATATACACATATATGAACACACAGAAACAGAATATTCATGAGGCAAAACCACCTATTTCTACATGCAGTACACTCAGATGTTTCTGATTTTTTCAGAAAAAATGCTGGACACATCCTGTTAAACCATTAAGTTGGCTTCTCAACTCAGTAATGGGTTGAGGCTTGCACTTTGAAAACTACTGGTCCAGGCAATTTCTGACACAGGCAGAACACGTGCTGGTCGTATCCTACGGAGGGAGGAGCATGCAAAGATATTAACTGAGTTCCTCAAATTCACCCATAATCTGAGGGAAGCAATGCTGAACTCGACCTGAGGGCTTCCCAGGCCACTGCTGCCCTTTCCCTCACCCTCTGCGGTGCCTGCTCTTCTCTTCTCATTCTGAAACCTTGCTCTGCACATAGAGTAGCTCTTCCTTCCCTTGTCAAGTAAAATCACATGAATACTTTTAAGCCTAGCGAGACCGCGCTACGTTCCAGGATGCCTCTCTCAGGCCACTACTGCATTCTGGCTCACTTGACTGATTTAGAGACAGGGCCTCACTCTGTTGCCAAGGCTGCAGTGCAGTTGTGCGATCATGGCCCACTGCAGCCTCAACTTCCCAGGCTCAAGCGATCCTCCCACCTCAGCCTCCCGAGTGGCTGGGACTCTACACATGCACCTAGCCAATTTTTTTTTTTTTTTAAGTTTTAGTAGAGACAGGGATCTCGCTACGTTGCCCAGGCTGTGGCTTGCTTTATAACTATTGGTATACCAGAATAGGATCCTCTGCACGGTGACTTCCTAAAAGAGCAGGTGCCAGTCACCTTTGTGTCCCCCAAAGCACAGTGCTCTATCTGCTTTCTCTGTAAGTATTAATAAATACATAGGAAATTGAATTGAGTTTGTGACTCAAAGCAGAGGGGTGGAGAGAAGTGCTTCCTAGCCAGGACTACAGGATTTAGGCCACATCTATTTAAAAGGCTAACAGACTAGAAAGGATACCACTGGTAAAAAGATCTCTTTACCTGAGCTACATAAGTCATACATTAGGTAGAGGCTTCAATAGTATAGAAAATATACTAATGTGTTATCTCCCTAGAGACAGATTTAGAACCATGTCAGTTGTGTTGTAGATCACAGAGAACAGAAACCTAGTGAAATTAACCAAAGACAATGAGGGCTGCCATAAGGAGGCCCAAGGAGTAGTTGGACGGACCTGAGGAAGGACAGGAGCCAGAGGCCCCCTGAGGAACTCTGTGCCGCAGAAGTAAGGCTATCCTCGCTGCAATGGTAACCATTACAATGGGGACAGTTGCCACCTCATCAAAATGAAGGAAATCAGTTCAAATTCTCAAAAAAAACCTACATGGCACAGCCAATTCTAGAATTGTCCACCCTTGCTTCACTTGGTTTGAGTAGGATGGGGCTGTGTGTTTGAAAATATCTAAGGAAGAAGGCAGGGAACAAACTCTCTGAAAAGAAAGTAGAACTTTCACTAAATATTTACCCAAACTGGAATTTTCAGTTTTACCCTACCACCAGAGAGGATGGAACTCAAGGCCAAGATGAGGTCAGTTACAAAAAGTTATATAAAATACTCTATCTGTGATACAGTGTAAAATATCATTTCAATCCTATTAAAAGTTTAAAAAATGTAGATTTTAGCTAAATGACCTCTAAGTTTTAGGGATCTACAAACCCATGAGTGTATAAATATATCATGAAAATTTGTACAAGATATTTCATAGAATTCTCTATCTCATGGTTTTCAGACTTTATTTTGAATCAGATTCTAATTCTGTAGGACTAGGGTAGGGTAGTGGGACTGCATAAACAAACACCCTAGATACTGCTAAAGATGGGTCATGTTGAGAGACTTTCTTAACATAACCCCTTCCTACTTAAAGTAATTAAAAAGGAGCTTGACTTGCATAATAAGTTTTTTTTCTTTTTTTCTTTGAGACAAAGTCTCACTGTCACCCAGGCTGCAGTGCAGTGACGCCATTTCAGTTCACTGCAACCCCTGCCTCCCAGGTTCAAGAGATTCTCCTGCCTTAGCCTCCCGAGTAGCTGGGATTACAGATGCGCGCCACCACGCCTGGCTAATTCTTTAGATTTTTTAGTAGAGACAGGGTTTCACCATGTCGGCCAGGCTGGTCTCAAACTCCTGACCTCAAGTGATCTGCCCGCCTCGGCCTCCCAAAGTGCTGGGATTACAGGCGTGAGCCACCGCGCCCAGTCAATAGTTTTCAGTTGGAACAAAAATGGAAAATAGAGCCACACAAACTCCATCATCTGTGTGGTAACACTAAATAAGAGGATGTACAAATTAAAAAACCACCACATTTCCTATTATTTTTAATTGCATTTAGTCACAACATTTATAAGAGCATATGTTTATAAAAGATGGTTAAGATTGGTTAGTAATTTATTCTTGGGCTTTGTTTTAAAGTGAAAAAGGTAGAAGTAGTTATGAGTCCAGAAAGAATATTTCAGGATGATACATGTTGACCATAAACTCAAAAGGTATACTGACAGCAATCCTATAAACAAATATGGATGTAATTGATTTAAGCCTATTGGTTCATTTTTTAAAAGCACCCTTGTTTCTTTAAAGTTAAGTACTATAAATGATTCTTGAAAATCTACTGTGGACATGATATATTCAGTCAAACTTGCTAGGAGTTGGGGAATGATTTTGTGACCATCCAATTCAGAGTCTGATTGAGAGTTAAACAGCATGACAAAAAAGTTGCAGTCACAGTACATAATCAATTCCTTGAATAATATAGCTTCCACAGCTCTCACCATCCTGGTTACTCTTCTTTCTGCTTTCAGTTACACATTCCTTTCTTTCAGACAAACAAAAAATATCAAAGTTCACCCAATTTCTGAAAGTCACAGTTCATCTAGCACTGAATGATAGTAGCTTTGGCATTTGATATTACAAAGTCACTTTTCCATCGCAAATATTTTCTTCATTCTGGGTCAAGGCGAGGTAAAACAGGAAGAATAAGGTTCCCAAATGCAGAGTCTTGAGTGATGAAGTACCCAGATGAATGTGCATGAGCATGCTGGGAAAGATAAAAAAAAAAAAAGGCAATTAAGCTATGGAACAGAGTCATTATTCAATCAAGTCGAACTTCAACCAAGGCATTAAAATTACTTATTCTTTCTGAATGCTTGAGACCAAATTTATTTGTTTATTCATTTATTTTTCCTTGTTATGGCTGAGACGGAATTTATTTTAAAATCAGTTCTGCTGCTGCTGGTTGTGTTTAAATAGACAGGAAGTGGACAGTAATACAGAATCTGGGTTAACAAGTTACACCAAGTACTCATTTCTCATCCTCTCTATCTACCCTGTCTGTGATCGTCCTCAGTCAATAAATGACTCAAAGACATGAATTGTTTTGTTCCTTCCAGTGAGGAAAAAGGAGGATCGAAGACCCCAGAGTACTCTGATCTTGGTCAACAAACCGGGAACTTGAGAAAGAAGGGCAGTAGTGGGAAGGAGAGGGGGGAAAAGGCAGTGAGATTACTGGTGATTAAAATACCAACATTTGGTAGAGAATGTTGAAATGTAAGTAACAGAAAACCACCAGTAACTTCCCTCTGTCATTAAAAAAAAAAAAAAAAAGACTGTTTTGAGGTCATCTAAAGTGAATGGAGGGCTGGGCAATGGTGGCTCATACCTGTAATCCCAACACTTCAGGTGGTTGAGGTGGGAGGATCACTTGAGGCCAGGAGTTTAAGACCAGCCTGGGCAACACAGTGAGACCCCATCTCTACAAAAAATTTAAAAATCAGCTAGGCACAGTGGCATGTGCCTGTAGTCCCAGCTACTTAGGAGGCTGACGCAAGAAGATTACTTGAACCCAGGAGTTTGAGGTTACAGTGAGCTATGATGGCACTACTGCACTCCAGCCTGTGTGACAGAGTGTGAGACCCTGTCTCTAAACAACAGATAAATAAAATAAAATAAAGTGAGATGGTCTTCATCATGTTCCTTCCAATTCTGGGATTCTAAGGTTTAAAACTACAAGTGATTAAATTATGCCTATGAAAAAAAAATGTCTTGTCCAAAGTCTCTGGAAATCTTAAATTATTCAAGATAAGACTGTAACACTGAAACTATTTATTACTCTGAAGAATATTTTTTTAACTGATGGAGCACCACATTCCTAGTCCTATAGGAAGAGTTAGCTTTTCAACATTTCCTGCACAACAGTTGTGCTGAGCATTAAAAAAAAAAATCCAGGCAACAATAATAAACTAATACAACTATCAAAGGATGTGATGACATGATAGATTTGAAAAAAAATGCAAGTACTATTTAACTAGCCAGTTCAATTTTTAAGATCATTCCTGTCCATCCAAATATCTTTAAACTCTGTTGTGCACAAGCAATCCCTTGACATGTACACGCACAGAATCAATCACGACCAAGTCAACACCATAAAAGATACTTTCATTACTGCTGCACTGGTCCTTCAAATCCACTGGGCATGACTGAACATCAGCAAACCACTGCAATTATGTGTGGAACATTTTTATTGATATTGCTCCACTGAAATATAAAATAACTGTGTGCTGGCTTCTGAGACCCAGGAAACCTCCACTGAGGCAAGAATGTCAGTTACACTTCGCTCACCTGCAAAGCTGCCTTCTGTTGGGCTGCGATATGCTGCTGCTCAGCGTGATCCCGGAAGTCCTTATTAAGAGAGGGTCTCGAGAGTGCAATGCTAAAATGGGAATCTTGGTTACTCGGCTGCTTAAGGCAGAAACATCCTTACGTTTTTTTGGATGGTAGTAAATTATCTTCTTTTTTTTAAATTGAGGTATCCTTGACAAAAACTGCATACACTTCCTGTGTACAATGTGATGTTTTAGTATTTCTATTTGTTGTGAAATGGTTAAATCAAGCTAATGAACATATCCAGCACCTCACATACTTACCATTTTTGGTTGTGGAACATTTAAGATCTATTCTCTTAGCAATTTTCAAGTAGTATTAACTACAGTCACTGTGCTATACAATAAATCTCTTAAAGACATGTCCTTACTTCTGAATCACAGCTTTTCATTATATATTCTTTATAGGGGTGAAAAGACCTCCAAGAATAAGTCTTTTCCCTTCTCTCACTATCTTCATGAATTTATATAAAGAAAGTCTATGTTGTTTATTGAGATTTTAAATGATCTTTTTTTAAAATTTATCTTTTTTTTTTTTTTTGGAGAGAGGGCAGTGGTGTGATCTCAGCTCACTGCAACCTCTGCCTCCTGGGTTTAAGCTCTTCTCATGTCTCAGCCTCCCGAGTAGCTGGGACTATAGGCGTGCACCACCACACCCAGCTATATTTGATTTTTGTATTTTTAGTAGAGACAGGGTTTTACCGTCATGTTGGCCAGGCTGGTCTCAAACTCCTGACCTCAAGTGATCTGCCTATCTGCCTGCCTCAGCCTCCCAAAATGCTGGGATTACAGGCATGAGCCATCATGCCCAGCCTAAAATTTATAACTTATGGTCTCCTACTTTCAAACAGATTTGAGATACCATGATCTATCATGATCTCTATTAACATTATTTTAAAAAACAGTTAAATCACATGATATCAGTCAATGGTAAAACCATACCCTTTTGTTTGTATAATAATTAAACTTGTTCGTGACCAACCTGGCCAACATGGTGAAACCCTGTCTCTACTAAAAATACAAAAATTAGCCAGGCGTGGTAGCGCATGCCTGTAGTTCCAGCTACTCGGGAAGCTGAGGCAGGAGAATCACTTGAACCCAGGAGATGGAGGTTGCAGTGAGCCAAAATTGCACCACTGCGTCCAGACTGGGTAACAGAGCAAGACTCTGTCTGAAAATAAATAAATAAATAATAATAATTAAACTTAAATTATCATAACCATGTTCCACATAAGTAGAACTATTATGAATAAATAATCAAACTTAGAGACACCAGATTCTAGAGCAGCTACTAGATGCATAGCTCTGTACTGAGCACTAGGGGTATGTGCAGGACAAGGCTCACAGATAACAGCAATCCTGCTGAGGTGTGATGTATATTAATAACAGGAGAATTAATAAGGACACTTAATATATTGGAAGGATAGTGGTCTGGAAAATGTCATAAAATGTAGAACTGGCCGGGTGCGGTGGCTCACGCCTGTAATCCCAACACTTTGGGAGGCCAAGGAGGGTGGATCACAAGGTCAGGAGATCGAGACCATCCTGGCTAACACAGTGAAACCCTGTCTCTACTAAAAATAACAAAAAAAAAAAAATTAGCCGGGTGTGGTGGTGGGCACCTGTAGTCCCAGCTGCTTGGGAGGCTGAGGCAGGAGAATGGCGTGAACCCGGGAGGCGGAGGTTGCAGTGAGCTGAGATCACAACACTGCACTCCAGCCTGGGCTAGAGTGAGACGCCGTCTCAAAAAAAAAAAAAAAAAAAAAAAAAAAAAAAAAGTAGACCTTATCCTAACAGTAATAGGAGACCTCCAAAGAGTGTTAAGCAGCAGGGAAGTGACATGATCAGAAGTATCACCCTCTTGGCCAGGCACAGTGGCTCATGCCTGTTATCCTAGGACTTTGGGAGTCTGAAGTAGAAGGATCATTTGAGCCCAGGAGTTCAAGAACAGCCTGGGAAAAAAAGTGAAAACCCATCCTACAAAAAAAAAAAAAAAAAAAAATTAAACAGGTGTGGTGGCATGTGCCTGTGATTCCAGCTACATGGGAGGCTGAGATGGGAGGATCACTTAAGCCTGGGAGATCAAGAGATTATGTCACTGCACTCCAGCCTGGGTGACAGAGTGAGACCCTGTCTCAAAAAAAAGAACTATCACCCTGTAGTTCAGAAAGACGACTACTGCACTACTGCGGCAGACAGTGTTGGTCACCTCCTCAAAGCTGTTTATCTCCTTTCCTCCTTGCTGATGGAACCCAAACTTGGTTCAATTATCAGTGGTCACATGCTTCATGGCAGGCCAGGCGCATGCCCCAGGGGGTAGACCTTGACTGATGTAAAACAGTGTCATTCCCCTAGCTGGTTTCTGGTTTAGGCAAGAGAAAGGTACATAATCTGGGCAACCAGACTTGATGGGTGTCTACAGGAAGGCTTCTGAGAATGTTTTCCTCACTCTTACAAATGGGACACACCATAGCAACCTTTCAGGGTTTTACTTCTGCAGGTGGCTCAGTGCGGGCTGATGCCTAAGCCACCGCAGCCATATTCTGGCCTGAGGGAGCCACTGACCCATGGGGTAAAGCAGAAAGGAAAGATGAATGAAGCTGCATCACTAATGAATTAAGCTACTCTGGAACTACCTTATCTTCACACTCCTGGTTAACAGATACCCTAATGTTTATGCCAGTTTTGTTATATTTCTGTTACTTCCCAATTAAAGCTTGCTAAATGACACAACTGATGAATGTGTTCAAGAAGCGTAAAACCACAGGAAATCTGAAGCAGTTATAATAATTGAGGCAAGAAATGAGAGTGACCAGGAATCAGGATAGCATCAGTAGCAATGAAGAAAATGGACAGATGTGAGACACCTTTCAAAGTATAATCACAAGAGAATGGTGAATGCTTGGAGATGAAAGTGAAAGGAATGGTAAACCACTGAAGTTCACATTTCTGCCTTTGTAACTAGTAGATGGCAGCCTGAAGCATTTACTGACACAGGACACACAAGAATATTCAGTAGTTGATTGGAGAGCAGGAAGGGAGAATGAGTTCAGGTTGGGACATACCTCATCTGAAATGCCTATGGACATCAAAGTAGAGACGTCTGGGAGGCAGAGGTGGTGCTTAGAAGAAAAGACAGACTAGAGCCGCAAATGCGTACTAGCACATACATAACAGCATGTGGGAAAAGATGCAACTGTCCAGCAAAAAGAGGCAGAGTAGGAAGCCTGGTCTAGAACAGAATTCGATGGGCTGTCAGCATTCAAGGGACAAATAAGAGAAATGTCCACAAAATAAATCAAGACAGTCTCCTCCTACTGTGTTTTATATTCTCAGAGTGAGCAAATGGAAGCCAAGAGAGTACTTTAAGAAAGAGAGTGGGCTGGGTGTGGCAGCTCACGCCTGTAATCCCAGAACTTTGGGAGGGCGAGGTGGGCGGATCACTTGAGGCCAGGAGTTTGAGACCAGCCTAGCCAACATGGCAACACCCTATCTCTACTAAAAATACAAAAATTAGCTGGGTGTGGTGGCACACGCCTGTAATCCCAGCTACTTGGGAAGCTGAGACACGAGAATCAGTTGAACCCAGGAGGCAGAGGATGCAATGAGCCAAGGTCGTGCCACTGCATTCCAGCCTGCACAGCAGAGTGAGACCCTGTCTCAAAAAAAAAAAAAAAAAAAAAAAAGAAAGAAAGAAAGAAAGAGAGTGATCAGTGGTGTCAAATAACGCCAAGATGTCTGATAAGAAAAGGACTCTGGTCTGCCAGATTTAGCCCAGGAAGGTTACAAGTGACGTAGGCAAGAACATTTTCTTTGATGGAGAGCCTGGAAGTCACACTGCAGTGGGTTGAGGCATGAATAAGTGAGAAAGTAAAGGTGAGTACAGACAATTGCTTTAAGAGAAAGACAGAAGAGAGGGTGGAGGCCGAAGGGGATAATGGATCTTCTTTTTTTTTTTAGACAGAGTCTTACTGTATCATCCAGGCTGGAGTGCAGTGGTGCAATCACAGCTCGTTGCAGTCCTAACCTCCCAGGCTCAGGTGATCTTCCCACCCCAGCCTCCCAGGTAGCTGGGACTACAGGCACGCACCACCATGCCTAGCTAATTTATTGTATTTTTTGTAGAGATGGGTCTTGCCACATTACCCTGCTGCTCATTAAGCTGCTCTCGGGCTACTAGGCTCAAGTGATCCGCCCGCCTTAGCCTCCCAAAGTGCTGGGATTACAGGTGTGGCCACCATGCCTGGCGATAATGGATCTGAGGGAAGATACTAAATATGGCAGAGACTGAATACCTATAATAAAGATCATCAAGCTACCTAAATTTGACCTACTTTGCAGAATGATTAAAAAGGTGACCACCAGCAGCAATTGCAGTAATAAAAAACCATAAAAACTCTTAAAAAAAAAAAAAAAAAGCTATAAGGGCTAAGTGCAGTGGCTAACGCTTGTAATCCCAGCACTTTGGGAGGCCGAGGCAGGAAGATCACTTGAGGCCAGGAGTTTGAGACCAGCCTGGGCAACACAAGACCTCACTTGTCTCTACTAAAAAACAAAAATTAGCCAGGTGTGGTAGGGTGCGCCTGTAGTGTGAGATACTCAGGGGGATCACTGAGCCCAGGAGACTAAGGATGTAGTGAGCTATGATTGTGCTACTACACTCCAGTCTAGGTGACAAAGTAAGACCCTGTCTCAAAAAAAAAAAAAAAAAAAAAAAAGAGTCTGAAGGCTATAGGGAAAATTAAATATTCTTGTTAAAATGTTTACAATTTAATCAACTAAATAGTTTAATTGTTAAAAGTCTGACTAGGAAATGAAGGGAACCAGAATATGTCACCTAAAATATGCTTCTTTGATATAAAATTATTTTTGAGCTGAAAGCAATTAAGAAGCAGCTCAGTTAATAGGGTTGCTTAAAAATAAAAATAAAAGGCAGCAGCAAACGGAGGAAAAGCTCTCTCTCACCCCTCCCCAGTTTCTGCCTAAAGATAGGATATAACTTCTCCTTTACTGGAGACAACTGTAGACTCTTAGCCTAGGGACAGCAGCAGAGGACTCTGCCAACAAGCCTTACTCCATTTGTTTTCTCCATGTATTTACCTTCTCAGTTTCCCACCCCTGGAAGCCTAAAATCCCTTTCGTTTGTGCTATATTTATTGTTCTTTGTTGAAGATGCTATATAAGTAGAGTTCTAAGCCACAATTTTGAGTTACTTTGCATTAAGGTTTCTTCCTTGTGACGTGTGCTGCATGCAATCATAAATTTGTTTTTCTCTGGTTAATCTGTCTTTTGTTACAGAGGTCCCTCCCAATAAGAACTAAGTTGGGCACAGGTAAAGTTTAGCCTCCCCTATAGAAATAAAACACAATGAATAGATAGCAGTGTTAAAGAAAAAAATCACTGCCAGCCAATTTATTTGGTCCAAGAAATTTTGTGTATCACTGAATATAAAAACCACATTATAGGCCAGGCACAGTGGGTCATGCCTGTAATCCCAGCACTTTGGGAGACCGAGGCGGGTGGATCACCTGAGGTCAGGAGTTCGAGACCAGCCTGACCAACATGGTGAAACCCCATCTCTACTAAAAATACAAAAATTCGCTGGGCGTGGTGGCAGGTGCATGTAATCCCAGCTACTTGGGAGGCTGAGGCAGGAGAATCACTAGAACCCGGGAGGCAGAGGTTGCAGTGAGCCAAGATTGCACCATTGCACTCCAGCCTGGGGGACAGGGTGAGACTCCGTCTCAAAAAACAAAAACAAAAACAAACAAACAACAAAAAACCACATTATAGTGTCAATACCTAGCTCCAGGATGATTTGTTGAAGACTGGTTCTGCATAAGTAGTTTTCTTTTCTCTTTGTCCAGTTCTGCCAAGATTGCAACTCTATTTTTGTTTTGAAAACCTAAAAAAAAAAAGAGGGGAATAGGAGAAAGGGGAGAAAGAAAGAGAGAGTAATAAGAAACATTTTAGACCTATTTTTATAAACCTAAGCCATCTAGAACCAAGAAAGCAAAATTCCTATTCTCTAACATGATAATGAATTCACCAGCAAGTACTTTCCCTAAATGGTTACTTCTTCCCTCCTGCCTACTTCCCAGCAACTTTAACAGCATCATTCATGAATACTTAAACAGAATATAATATCATATTATATTTAAAGTGTAGCTGAGGACTTTTAAGACTGAGTTCTAAAGAATTTTAATCTACCAAGGTATAAGTTACAGCATTTGCTTTTTAACAAAATCTTTGAGGCTGCAAATGCTGCAGAGGCCTGTGCAGTCTCTATCCTGCAGAGTCAATCTTTGGGAAGGCAGATGTTCGTCGTCCTCTATTTGAAGCCTCTTTATGCATGCCTTTTTCATGGGAGAAAAAACAGTAAACACACTCAGATCAAAATATTTCTTTTTCTCAACTGCTTCCATTCAGATATGATGGACAATTTTTCAAGGAACATGTCAAAGAATTTCAACTGACCAGAAAGCAATTCTGAGAAAGAAATGGAGTGTAACTGACAGGATACAAAGAGATATGGCCTTTATCAATACTTTATACTGGGCTGGATTTTCAGCTTCAAACTTACATAAGATATAGGGTAGAGGCTGCCACGTTATGGTCCAGGAGCAACCCCTAGCTATGTTTTTAAAATCAGAATTAAATACTAACATGTAAACATTGAGAAACTGTACACTAATTTCTCAGATTTCTAGCTTCTCTTGAAATATATCTCAAGATCTGGCAACAAGTGATGTACATGCCCCCATGGCAACAATTCACCTGAACTAAGAAATAGTCGTCCCCTTTAGCTGGGCACTCTCCAGCTCATTACAGTCCTTATCACCTTGTTTACATTATCTGTAAGCATTTGAGTTTCTGATCCCTCATTTAGAAAAACAAAAAGATTAAAGGACTGGAAAACAGAACTACAGGAAAAAAAAAAAAAAAAAAAGATAAGGACGATGATGGCTCAGGAGACTGGAATCATTAGGCCAGAAGAATGAATGTGGGAAGAAAGCACATTTTTCAGGCAGAGCAGACCTAGGTACTCCTAAGGGTACCCACGTGAAGGATTCTAAGAATTTTATACTGATTATAAAGAGGAAGAATTAGGTGGTAGGATGCAAACTTTTTCCTCTCCTTGGGAGAGGAGCAGAGACTGGCTAGGGATGGTGTAGGCTGTACAAGGAGTATTCATACTCCTTTTGCAGTGTTTTCAGCTAAATCTGTTCATCAATCAGGCATTAGCGTACTGTCTGTGGCCAGGACTCTGGGCAAAATATATCTCTGGCACGTTCATTTCTATCATCTCCCATTTTCCCCTCTCTGCCCACTCATGCTATGTCATCAAACTCTAGTAATAGCAGACTCCCTCTATTTGGATAAGATAATTCATTAAAAAAAAAAAAGAAAGAAAGAAAAAAGAAGACATGCCAGAATGTATTAAGACAGGGTCTTGCTCTGTAGCCCAGGCTGGAGTGCAGTGGTGTGATCATATCTCACTGAAGCCTCAACCTCCTGGGCTCCAGCGTTCCTCCTGCGTCAGTCTCCCAAGTTGCTAAGACAACAGGTGTGAGCCAGCATGCCCTACTAATTTTTGTATTTTTTTTGTAGAGACAGGTTTCACCATGTTGCCCAGGCTGCTCTTGAACTCCTGGGCTCGAGCGATCCTCCCACCTCAGTCTCACAAAGTGCTAGGATTGTAGGTGTGAGCAACTGAGCTCAGCTCATTGTGGTCTTTCTGAAGAGAGTTTTCTAAGCCTTCCAGGGTACTGGTCATGTACTCTCATCCTAACTCCAATCCCCTTTTCCTGCCTGATCTCTTAGAGCTTAATCTTCTGGTGGAAGAAGCTCTGCAGGGCCTTTCCATGCTGCACGTCATGACCTGCTCCACCCAGTCTTACAGACAGGCATGTCTCGGGAGAAGTCTTCTACTCAACGAAAGACTTAATACAGCTTTGAGAGACAGAGGAAAAAACAAACTGTTTTTGGAAATGTTACTCTCATTCAACACAAAACTTCTGACACCAAGCAATTCTTTAGTGGGCACCAGCTGAGTGTCCTGTAATTCAATTCTGACACTATCTACCTAGAGATAGTGTTGGATCCCACAAGCTGAGGCTCAGTTCTACAAGACTGCTCGCCACTTCAGATGCCAGTGGCAAATATGCAGTAGGTTGTCACCTATGCCTCTGACTGGCTATAAACTGGGGGCCCCCATGACTCACTCCTTGGATTTGGTTAATTTGCTACCGTGGCTTACAGAACTCAGGGAAATACTTTACTTACATTCACTAGTTTATTAGTAAAGGGTATTACAAATGTTAGAGATGAATAGCCAGATGGAGAGATGCATTGGGCCAGGCACATGGGAAGGAATACAGAGCCTCAGTACTCTCTGGCACACCATCTTTCAAGCACCTTCACATGTTCAGCTATCCAGAAGCTCATCTGAACCTTGTCCTTTTGTGGTTTTATGGAGGCTCCATTACACAGGCATGATTGATTAAATCATTGGCCATTTGTGATCAGCTCAACCTCAGTCCCTCTCCCTTCCCCGGAGGTCAGTAGGTGGGTCTGAAAGTTCCAACCCTCAAATTATAGGGTTGGTTTCCCTGGCAACCAGCCTCCATCCGGGGCCCATAAAGAGTCATCGCATTAGAACAAAAGATGCTCCCATCACCCAGGAAATCACAAAGGTCTTCAGAGCTCTGTGTTAGGAAATGGGTTAAAGGACAAATATCAGCGCAAGGCAGGGTGGCTGTAATCCCAGCATTTTGGGAGGCCAAAGTGGGAGGATCACTTGAGGCCAGGAGTTCAAGACTAGCCTGGGCAACTTAAAACAACAACAAGATGTTAGGACATAAATACTTACTAGGTTGTTTGGACCTGACTATGTACTAAACAGAATGGTTCTGCAAGACCTTGTCTCTACAAAAAATTTAAAAATTACCCAGGCTTGGTGGCATGTGCCTGTAGTCTAGCTACTTGGGAGGCTGAGGCAGGAAGATTGCTTGAGCCCATGAAGTAGAGGCTGCCGTGAGCCATGATCGTGCCTTTAACACTCCAGCATGGTCAACAGAGCAAGACCCTGTCACTTAAAACAAAACAAAAACAAATATCAGAATGAAACATTCTCCTAGTACCCCTACTACTCAGGAAATTATGAGTTTTAGAAGCTCTATGTTAGGAACCATGGTCAATGACCAAATATGTGTTTCTTATTATATCTTGGTATCACAACAACCAAATTCCAAGAATGTATTCCTTACACAATTGGTTATTTCTGAAAGGACAGTAAGAAGGTATTCTTCTATCTCAATTTAGGATTCAGTAAGAAGAAATGAGACAGAACAGAAGTAGGAAATACTAAAGTTTCAATCAATGAAAAATTCCTTCCAGTCTCATATCAGACTTAAGAAAACATCATTACCTATGGAAATCCTTCCATAAACAGTTGTTATTTGCTTAGGACAGTTTGCTCAAAGTATCCCAAAACAGGCAAATTAATTCATGTTAAATGGAATGATTAAAGTAGGCCAGGTATGGTGGTTCACGCCTGAAATCCCAGCACTTTAGGAGGCCAAGGCGGGTGGATCATGAGGTCAGGAGATCAAAGCCATCCTGGCTAACACTGTGAAACCCCATCTCTACTAAAAATACAAAACATTAGCCGGGCGTGGTGGCGGGTGCCTGTAATTCCAGCTACTTGGGAGGCTGAGGCAGGAGAATGGCATGAACCTGGGAGGTGGAGGTTTCAGTGAGCCGAGATTACACCGCTGCACTTCAGCCTGGGTAACAGAGTGAGACTCTGTCTCAAAAAAAAAAAAAAAAAGAAATGATTAAAGTAGTCCTGAAAGGCTCTTTCCAGCTCAAACACATGAAGGTTCCATAATTTTCCCCAAATGTCTGCTGCTCTCAAAACCTCAACTATCTTAATATTTGTGATATTTATGCCTGTGTATGGCAATATGATGGTAAAAGGTGCCTTATGTAAATAATAACTGAAACTTTGTCAAAATAATGTTAAGGAAACATAATTAGCAAAGCAATATATAATTACAAGTCCACTGATACAGAGAATCAGAAATAACAGCTAGAACCAGAAATAACAACTATCTGGCAGGGATGGAAAATTGGGAGCAGAAATAAAAGTGTACCCCAGCCCTGACCCCACTGCCATTTGGTGTGCAACTATGTATTTCAATGTTAATATCTTGCTTCAAACCAAAATGGAGTTAAGAGATTCCCAGTTTTTTTTTTTTTTTTTTTTTTTTTTTTTTTTTTTGAGATGGAGTCTCACTCTGTCGCCCGGGCTGGAGTGCAGTGGCCGGATCTCAGCTCACTGCAAGCTCCGCCTCCCGAGTTCACGCCATTCTCCTGCCTCAGCCTCCCAAGTAGCTGGGACTACAGGCGCCCGCCACCTCGCCCGGCTAGTTTTTTTGTATTTTAGTAGAGACGGGGTTTCACCGTGTTCGCCAGGATGGTCTCGATCTCCTGACCTCGTGATCCGCCCGTCTCGGCCTCCCAAAGTGCTGGGATTACAGGCTTGAGCCACCGCGCCCGGCCGAGATTCCCAGTTTTAACAAAGCTGGTCAGATAACTATCTTGAGGAGCAGAAAAATGGTCTGCCTCTTTGTCATATTTTAGAATACCACAGTGACTCTCATATAATAGCCTTCTTTCCCTCCAGAAACAGACATAGAGAAGGGAATTGTTCTTCAGACTTCAATAATGTTTGAATTCCAGGCTACAGTATTCTTTTCATTGATTTTCTGAATTTCTAGGTGTCTTAATACCTGAGACATCTTTTAGGAAATTATTTCTTATTTGGATTATTATTTTTATTTAAAAATGGGCCAGGTTCAGTGGTTCACACCTGTAATCTCAGCACTTTGGCAGGTCAAGGCAGGAGGATCACTTGAGGACAGGAGTTCGAGATCGACCTGGACAACATAGCAAGACCCTATCTCAAAAAAAAAAAAAAAGTGTTTAAATTAGGTGTGGTGCTACATGCCTGTAGTCCCGGTGACTCAGGAGGCTGAGGCAGGAGGATCACTTGGGCTCACTGGAATGAGCTATGATATGCCACTGCACTCTGGCCTGTGCGACAGAGTAAGACCCTGTCTCTAAGGAAATAATAACAAAATTTTAAAAAAGATTCTTTCTCTTTAGTAGTAATCAGAATTAAATTTAAAACGTAGTCAGCCCATATTCACGGTTTCAGCTACCTGTGGTCAACCACAGCACAAAAATAGGTCAGGGTAGCACAGTAAGATATTCTGAGAGACAGAGAGGGGGAGAGAGAGAGAGAGAGAGACCACATTCGCGAAACCTTTATTGCAGTATATTGTTATAATTGTTAATTTTATTGTTATTGTTGTTCGTCTCTTACTGTGTCTAATTTATAAACTTTATCATGGGTATGTATGTATAGGAAAAAATGTAGTATATAAAGAATTCAGTACCATCTGTGATTTCAGGCATCTACTGGGGTTTTGGAACATATTCCCCTGGGTAAGGGGGGATTACTGTACAGATGTTTGTCACGTAATATTAAACAAGTAGAATGGTGTGGCAACTTTAAAAACTTTATCCATGAGAAATTTCAGTTGCATGTACCTTTCCACTTGGTATCAATGACTTGGTCAGCTATGTGAATTCTGATTGGGTAGTCTAATTACTTTAAACCAGAGGGTCCCAGAATTTCTTAATTCACAGTGTGCCTTAGTATCTCAGTAATGTTTGCATGACACCCCAGGCCAACAAATACATAACCATTCTGTTTAGTAAATAGTCAGGTCCAACCTAGTATTTGTGTCCTAACATCTTGTCGTTGTTTAAAAAAATAATGCACATAATGTGAAATAAAAAATATTTAATTTCATTTTTAAATAACCACAGTTACTTACTAATGGATGTGTGCCTGGGCATTGTATCACTTTTCAAACCTTAGAATCAGTTCAGACACCACCAATCCTCATTCCCTGTTCCACACTGATTTTCACACAGTACTTGTTGGTTATCAAAGCAATTGCTAAAAACCTAACTTCACAAAGATATGATGTCACTGAAAAGAATAGAGTGCACTGTTGAAACTGTAAACTATCTCAAACTACTTCATGTGGTGTCCAACTAATATAGGTAGTTTTGTGTTTGCTTTCAAAACAATTTTCCGTGAGGCCTCTGGGATTTCTCCATGGGGTCCTAGGATGCCATGGTGTATAGTTCACAAACCACAGCTTTAGATCTTTTCTTCAACCACTACCCAAACAACTGAATGACAATTTCTCTCCCATTTTATCAGGGCAATCTTCAAAAAGACTTATAAATTAGGTATTATACAAATAAAGTGCATAATAAAGTATCTTCCAACTATTAAAAAACCTCTTTATAGATGCAGAGACCTCTCTCTAATGACAGTGCCCATCATAAACCATAAGTCTCAACTCACGAGACCAGCCTGGGCAACATGATGAAACCCCATCTCTGCTAAAACACAAAAAATCAGCCAGGCGTGGTAGCAGGCACCTGTAATCCCAGCTACTCAGGAGGCTGAGACACAAGAATTGCTTGAACTGGGAGGTAGAGGTTGCAGTGAGCTAAGATCGTACCACTGCACTCCAGCCTGGGCAACAAAGCGAAACTCTGTCTCAAAAAATGAAAATAAAAATAAAAGCAGTCCACTAAGGAGAGTTATGTTGTTCTCATATATTGCTCTATTTACTACCTCATAGTGAGCCTGTTATCCAAATAAGCAAACAACTCATGCTCTCACAATAATCAAATGGAAAGATGTAAAACACAGGTATTACTGATTTTATACAACAGACGTTTCCCTAAAAGTTATGTAATACGAATTAAGGTAAGATAATTATGGAAAGACATGTTTAAGTATACTGGAATGTGTCATTTAGAGGAATCCAAAGGTGAGTTCTTTGTAAAGTGAAAAATGTTTTCCAAGGGAAATTGGTACTCTCCCATTTGTATATACAAATTGCACATGCTTATTGTCAACTATAGCACAAGACTTGTTCTTTCTTAGTGGAGGCTACTACATTCTTAGAAGATAATTATGTGGTTCCCTCTTTTTAGCGATTTAGAGATACTATAAATATAAAATAGGGCCAGGTGGCTCACATTGTGCTTTGGGAAGATGAGGCAGGAAGATCACCTGAGGCCAGGAGTTCAAGATCAGCCTGGGCAACACAGCGAGACCTTGTCTGTATAAAAAAAAAAAAATTATTTTTTGAATTTAGCAGTGCATAATGGTGTGTGCCTACAGTCCCAACTACTTGGGAGGATGAGGCAGGAGGATTGCTTGAACCTAGGAGTTCAAGGCTGCAGTTAGCCATGACTGGACTGTGCCACTGCACTACAGCCTGGGCAACAGAGTGAGACTGTCTCAAAAAAAAATACACACACACACACACACAAAATTCTTGAAAAGCACACATAGTCTTGAAAAGCAATTTTTAAAATCTGATAATGTCTAAATTTTGTCATGAGCAAAATAAATGGCCATATTGGAAAATCCTGATCTGTTGTTTATAGCAGTATCAATTTCCCTCGATTAACTTGTTCACACAAAAATATTTTGGGGTCACTGTAATTATACATACATAAAAATGATATGAAGTACAGTCAACAATGAAAAAAGCATTAAAAACCCTATATAAAGATAATCTGATCGATAATGTTCATATGAATAGGAGCACAACGGAGTTGTGCTCAAGATGGAGTCTTGCTCTGTCGCCAGGCTGGAGTGCAGTGGCACGATCTTGGCTCACTGCAACCTCTGCCTCCCAGGTTTAAGTGATTCTCCTGTCTCAGCCTCCCAAGTAGCTGGGACTACAGGCACGTGCCACCACGCCCAGCTAATTTTTGTATTTTTAGTAGAGACAGGGTTTCAACATGTTGGCCAGGGTGGTCTTGATCTCTTGACCTCGTGATCTGCCCACCTCGGCCTCCCAAAGTACTGGGATTACAGGCATGAGCCATTGTGCCTGGCCGCGAATTTTAAAAACACTTTAAAATGTAATACTATGAAATTTGAAGAGTAATTCTTACAAGTACTAAAAAATTATTTATCCATTTAGTTAGTTTTAGAGGGAGGGTCTTGCTCCTTCACCCAGGCTGGAGTGCAGTGGCACCATCACAGCTCACTGCAGCCTTGACCTCCTGAGCTCAAGCGATCCTCCCACCTCAGCCTCTCAAGTAGCTAGGACTACAGGAGGAACATGCCACCATGCCCAGCTAATTTGTTTATTTTTCATAAATACAGGGTCTCACTGTGTTGGCCAGGCTAGTCTTGAACTCCTAACCTCAAGTGATCCTTCTGCTCGGGGCCTCCCAAAGTGCTGGGATTACAGGCATGAGCCACTGTCCCCAGACGAAAAATGTGTAAGTCCTGAGAGTATGATGTAACTATAATTTGACAAATGATTTTCAAATATAACACCAAGCTGACAGGATAGCTTGATTCGATATTGTTTGTATTTTTTTTTTTTTAGTGGAAGAAAATGAATTCAATAAAAATACTGGAAGATATCAGAAGAATATTCAATTGCTCTGGTTTTGTTTAACATTTCTGAACTAGGTTGAGCTTTAAATGAAATTCATTCTACTCCCTCCTCCTCTCATTTTACTTGGCAAGAACTTTGCCAGCGAGTGAAAAGGGGTGAGAGGAAGCACTCCTGGCAGTGGTACCTTCATACAGAAAGTTATATGCCAATATGATAGTGGTCATGGTCAATGCAACCTTATAATAAAGAAAAATGGTAAGACAGAAAAAGATTTAGTAATGTTAAATTGGACTGCCATTATTAACATATGCCCTAAAAGAAACACGGTCTCCTGCTCTGTCACTACAACGGCCAGTAAAAATGCCTCCCTCCTTATCTTCTCAACTCCATGTTGAACAGATTTTGGTCTCTAGCACTATTCTCCATTAAGAAGGAACCAGAGGCCAGGCACGGTGGCTCACACGTGTAATACCAGCACTTTGGGAGGCCGAAGTGGGAGGATCATTTGAGGCCAGGAGTTTGAGACCAGCCTGGGCAACACAGTGAGACCCTGTCTCTATAAAAACAAAACAATACAACAACAACAACAACAACAACAACAAAAACACAGAGTTTTAGGGAGAGTACTAGTCAATGTCTTAGGGCAGAAAAAAAATATCAAAATGGGATTGGACTATCTTGTCAGAAAGCAAGAAGACTTTAACATTTTTATGTATCCATTTATTTTTTGTTCTTAGAGATGAAGTTCTGCTCTGTCACCCAGAGCTCGAGTACAGTGGTGGGATCATGGCTTATTGCAGCCTCAAACTTTGGGGCTCAACCCATCTTCCCACCTCAGCCTCCCAAGTACCTAGGACCACATGTAGGCACCACCAGTCATGCTCCTAGCTAAATTTTTTATTTTTTGTAGAGACAAAGTCTGTGTTGCCCAGACTGATCCCGAACTCCTGGTCTCAAGCAATCCTTCCACCTCAGCCTCCCAAATGCTGGGATTACAGGTGTGAGCCACTGTGCCCAACCGAGAAGAATTTTTAAAAAAGGTCCAAGGTAAGTGATAAAAGGACAAAAAAGTCAATTCGAGGTTAGCTAAGCTGTCACAATTTGAACATTAAAAAGAGAATAATAATTACAGCTAAATGGAATAAATTAAGTCTGTGATAAGCCATGAATTCATAATGAGATGCAAAAGGGAAAGCTAAGATACATACAAAGATAGTTACAAAGAAGGGTGAAAATAATAGGGTATCCAGTGTCTTATTCTATTAATAACTAGGTTGGTGTTAACACTTAGGTGTTTTGTTTCTCCTGTTAAGTATATATCTATTTATGAAGTATAGCCGTGTACTTTTTTGTTTCAGTACAAGGAGGGTAGGGTGGATATAAGGAATTATGTGTGACTAAGCCAAACAGTTCCAAAAAAAGCAGGTCGTGTACCAACAACAAGAAATTCAGATCAGCACAGGCCCTAACACAAAGGATGTATTTTTAAAGGAGATGCAGTGGCTGATGAGTGCCTATAATCACACACAATGACCGAGTAGACATTGTGAGTTCTAAAAGGGTGAATTAGTCCAATATCCCAGAGAGCTCACAGTACGTAACTCATCCCTGATCGCTCAGGAGAGGAGACATCTATAATTCCTGGCACTACTGCTGCCAGAAAAGGGCAAGTTATAAGGACAACAGAACACTGAGCTATGAAACACTGATCACACACAAAATAAAGAATATTTCAATTCCTGGAATAACTCTAGGCTGCAAGAAACTAACAGTCTATGAGAAAGGCATGAACTTAAAAAAAAAATCCCCCTGAGCAGGTAACATTCAATTATAGAGGGGAACTAATGCACACCAACACAACTTTAGGTTCCCATCAGCACAGCCTTTGGATAAGCGTTAGGCATAACCAAACCTTGTGTTTTAATTAAGAATCAAATCCATCAACAACTCTGAACTCTCAGTAATTTGAAATTTTGCTTTGTTTTGGTAGTGGTAAGATTACTGTAACCTACCTAGGTATAGAAAAATTACTATAATTCTGGAAAAGTATAGAAATAGAAATCTGGAAGAGTATTATAACTCTAGGGAAATATAAAAATGCAAGTATATCAGCCAAATGCAGTGGTTCATGCCTGTAATCCCAGCACTTTGGGAGGCCAAGGCAGGAGATTCACTTGAGCCCAGGAATTCAAGACCAGCCTGGGCAACATAGTGAGACTTCGTTTCTACTAAAAATAAGAAAAATCAGCTGGATGTGGTAGTGCACACTTGTGATCTCAAGTACTCAGGAGGCTTAGGCAGCAGGATGGCTTGAACTTGGGAGGTCAAAGCTGCAGTAAGCCATGCTTGTGCCATTGCATTCCACCCTGGGCAACAGAGCGAGACCCTGTCTCAAAAAAAAGAAAAAGAAGTATAGAATGAATAAATTAAACCAAGAGGTTAGTATTTTAAAATACATTTAATTTTAAGTAAATTTTTGACCACTATATAAAGTGAATTTAACAGACACTATAATTAATTATAATTGTAATTTAAACTGTTATTAAACATAATTTAACTAAGCTTGTAAACAATGTCTAAATGTTTTTAAAAAATGTTTTTTGAGACAAGGTCTTGTTCTGTTGCCCAGGCTGGAGTGCAGGTGGCGTAATCAAGGCTCACTGTAGCCTTGGCCTCCCCGGTTCAAGGTATCCTCCCGCCTCAGCCTTCCAAGTAGTTGGGACCACAGGCATGTGCCACCACACCTGGCTAATTTTTAAAAGCGCTTGTACAAATGGGGTCCCCCTGTGTTGCCCATGCTGGTCTCAAACTCCTGGGCTCAAGTGATTCTCCCACTTTGGCCTCCCAAAGTGCTGGAATTACACACATAAGCCACCACACCTAAATGTTTTAAAAAATTTTATTTTAGAACTTTAGTGTATTAGATAAGTAGGTTTATTAAACTGAGTATTAAATTATGAGCAGTGATGAGTATTTTCTCCATGCCCCAAATCTCTTCAGACATTAAAGAATGAAATGGAACAGAATGCTTGGGAATTGGCAAATAAATACGAGTGACTCTAGCACAAATTATGTGTGGAAAAAGCAGTGAAAGAAGCAGCTGGGAAGGTTAAGAAGCAGCCAGATATTTAGGGACCTTGTATTACATGTAGATTCTTAGTTTCATCAAATAGGCAATGGGGAGCTACTGAGAGTATTTAGAAAAGAACGAGGCAGAGATCAATCTTGGCACGGTTTCGAACACCCTCTGGTGGTAACAGAGAATAGATTACAGGGTAGAAGAGACCTGCCACAGAGAAAAGTTAATCCAGGATCGGAGACAGGCAGTGAGGTAGAGACTTGTTCAAGAAATAGTGCAATATGAAAAGGTGCTCAACACCACTGATCATCAAAGAAACGCAAATCAAAACTACAGTGAGATATCATCTCACCTCAGTCAAAATGGCTTTTATCCAAAAGTCAGGCAATAACAAACATTGGCAAGGATGTGGAGAAAAGGGAACCCTTGTTAGTGGGAATCTAAATTAGTACAACCACCATGGAGAACAGTTTGGAGGTTCCTCAAAAAACTAAAAATAGAGCTCACTGAAGCCTCAAATTCCTGGGCTCAAGCGATCCTCCTGCCTCAGCCTCCAAAGCAGCTAAGACTATATGTGTGCACTAGCACACCTGGCTAATTTTTTTTTTCAATTTTTTGTAGAGACAGGGTCTCACTATGTTGCCCAGGCTCATCTCAAACTCCTGGCCTCAAGCAATCCTCCTGCCTCAGACTCTCAAAGTAGTGGGATTACAGGCATGAGCCACCACACCCAGCCTGCAATTTTCTATGGTAAGATTCTCTTAATTTCAGGGTTCAAACTTACTCTAACTAGGGCATCAATATATAACTTTTAACAATGTTATACTCACTACATGAGGGTTTCTTTTTAACCTATATAGTCTCCTGATATAATTCAATGCATCTCTTTTCAGTCTCAGAAGCACAAAGATGTTTCATATATTATCTTTACGGTAAGAATATTACTTTTAATTTTTTTTTTTTTTTTTTTTTTTGAGACGGGAGTCTCGCTCTGTTGGGCCGGAAATCTCAGCTCACCGCAGCTTTGCCTCCCGGGTTATGCCATTTTCTCCTGCCTTCAGGTGCCTCCCGATAGCTGGGACTACAGGGCGGCCCGCCACCTCGGCCCAGGGGCTAGTTTTTTTGTATTTTTTTAGTAGAGGACGGGTTTCCCACCATGTTAACCAGCATGGTCTCGGATCTCTTGACTTCGTGATCCGCCCGTCTCGCCTCCAAAGTGTGGGATTACAGGTTGAGCCCACCCGCGCCCGGCCCTACTTTAAATTTTTAAAAAATAGTTATAGAAACAGGGTTCTTTTGGGCTTTGTGTTGCCCAGGCTGGTTCTTGAATGGGTTCCAAAGTTGATCCCTTCCAACCCCAAGGCCTCCAAGTACCAGGTTACACCAAACCCTAGCAGAAAACTATTTATTATTTATTTTCTCTTTTATTTATTTATTTTTTATCTTTTTTTATTTTTATTTTTTTGAGACGGAGTCTCGCTCTGTCACCCAGACTGGATGGAGTGCAGTGGCTGGATCTCAGCTCACTGCAAGCTCTGCCTCCCGGGTTCCCGCCATTCTCCTGCCTCAGCCTCCGGAGTAGCTGGGACTACAGGCGCCCGCCACCTCGCCCGGCTAGATTTTGTATTTTTTAGTAGAGACGGGGTTTCACCGTGTTAGCCATGATGGTCTCGATCTCATGACCTCGTGATCCGCCTGTCTCGGCCTCCCAAAGTGCTGGGATTACAGGCTTGAGCCACCGCGCCCGGCCCTATTTATTTATTTTTTTTTGAGATGGAGTTTCACTCACGTCACCCAGGCTGGAATGCAGTGGCGTGATCTCAGCTCACCACAACCTCCACCTCCCAGGTTCAAGCGATTCTCCTGCCTCAGCCTCCCAAGTAGCTGGGATTACAGGCACGCATAATCATGCCACCATGATTACACATTAGCCACCATGCCTGGCTAATTTTGTATTTTTAGTAGAGACAGTGTTTCTCCATGTTGGTCAGGCCGGTCTCGAACTCCTGACCTCAGGTGATCCCCCCCCCCCGGCCCCCCAAAGTGCTGGGATTCCAAGCGGTAACCCCCGTGCCCGGCCCCTTTTTTTTTTTTTTTTTTTTTTTTTTAACCAAGCCATGTTTCTAAGTAATTGGCTGGAATTATTTAATATCCCTTTATAACTAACCTTTTTAAAAAACAAATTAACAAATCTGTTTCAAACTTTTTTTTTTTTTAAGAGACAGGGTCTCGCTCTGTTGCCTGGCTTTTGTTTGAAAAAACATTTCCACTTTTGGAACTATAACACTATCTCCATTCACAATCACGTATGTTCTCATTTTCTCATTCATTCATGGAAACATTTTGACTCCCACACATTTCTTTTTTTTCCTCCCGCACATTTCTTTGTCACTAAAAACACTCTCAAGTAACTAGCATTACATCAGATTGCATTTAAAATCTAAGAGCTGATAATCATTTTCCTTTAACAGCTCTATCACACTTAAACGAAGACTAACTGAAATTCTTCTTATTGTAAAAAAAATCTCAAGCTAAAAGTGAAAATTATTTTGATTATATAGTTACAGACAATCTACTACACTTTCATAACAATAATTTTTAAAAGATTACTTAAATCCTGTCGAGTGGTTATCCTACAAGCTATAGACTCTTCACAACTGTATAGTACATTAAAGTACCATGCCTGAGACACCTATGTTTAGTATTAGAGGAATGTCACTGTGGTACTATTAGTTTAACATGTTTTCAGTTATTTTATTGATTCAACAAATATTTATTGTGTTGGGGACTAAGCCCTATTTCAGATCAAGTAGTCTTTCACACTATCACACACAGGCACAAAGTTAGGTTCTAAGGATGCAATGATAAGGCAAAACTTGACATGATTCTAGCTCTCATGGTTTTCAAACTGTCCGGTGAAAACAGATCAATCAAATAATCACATGAATGAATGTGTCATTAAAATCTAACACGAGTAGTCTGAAATAAAGAAACCATTTGATGAGCATTTATAACAATCATTATTGTAGGAATGAATGCTAAATAAACTTAACCTAGCATGAAAGTTGGGGGAGCAGTGTCAGAGAAGGCTTTCAAAGGAGGTGATGCTTGAACTGAAATCTAAGGCATAAAATTAGGGGTGAGGAACAAAATAACCTTTCCCCCTTTAAAGAGATCACTCTAACTGCAATGTTGAGAACAGACAAGAGAAAATAGGAAACTATCACAGTAGAAAGAGCTAGAGATAATAAAAGTTATTAGTGGATGGAAATGCAGAGATACAGCCAGATCCAATAGCTATTTAGGAAGTTAAATCAGGAGGAGAGTGATGGATTGAATATGAAGGAATGAGGAAGAAGGTGTCATGGAGGGGTCCTAGATTTTTTTGGTTCTTGCAGTTAAATATGCATTGGTTTTCTATGGTTGCTGTAATAAATTACCCAAAATTCGTGGCTTAAAATGACACAAATCTATTGTCTTACGGATCTATAGGTCAGAGGTCTCACTGGGCTAAAATCAAGGTGTTGCCAGGGCTGCATTTCTTCTTTTATTTATTTATTTATTTTTGAGACAGGGTCTCACTCTGTTGTGCAGGCTAGAGTGCAGTGGTATGATCAGGGCTCACAGAAGCCTCAACCTCCCATACTCAAGCCATCCTCCCACCTCAGCCCCATGCCCAGCTAATTTTTTTTATTAATTTTTTTTTTAGAGACAGGGTCTCTAAACAGATTCTAGGAAAGAATCCATTTTCTTGCTCTGTCCTAAATCTAGTTAATGATGAACGTTTCCTATATCTTGCAAGATTAAAAAATTACTAAATCATAAGCCACCTTTCAGAGTTTACCAAAAATACGTAACAAAGAAAAGGAATCAAGCCCTAATGTCTGCTCAGGTGATTTGTCTGTTTTCATGTTCTCTTTCACCTAGACCTAAGGACTCACTCCTCTTAAAACTACTGCCACTTTTTCTACCCATTGAGGTTTGTAAGATGATGATGTATCTTCTGCTTGAATCAACCTTTCTTCCCCACTCATTTTTCTTTTCTTCTCACATATAAACTCACAGGCCCTTTTCACTTAAAGGATTTTCTGCTTAACAACCAATGTAGAAGATTAGATTAATCCCAATAAAGATTAAGAAGAGGTCTTTTGCCCCTTGTCTCGAGCTCCAGTGGTTTCCTATCAGTGCTATCATCAGAATGTTGTAATTCCCCCTACTAAAGGGCAGTATGGGAAAAACAGAATGAACAAGGAACTTGGGACTTGGAATCAACTTGGGTTCTCATCTCAGCACTACCACTTGCTATTGAATATTGGGAAAATTACCTCACCATGCCTCAGGACCAATGGAGATAACAGTAACAGCTTTAAAGGGTGGTTACAGGGAATACAGAAAAATATAAGTAAAACTCCTAGAACACTGCTTGCCACATGGTAGTTGCTTAATAAATACACACTATTATTGTTATTATTATCTAGCATTCTTTCTCCCTAGTCATTAGGTTAACATCACTAGATTCCTGTAATCCCATATCGACAATTCTCTATCAGTGAACAGTTTCTCACTAGATAGGCCACAACTAGTTAGCATGCAGCTTTCTAATTATATTCACATTTCAGACTCCCAGGCCACTCTGAGTGCACATGGGGATCCCATACTCTCTCCTGACTATACAATCTCAGATTACTTTACATAATATTCTTCCCAGTTACAATTTCAATCTGGAGCCTATGGGTCAGGCCTAGCATCAGAAATCTAATTTATTCTCTTTGCTGTAGCAATTAAAATGCAACAAAAAGAAATTTAGCCTTTAGAAACCTACTCCAAATTGTGTCTTTGTATCCATACTCTCATCTTTAAAAAGGTACAAATACAAGAATTTTCAGATGCTTTTTATGCATCACTGGGACAAACTCTTAATTGAGAGGTAGCATACTTTAGTATAAACCTGAAGAATAAACTTGCTTTCCTTCTGGACCATCCATGGTTTAGGTGAAGACTTGTACTTGGATCTGAGGTCAAACAAGACACTTCCCAGGAGCCTTGCAATTCCATTCCTATGCAGCATGCTGAAATCACAGCTGAGAGCACCTGGACTGGCCCTGCTTTTGCTACCTGATCTGCAGATCTTATGGTTACTACTATAAGCATTTTCAGGTATCTGTAAAATTGAAAAAAATCAAACAAAAGAATTCATGTTCCTTACTCAGTATTTCACTAGGTCTCTCTGAAATCAGGCTGAACCGATCCAGTGCCACCACATCATCACAGGACCTTGACGTTTACCAATAATGAAAGACTCTGCTGCTTTTGGTATCTTGTCCCAACTCCAGGTTGACAGTCTGCCTCTGCATACTAAAATTCTCATGATTGAAAGCCTACCAAATGTTCCACACTACACTGGACAGTATGAAGAACATGGGACTGCAGTGACTGTCAAGAGCATATGAAATTTAGCAGTCCTGATTACTATGACAGCATGAAAGACTGCTAGATCTGAAAGACGGCTTAGTCCCCAAAACAATGGAATTGTTCTCTACACCAGACAAAATAAGTAAAATATATTTATTTACATTAATAAATTATAACACATAAAGATTTTTTTTAAATCATGGTTCTTTCAGTTGTCATTTCAAGGTAATTAAGGCCCTTGGCATAAATCTCCCTATTAAGTAATTCTTATACATACAAACAGTACAGAAATTATTTACTGTAGAAAGTAAAATACAGCCAGGCACTGTGGCTCACACTTGCAATTCCAATGCTTTGGGAAGCCAAGGTGGGAGAACTGCTTGAGAACAGGAGTTCAGGAGTTCAAGACCAGCCAGGGCAACAAAGCGAGACCTTGTTTCTACAGGAAAAAAAAAAAAAGAAAAAAAATTAGCCAGGTGTGGTAGCATGTGCCTATAAGTCTCAGCTACTTGGGATGCTGAGCTGAGGAGTTGGAGGCTGCAGGGAGCTACAATCACACCACTGTACTCCAGCCTAGGCAACAAAGCAAGACCCTGCCTCTTAAAAAAAAATTAAATTAAAAAGACAGAGAGAAAAAAATACAATAGATCTGAATAAATAAGAATTTAAAAATTTCACTGGAGTCTGGGAGTCTCTAGAACACGATGTGGAATCCCTCTGCTGGTTCCTAGTAGCACCAGTTCCATGACACCAACAAAAATCCCTGACAAAGGAGCAACGGAAGCCAAAAGGCTAAATTCATTTCTATTTAGATTAGGGGATGTTTCATAGTGGATCTGACTATGGGTCAGTCAAAGGTAATACTAAAAATGATTGCATTTTTACTACAACTACAAAAAAAGTAACCAGCATATTGTAAATCTCAATGATTTGTGCTAATAGTGGGATAATTTAAAATCTATTTTCATCTGGAGTGCATTGTGTGGTTTTTAGCAGCGTATTATTTTTCCAAAATAGACTTCTCTTAGTTTTCATCTGAGCTCAAATTAAGTTATTTTAATATGGGCCCTTATAATTTAATGGAAAAATAAAGAGGTCAACAACCACAAGGGAATGTGGACCTATGATTAGTCCACAGAGCACACAAATCACACATGGCTATGTGAGAGGAGAACAGAATGGTATTAGCTGCTTACAGCTGGTAAGCTGTCACCACAACTTGATTTTTACAATACTATAATTCTACGAAACTCATGTAACCTTTAGTTTGTCCTAAATATAATTAATAAACTAAAACAGAATCAGCAAGCTTTCAACTTCCAGTACTGGCAGAGTAGTCTGGTTGGTATAGTCCTGCCACAAATATAATACTAAAATATTAAAAATTCACTATTTAAAGGCACTGGAGTCTGACCAATATCAGGCAGAAACTGCAACTGGTGAGATTTGGGAACTTGTGGCCTTTTGCCTGAAGCACTCCCCAATCCACTAACAGCTTGGTTAGCCTCACCTTACTAGCCTGAGGTGTCAGAGGAGAACTCAAGTTCAGGGCTGACAGAATAGCCAAAAAATTAGGGGCAAGGCTTGAGGGAAAGGCAGAAGGAATAAAGCCCAATTCATGCATATAAAATCCACTCAAAGTTTTCTCTCACTGCTGAACTACACATACCCAGGGGAGATCCCAGGCAGCCCATCAATAAAGCAGATGGTGGAAGCTGAAAACCACTGCAAGATTTCAGCTGCTACCCAACACAGAAGAGACAACATTTTGGAGTCGAGTCTGAGTTGAGTCAAGCTGTCTGCTAGGATGAAATTCACATTTCAGAAGAATGTAACAGAATCCAGAGTTTCCACAATGTCCAGTACCCAATAACAAATCACGAGTTATAGGAAGAAAAAGGAAAACGTGACACATATGCACCAAAGTGCTGTCAACAGAAACCAACTCCAAGATAACTCCAATGATATAATTATCAGTCAAGGATTTAAAATCAGTCATTATAAATATGTTCAAGGACTCAAGTGAAAAGACACAATAAAAAAAGGGGTAGTTCAGCAAAGAAATATGAACTATGGAAAATAATCAAATGGAAATTCTAGAACTAAAAAGTAAATTGAAACAAAATGTTCAATTAACAGCAGATTGGAGATGGCAGAACAGTTATTAAAGTTAGAGCATTAGAAATTATCCAACCTGAAAAACAGAGAAAAAAATATTGAGGAAAAATAAGCAGAGCCTTGGAATACTTGAATAATGGATGGAAACTTCCCACATTTAGTGAAAGACATCAACCTACAGATCCAAAAAGCTCAACAAACCCCAAACAAGAAAACTACCTCTAGGCATACCATAGTCAGACCACTGAAATACAAAGAGAAAATCCTAAAAGCAGCCAGAGAAAAATAACACATTACATACAGGATAAGAACACCACCATAAGACAACCCCAAAGCTCATTAAGAAAATGAAAAGGCAAGCGAGACTGGGAGGAAATATGTGCAAAACATATCTGACAAAGGAATTGTATCCAGACTGAAAAATGAAAACAACTTGCTAAGAAAAGAAATAAGCTGATTTTTAGAAAATAAGTAAAAGATGTGAACAAACACTTCGTAAAGGAAGATTTACAATGGCCAATAAGTACCAAGAAAGTGCTCAGCATTTGTCATCAAGGAAGTGCATTTTAATACTACAATGAGATGTCACTTCATATGTTCTAGAATGGCTAACATTAAAGACTGACAAAAGTAAATGTGAATAAACCAGAACATTCACATATTGCTAGAGAGAATATAAAACAGTATGAGAGCTTACTTCGGCAGCACGTATACTAAAATAATAAAATGGTACAAGTGGCCCAGCATGGTGGCTCATGCCTGTAATCCCAACATTATGGGAGGCCAAGGTGGGAGGATTTCTTGAGGCCAGGAGTTCAAGAACAGCCTAGGCAACAAAGCAAGACCCTCTCTCTACAAAAAAATAAAACAATTAGCCAGGCATGGTGATGCACGCATGCAGTCCTAGCACTTTGAAAGGTAGAGGCGGGAGGATTGCTTGAGCCCAGGAGTTTGAGGCTGCAGGAGCTATCATCCACCTCAGAGCTCTAGCCTAGGTGACAGAATAAGACCCTGTCTCTTAAAAAAAAAAGTATCTGGCCGGGCGCGGTGGCTCAAGCCTGTAATCCCAGCACTTTGGGAGGCCGAGACGGGCGGATCACGAGGTCAGGAGATCGAGACCATCCTGGCTAACAAGGTGAAACCCCGTCTCTACTAAAATACAAAACTAGCCGGGCGAAGTGGCGGGCGCCTGTAGTCCCAGCTACTCGGGAGGCTGAGGCAGGAGAATGGCGTAAACTCGGGAGGCGGAGCTTGCAGTGAGCTGAGATCTGGCCACTGCACTCCAGTCCCGGCGACAGAGCGAGACTCCGCCTCAAAAAAAAAAAAAAAAAAAAAGTATCTGAGGCTGGGTGCAGTGGCTCATGCCTGTAATTCCCAGCATATTGGGAGGCCGAGGCGGACGGATCACCTGAGGTCAGGAGTTCGAGACCAGCCTGGCTAACATGGTGAAACCCTGTTTCTACAAAAAATTAGCTGGGCACAGTGGCACGTGCCTGTAATCCCAGCTACTCAGGAGGCTGAGGCAGGAGAATTGCTTGAACCCGGGAGGCGGAGGCTGCAGTGAGCCGAGATCGTGCTATTGCACTCCAGCTTGGGCAACAAGAGCAAAACTCCATCTCAAAAAAAAAAAAAAAGTATCTGCAAAAGAGACTTTAAATGCTCATAGCAGCTTTATTCACAACAGCCAAAACTGAGAAAACCCCAAAGCTCACAAACAGAAGAATGAATAAACAAAATGTGATATAGTCATACAATGGAATACTACTCCACAATAACAAGGAACGAACTACTGATCCATGCACAATGTGACAATACAGATGAATCTCACAGACGGTATGGTGAATGAAAGAAGCTGGACCAAAGGAGTATACACTTTTAGATGGAGTCTCGCTCTGTTGCCCAGGCTGGAGTGCAGTGGCGCAATCTCGGTTCACTGCAAGCTTCGCCTCCCGGGTTCACGCCATTCCCCTGCCTCAGCCTCCCGCCTCAGCCTCCCGAGTAGCTGGAACTACAGGTGCCCGCCACCATGCCCAGCTAATTTTTTGTATTTTTAGTAGAGATGGGGTTTCACCGTGTTAGCCAGGATGGTCTTGATCTCCTAACCAAAAGGAGTATACACTTTTAAGAGTTCATAGGTTTAAGACAAAACTTAAGATTTAAAAAGTCAGAACAGAGATGAGTAATTTAAAAATATGAAGATAGGTCAAATATACGTAGAGTCAAACAGGACTTCAGACTTGATACAGAATGGAAATATAGGCGTCCTTCCAGTAGTTAAGCAGTTAACTACTTGCCAAGTGAGATTCAATACTTTATAGAGAGCAAATTTTACTTTTATAAACATTTTAAAATAAAAACTCCTTGATAGCAGCAAATGTGTCTGACTTGATTTGTTTTGGAGCTATCTTAACACGGGTGAAATGTGTACAAAAGTTTTTACAGCAATGAAAATAAAGGCACGGATAATGCATGATGACAATAAAACTTCTTTAACAGTGGTTATGATTTCAAGTAAAAGAGCAAGCGAATATAGATGTCAGAAGAGGCCATAAGGTGAATAATGGGAATACAATTTCAATGTAAATAATCTTAACATAGATTAAAATATAGGATTAATAATATAAAGGATGTTGTATATCTGATCCAGTGCCAGATCTACCATCATATATTGCTTAACAATAGGGATACATTCTGAGAAACTCATTGTTAGGTGATTTTGTGTTGTGCAAACATCAGTGTACTTACACAAACCCAGATGGTATAGCCTACTACACACCTAGGCTGTACAGTACAGTCTGTTGCTCTTAGGCTACAAACGTGTACAGCATGTTACTGTACTGAATAGTGTAGGCAACTGTAATGCAATGCTAAATATTTGTGCATCTAAACATAGAAAAGGTAGAGTAAAAATATGGCTTAGGGAACACTTATTCTATTTCATGAAATGAAGTGTTGCCTGATTCTAGAATCACAAATAAAGCCAATTGAGATCTTAAAAACACACACATACACATACACACACACACACACACACACACACACACACCACACACACACACAGTTTAAAAGATAAAAAATGGTATACCTGTACAGGGCATTTACCGTGCATGAGCTTTCAGAACTGAAGTCACTCTGGGTGAGTCAGTAAGTGAGTGGTGAGTGAATGTAAAAATCTAGGACGCTACTGTATACTACTGTATACTTAGGCTCCACTACATTTATTAAATTTTTCCTTCTCCAATAATACATTAACCTTAGCTTACTGTAACTTTATTTTATAAACCTTTAAATTTTTTTAATTTTTTGACTTTTGTAGTAACACTTAGCTTAAAACACAAAATCCTGGGCCGGGCATGGTGGCTCAAGCCTGTAATCCCAGCACTTTGGGAGGCCAAGGTGGGTGGATCACCTGAGGTCGGGAGTTCGAGACTAGCCTGACCAACATGGAGAAACCCCATCTCTACTAAAAATACAAAATTAGCCCAGCGTGATGACATATGTCTGTAATCCCAGTTACTTGGGAGGCTGAGGCAGGAGGATTGCTTGAACCCGGGAGGCAGAAGTTGCAGTAAGCCTGGCCGGGCGCAGTGGCTCAAAGAGTCCCGCACTTTAGGGAGCCGGAGGTGAGAGTGAGATCACGAGCGTCAGGAGATCGAGACACATTCTAGCTTAACACAGTCGAAACCCTCGGTCTCTCACTAAGCTAAATACAGAAAAATTAGCGCTGGGCGAGCGCGAACTGAAAAGCGGCGCTGTAAGTCCCAGCGCGATGACTGGGAAGATGAAGGCAGAAAAAAAAAAAAGAGAGAAATGAGCGAAAAAGAAACGCAAGTGCACCGACCACACCGACACACCCAGCGACACAAGGCCAACCGAACGAACGCAGAAACCAAGCGCGCCACGGCACGCCACGGCAACCAGGCGAGCGTGGGGAACCCGAGGCGGAGCTTGCAGACGAGGCGCGAAGATCGCACCACTGCACTGGCAGCCTGCGGCCGGAAGCGCGAGCAAAGAGAAATCCGTAAATCAAGCAGAAAAGAAAAAACAGAACCACATGGCTGCCGGAGAGTCGCACCATGCGACTCCAGCGTGCCCGGCAACAAGAAGTGAGGTTGATCTCAAAAAGACAAAACCCAAAACCGAGTGACAGACAAAAGAGCAACCACACAAAAACCGTCGTACAGCCTGTTAAAAAAAAAAAAAAAGGGTATTTTCTTTAACTATCCGTGAGTGCGGATACTATAGGGGCTTTCTTTTTTCTATTTTTTAAATGTTTAATTGTTTACTTTTAAACTTTTGTTAAAATGACACAAACACATACATTGGCCTAGGCCTACACACGGTCAGGATTATCAAGATGTCACTAGGCGATTGAAATTTTTCAGCTCCGTTATAATCTTATGGGACCACCATCCTATAAGCAGTCTATCATTATTCAGCACATGAGTGTATTTCAAATGTAGTTTTTTTCTTTGCTTTTTTTTTTTTTTTTTTTTTTTTGAGACAGCATCTCACTGTGTCGCCCAGTCTGGAGTGCAGTGGCGCGATCTCAGCTCACTGCAAGCTCCACCTCCTGGGTTCAAGAAATTCTCCTCCCTAGTAGCTGGGATTACAGGTGCCTGCCACCACACCCAACTAATTTTTGTATTTTAGTCGAGGCAGGGTTTCACCATGTTGGCCAGGCTGATCTCGAACTCCTGACCTCAAGCAATCCACCCGCCTCAGCCTCCCAAAGTACTGGGCTTACAGGAGTGAGCCACCGCTCCTGGCCTGCTATTCATTTTTTAAATTCTGGCTACAGTAACTGCCCTATGCTAAATTTTCTCTTATTCAAATACATTTACTATACAGGGAAAATGTTCCTAGTAAAGAAATTCCCACTGTCATTACCTTGTCCTGAAGAGTTTGCTGCCATTTTCCTATTTTGTTTCAATTATGTCCAGCAGCAATTGGTCAGCACTTCACAATCACCTGTAAAATATGTGTACACACATATACAATGCACCATATTTTAATCACAAACTAAAAGGAACAGTTAGCCTCCCTCCTTACAATGAAATGTTTGCTGTTTCTTAACCTCTTCACAAAGATACATTTGAAATGTACACGGACTGAAATCCCACATGTAAACTGTGCTAGTGTCTCAAGCATTTAATTAAATACAGCATTGTTTATTCTTGCAGATGTTCATACCATTTAGCATTACTGTATTTAATAAACATCATTAGGTTGTATTTACCAAATATATCAACCAATTGATAGAGTCAATACAATCACGGTGTTAGGAAAAAAAAATCATTCACCTATGGTGTCTCTGCATTCGTCTAAAACACATACGCAGCAACTACTGTGTACACTGAAAGCTAAAAAAGGAAAAGGAGTAGTGTACCTGCTCTGCACCATACACTGTGTAAGATGCTCGAAATTAGTTCCTTTATTTATTTATCAACATTTTATAGATGAGGAGACCGTACCCAGGGTCATAAAGCTAGTAAGAATTATTTGGGCTGCTGGTTTCCAAACTTCGTGCTTTCGTACTAAATCCTGGGGAGATCCAAGATGAGCAAGATCCTACTCCTACTCTCAAGGAACATATAATCCGATGGGAAAATAAAGTCTTATTCAAGCAACCATATACTATTAATTAAAAAAAAAAAAAAAGCTTAACAAACGCGCTCTTTAAAAGGTGGACACAGTGCCGGAGGCAAATAATTGATTTCACTGGGAGCAAAGAGTGACGCCTTAGTCTAGGGAGCCGGGAAAGACATAAGAAATAGAAAACAGGCACCGGTTTTTAATAAACGAATCGTTAGGTGTCTCCAGCAGCTGACAATGCCGGGTTAGGACTGGAGGACAACAGGGCCATCTTGTGACAGGGCTAGACTGGCGTGCCAGAAAGGTCCCTGCCTGCAGGCGTGCACAGTCGACTGGGCCAGCGCTGTGAACGAGACGAAGGAAGCAAGTAGGAGCGAGAAATGTTGGGTGGCAAGGTCGGAGGGGAGGTCGCTGCCTGTAGCAACAAAGACGGCGGCGGCAGCTTAGGACCGGGGCCACACTTTTCTATTCCCCGGTGCCGCCAGACTGTCGTACTTACCTGGGACCCGAGGACACCGGGACCGCCTCGCCTTCCAATCGCGGCTCTTAAAGGGGGCGCGACCACTTAGGCAAAAGGGGCTCAACTCACCCCACTACAACCTTCCCGCCCCCGCTGAGCTTCCGCCTACTGACTGACGTGCGCCCCAGGGAGCGGAAACCCCGCCTCCCGCCGGGACCCAACGGCCACCACCCGTCGCGATTCGCACTTTAGCGGCCACCTCAGTGCAGACGTCACTTTTTTTCCAAAGAGTGACAGTCGAAGAGGCTCACGGGAGATGCAAGCAGTACTGTTGGGGGCGGGACCAGGGTGGGGCGTGGCCCGGGGCGGGGCTGTCAGGCAGGGGCGGGACGGAGAACAACTGGGTCCCTAGCACCAAGACTGGCTTTTTCTTCATTGCCACGGCCTGTCCGGTCTTGCGACGGTGCGAGTTCATCTCGGCTGGCCTCGGAGGAGAGGCAAGTCTAGAGGCTAAGCTCGCTTTCGAGCTTTAACAACCATCTCGGATTGCACATCCGCACACACACATACACACACACACACACACATTTAGGAATATTTTTTGTCTACAGTTTACACAATTATACACAATGAAAGCACTGAACATGGAGGATTTTTATTACAGTGCAATAATCTGCATTTAAGAAGTGGATGTGCCACATCGCAGAACACCAAGATGCCAGGAGTGAGATCACCTGCTGCCCACCTGATTCCAGCACAATAGATATCTACACATTTGAATTAGAAGGTAATATTATATTGACATGTGTTCAAATTGCACTTTTTTTAATTTAAAAAATGTTTTTTATAGAGGCAGTATCTCGCTTTGTTGCCCAGGCTGGTCTTGAACTCCTGGCATCAAGGGATCTGCCCACCTCAGCCTCCCAAAGTGCTGGGATTACAGGCGTGAGCCACACTGCCCTGCTTAAAATTGCAGTGTCTTAATCTCTTCCGAAAGATACATTTGAAAAACACACAGACTTAAATCACAAATGTAAGCTCCCCAAGCGCCTCAAGCATTTAATTAAATAGAATGGATAATGAATTTGAACATATGTTTTTAATAATCGATGTTTGCTCAAGAGGAAAATGTTTATGATACACAGTTTTCTTGTGCACAGATCAATGACTGAAATAATCGTTTCAATACCAAGTATTTATTTACTCAAAACCAAGCATGTATTTACTCTATACCAAGCAGATTGAGTGCCTTCTACAATGCGAGGTGCTTCCTGTGCATCAGCTCTGGTCCTGTTGTTTCCTGATTTACATTTGAGACTCGTGTTTCTTGCTCTATGTCAAATAGTGAGCTAAGATTCAAATTAAAAGGTCTGCCAGATGCTAAGGCCTGAGTTCTTAAATCTCACACATTGCCTCCGTTCTGGAGGAAAGAATTCCTCTGAGACCAGTTCTTGCTGACTTTACTTTAATCCAGATATAAAGCCTAACACATGAGCATTTTGATGGTAGGCCAGGAGCCCTTTCAGTTAAGAGGACTTTGTGAGTTCTAGTATGACTAAAAAGATGACTGAGATCTAAATGGCTGATAGAACCTTTGAATTTTTTTTGTTTTGTGGCCTAGCTAGGCAATATAGAAACTAGGGTACAGAAAGTTCCAGTCTAAGTTTCACCTCCTTATTTAAGGAGGTGAGAGAAAAAAGAGTTCTAACCCTAAACAACATTTTATAACTTCCTAGCAAATTCAGCCTCTGAGAGTTGAAAGAACATTATCAGGAGAAAGATAAATTTAACTTGCTTCCGATTCTTTTGCCTTTTACTTGGTAGGTCATAGCCCTTGAAACCCTTCTGTCTTCTCGTAGAGTTTTTGGAACTTCTGCCTCACTGTGTTAACCTCTAATGCAATGGTTAATAGTGAGTCAGTTTACTTGAATGCAAATTCGAACTTTAACACTTAATGATTGTGAGCCCTGGTTTAACCTTTTGGTGCCTCTGTTCTATCATCTATAAGATGGGAGTAAAAATAAATGATTGGGTATATGTAAATCACTTAGAATAGCACCTGGCACATAATAAGTACTCAATAAATGTTTACTATTAGAATATAAACAATGAACAATCTGTTGTACTGGGTATCTTGGCAAGTGGTCAGTAGGTCAGCTGAACCTGGGTGTGGTGGCTCATGCCTATAATCACAGCACTTTGGGAGGCCAAGGCAGGAGGATTACTTGAAACCAGCCTGGGCAATATAGTGAGACCTCATCTCTAGAAAAAAATCTAAAAAATTTGCCAGGTATGGTGGTGCGTGCCTGTGGTCCCAGCTATTTGGGAGGCTGAGGTAGGAGGATCGCTTGAGCCCGGGAGGTCAAGGCTACAGTGAGCTATGATCACGCCACTGCACTCCACTCCTGCACTCCAGCCTGTAGCAACAAAGAGCAACAGAGCAATAGACCCTGTCTCAAAAAAAAAAAAGGTCAGCTGAGAAATATATTAGGAGAAAATCCAAGACAGGAGTGCATGTTATAGCCCCTTGGCTCTATTAACTAATAGCAGTCTGTGAATTACCTGAAACCACTGTGGTTACAGACCTTCAATATCAAAGTAGAGTTGACAATAGTCCCTAATTTCCAACTGAAACCACCCTAACCTCCTTTTTTGGTATTTTGTGATAAAGTGTTTGGGGATCTGCATGAGGCTAGACAACCTTTAAAATCAAATATGTAGCAGTTGGAGACAATTACGGTATTAGTTATCTATTGCTATGTAACAAATTACCCTGAATCTTAGCAGTTTAGAACTTGGGTTTAGAACCTGGCCCTGCACTTACTGGGTGAACATTTGGACAAGTTATTTATCTGTTCCTCAACATCCTTATCTGTGGAAAGGTGTATTAAAAGCACCTACCTTACACCATTGTTTTAAAGATTAAATAAAATCAAACCAGATGCCTCATATCTATAAGCTATTATTTTCTATTAAACATAAATTCTAACTCATTAGAGTATTAAAGCAATATGAAATATCATGAAGATTTTATACAACAAAATGTGGTGGCCTCCAAGACAGCCCTCCTATTGTCATCCCTTCCCACGTTGAATAAACTTGACCCAAGTAACCAATGGGATATTGTGGAAGTGTCAGTGTGTGACACTGATTGCAGTTTCTACCTTGGCCTCTTTTGGGTCACTTACTCTAAGGGAAGCCATGTATATGTCATGAGGTCACTAAAGCAGTCCATGTGGAGAGCCCATATAAAGAAGAACTGAGGCAAGCCTTCCACCAACAAACCAGCACCAAGTTGCCAGTCAAGTAATGATCCACCTTGGAAGTGGATCCTCCAGCCCTAGGCAGGCCTTCAGATGACTGCAGCTCTGGCTGACATCTTGATTGCAGCTTCGAAAGCAATCCTGAGCTAGAACCACTGAGCTAAGCTGTTCACAAATTTCTAATCCACAGAAACTATGTAGGATAGTAAATATGGCTTGTTTGTAGTTGTTTTTGTTGGTTTCTGAGATGGAGTCTCACTCTGTCACCCAGGCTGGAGTGCACTGGCGCAATCTCGGCTCACGGCAACCTCTGCCTCCCAGGTTCAAGCCATTCTCCTGTCTCAGCCTCCTGAGTAGCTGGGACTATAGGCGCCCGCCACCATGCCCAGCTAACTTTGTATTTTTAGCAGAGATGGGTTTTCGCCATGTTGGTCAGGCTGGTCTGGAACTCCTGACCTCAGGTGATCCACCTATCTCAGCCTCCCAAAGTGCTAAGATTATAGACGTGAGCCATCACGCCTGGCTGTGTCTTGTTTTAAGCCACTACATTCTGGAATAACTTATTAGACATCAATATATAACTAATACATCAGGATCCACAAAATGCCTTGGCTGGTCTGAGTTCAGTGGTGTTTACAACTAATTGATCACAACCAATTACAGATTTCTTCAGATTTCTTTGTTCTTTCTCTACTCTCACTGCTCCACTTGACTAGCATTTTTTTTTTTTTTTTTTTTGAGACAGAATCTCACTCTGTCACCCAGGCTGGAGTGCAATGGTGTGGTCTTGGCTCACTGCAACCTCTGCCTCCAGGTTCACCAGGTTCAAATGACTCTCCCGCCTTAGCCTCCCAAGTAGCTGGGACTACAGGCACGTGCCACCACACCCAGCTAATTTTTGCATTTTTAGTAGAGATGGGGTTTCACTATGTTGGCTAGGATGGTCTCAAACTCCTAACCTTGTGATCCACCCACCTTGGCCTCCCAAAGTGCTGGGATTACAGGCGTGAGCCACTGCACCTGACCAGACTAGCCTTTTTCAAAATAAATGTTTAAGAATGTTCTAAAATAGGCCAGGTGTGGTAGCTCACGCCTGTAATCCCAGCACTTTGGGAGGCTGAGGTGAGTGGATCACCTGAGGTCGGGAGTTCAAGACGAGCCTGACCAACATGGAGAAACCCCATCTCTACTAAAAATACAAAATTAGCCAGGCATGGTGACACATGCCCTTAATGCCAGCTACTCAGGAGTCTGAAGCAGGAGAATCCCTTGAACCCAGGAGTCATAGGTTTTGGTGAGCCGAGATCGCGCCATTGCACTCCAGCCTGGGCAATAAGAGGGAAACTCTGTCTCAAAAAGAAAAAAAAAATGTTCTAAAATGTAAAAAACACTACAATACCTTTCACCCCTCTCCCCTCTCTGCACCACTACCTTCTATGCAGAAGATTTCTGACCATTATTACCCTTGGAGGATTATCTAATTAAGGGAGATGGTAGGATTCATTTGAATGAATTCTCTACGTGGAGCCGCCTGACTAACATGGAGAAACCCCGTTTCTACTAAAAATACAAAATTAGCAGGATGTGGTGGTGCATGGCTGTGATCCCAGTTATCAGGGAGGCTGAGGCAGGAGAATCGCTTGAACCCTGGAGATGGAGGTTGCGGTGAGCCGAGATCGCGCCATTGTACTCCGGCCTGGACAACAAGAGCGAAACTCCGTCTCAAAACCAAAACAAATCCACAGTCTCACCTAAATCACATATGGGTGAGACTCAAAGTGTAATCCATCTTGAGGTAAATTTCCCTCCAGCTGTGATCTGTGAAATCAAACAAGTTATTTACTTCCAAAATATGATGATGGAACAGATACAGGATAGACATTCCTTTCCCAAAAGGGAGAAATAGGAAAGAAGAAACGATTAACAGGACCCAAGTAAGTCCAAAACCCAACAGGGCAAACAACATTAAATCTTAAGGCTGGATCTTTGTTGACACCATGTCCCACCACCTGGACACACTGGAGTGGGATTTGGATGCCCAAGGCCCTGGGAAGCCCTGCCCCCATGGCTTTCCTGGGCATAGCCTTTATGCATTGAAATAGCATGCCTGTGGCTCTCACAAGCTGACACTGCATACTAGTGGCTCTACAGTTCTGGGGTCTCGGGGTGGCCTCACTCCCTGAGGAGTGGCTCCACTAGGCATTGCCCTAGTGGGTACTCTCTGCCATGGCTCTGTCCCTAGGCTCTCTGAGGCAGCCTTTAAAATCCAGATGAAGGAAGCCCTGCCACCACAGTTCTTGCATTCTGCACTCCTGTACAATTAGCACCATGCGGACACCAGCAAGGCTCACTGCTTGAGTGGCCTGGAGCAATGCCCTGAGCCACACCTGGGCCCACTTGAGCTACAGCTGGGGCAGCAAAGAGTACTGCATCTGAAACTCTGCACAGGGAGCCCTCAGCTCTGATGGGTTCCCCAGGCCTTCTCCCCAAACTCTTCTGCCCTCAAGGTCCTAGCACTCTGGGCTTGTGGTGGGAGGCACAGCCTAAAAATTATCAGCAATGCCTTCAGGGTGATTCTTCCATTGCCTTGATGAATGGCACCTGGCTCCCTTCTGTTCCTACTAATCTTGTTACTAAAGGTAGCTTGGCCACATCCTTGGTTTTTTTTCTCCTAAGTGTATTTTTTTATTCTTTACTTGGCCAGGCTGAGAATTTTCCCTATCTTTATATTATGCTTCCCTTTTGATGATAAATTCCATTTTTAAATTGTTTCTCTCTTCTTGCATTTTACTATAAACAGTTAAGAGAAGCCACAGAGCACCCTGAAATGAACGCTGTGCTGCAGAGATTTCTTCTGCCAATATCATAGTTCATCCACTTCTTTTTTTTTTTTTTTTTTTCTGAGATGGAGTTTCATTCTTGTTGCCCAGGCTGGATGCATGGCACTATCTCAGCTCAGACGCAAACTTCGCGCTCCGAGGTTCAAGCCAATTCTCCTGCCTCAGCCTCCCGAGCAGCTGGTATTTATAGGTGCCCACCAACATGCCAGCTTAATTTTGTGTTTTTTTTTTTTTTTTTTTTTTTTTTGAGATGGAGTCCGCTCCTGATCGCCCCGGGCTGGAGTGCATGCCGGATGCTCAGCTCACTGCAAGCTCGCGCTGCCGGGTTATGAACGCCATCTCCTGCCTCAGCCTCCCGAGTAGCTGGGACTACAGCCGCCCCGCCACCCACCCGGCTAGTTTTTTTGGTATTTTTAGTTAAGAGACGGGGTTTCACCATGTTAGCCAGGATGATCCGATCTCTGACCGACGTGATCCGCCCGTCTCCGGCCTCCGCAGAAGCCGCTGGGATACAGAATGAGCCACCGCGCCCGGCCTAATTTTGGTGTTTTAGTAGAGAAGGGGTTTCAACGCAACCGTCGGCCAGGCTGGCTCAAACTCCTGACCTCAGGTGTCCACCTGCCTTGCCTCCCAAAGTGCTGGGATTGACAGGCGGTGAGCTACTGTGCCTGGCCCTCATGCACTCTTAAGTTCTGGCTTCATGAATATCCTGGGACACAAAAATAATTCAGTCAAGTTCTTTGCCGTGTTATAGACAAGGGATGACTTTGCCGTCCAGTTTCCCAATAGCAATTGGTTCCTGACATTTCCCATCTGAGGAACTTCATCTGAATGGCCTTTCACCGTCCATATTTTAACCCCAGCCGTTGCTGTTCACACTTAAATAATCTTTTCATAAGCTTCAGAGTCTCTGCAGCTCTCCTTCTTTCAAGCCATCACGCGAGAGTCCACCCTTAATGCTCTGTTCACAGCAATACAAGCTTTTTCTTCAAGCATTCACTTCAACTGTGAAAGCCACTTCCACATTTTTAGGTCCTCTGGTATCAATTCTGCCTTTAGTCACACATTTTCGTGCTGCCTGTAACAGAATATCTGAGACTGGAATTTTTTTTTTTTTTTTTTTTTTGAGACTGTGAGCTTGCTCTGTTGCTCAGGCCAAGAGTGACAGTGCACAATCTTGGCTCACCGCAACCTCCGCCTCCCAGGTTCAAGCGATTCTCATGCCTCAGCCTCCCAAGCAGCTGGGACAATAGGCATGCGCCACTATACCCAGCTAATTTTTAAATATTTTTAGTAGAGACAGAGTTTCCCCATGTTGGCCAGACTGGCCTCAAACTCTTGGCCTCAAGTCATCCACCCACCTCGGCCTCCCAAAGTCCTGGATGACAGGCATGAGGCACCGTGCTCGGCTGGGATTGGGTAATTTATTAGGAATAGAAGTTTATTTCTCACAATCTGGAGGCTGGGAAGTTCAAAATCAGGGCACCAGCATCTGGTGTTGAGGGAGGGCCTTCTTGCTGTGAACTCATGTAGGAGAAGAGCAGAAGAGAGTAAACCCACTCCCACAAGCCCCTTTATATAGTGACATTAATTCGTTCATGACAGCAGAGCACCTGTGACCTAAACATCTCCCATTAGGTCCCACCTCCTAACACTGTTACACTGGGGACTAAGTTTCAACATGAACTTTTGGAGGGGACAAAAACATCCAAACCATAGCACACTGTGCAGCTCATATGCCCTTTAGCATTACTGATCTATCAAAATTCAAAGTGTTTGGTCTTCTGAAATTGTTGCACTGGCATTGTTAACAGTTCTTCTACAGCTGGGCGCGGTGGCTCACGCCTGTAATTCCAGCACTTTGGTGAGGCTGAGGCTGGCAGATCTCCTGAGATCGGGACTTCAAGACCCGCCTGACCAACACGGAGAAACCCGTCTCTACTAAAAATACAAAATTAGCTGGGCGTGGTGGTGGTGCATGCCTGTAATCCCAGCTACTCGGAAGGCTGAGGCAGGAGAATCACTTGAACCCGGGAGGTGGAGGTTGTAGTGAGCTGAGATCACGTCATTGTACTCCAGCCTAAGCAACAAGGACGAAACTCCGTCTCAAAAAGAAAACAGAAAAACAAAAACAAAAAACAAACAAACAAAAAAACCAGTTCTTCTGGGGTTGGTTCCATTTACAAATTTAACAAATTTGCTAAAAGGCTCTTATTTAAGATTAATGACAAAATATCAGCCCTATGCTTCATGTTCCAAATCCCTGAGCATTCTTGAAGTTCCTTGATAGTTAATCAGTATCTTTTATTTACTACCCTTGAGCCAATTTTATTCAACCTGAACCTTAGGAAAGGACTGCGTACCTATGGTGGCTAAAACTAAAGGTACTTGTGGCCAGGTCCTAATCCCTGGAACCTGTAATTATTACCTTATATGGAAAAAGCATCTTTGCACATGTGATTAAATTAGGGGTCTTGAGATAGGGAGATGATCCTGGATTATCCAGGTGGGCCTTCACTGCAATCACAAGTGCACAGGTGTCTTTTTTTTTTTTTTTTTTTTGTGAGACAGAGTCTTGCTGTGTCACCCAGGCTGAAGTGCAGTGGTGCAAACACGGCTCACTGCAACCTCCACCTCCCCAGCTCAAGTGATTCTCCTGTTTCAGCCTCCTGAGTAGCTGGAATTACAGGCACTGGCCACCACACCGAGCTAATTTTTGTATTTTTAATAGTGACAGGGTTTCACCATGTTGGCCAGGCTGGTCTCAAACTGGTGACCTCAAACGATTATTCTGCCTCAGCCTCTGAAAATGCTGAGCCACCATGCCTGGCCACAAATGTCTTTACAAGAGAGAAGCAGAGGGACATTTGATGTAGGAGAAGGCAATGTGACCACAGAGGCAGAGATTAGAGTGATGTAGCTACAAGCCAAGGGATGCTGGCAGCTCCCAGAAGCTTGAAAAAGCAAGGAAGGGATGCTGTCCTAGAACCTCTGGAGAAAGTGTGGCCCTGCTGAAACTTTGATTTTGGCTTATGAAATTGGTTTGGACTTCTGGCCTCCAGAACAGTGAAAGGATAAATTTCTGTCATTTTAAGGCACCAAGTTTATGGTAATTCGTTACTGTGCCTGTAGCTCAGAGCACGTTAATTTTTTTTTTTTTTTTTTTTTTTTGAGATAGAGTCTTGTTCTGTCACCCAGGCAGGAGTGTGGTGGTGCAATCCCAGCTTACTGTGGCCTCCACCTTCTGGACTCAAGCTATCCTCCCATTCAGCTTCCAGAGTAGCTGGGATTACAGGTGTGTGCCACCACGCCTGGCTAATTTTGTACTTTTGTAGAGACAGAGTTTTGCTATGTTGCCCAGGCTGGTCTAGAACTCCTGGACTCAAGCAATCCACCTACCTTGGCCTCCCAAATTGCTAGGATTACAGGCATGAGCCAAATGTTGGAATGACTTATTTTTTTAATTGGGGTTGCATTTCAATTAAATATTTCAGACTTATAAAAATACACAGCTAACAATATAATGGACACCCTTGAACATACTGCCTAGCCTATCCATGTGGGTTTTGCATGCTATGAACACTGTAGCATCAATCTGCAGTTGGCTGGAAAAAAATCCCTGTATAAGTGGATTTACCCAGTTCAAGCCCGTGATGTTCAAGGGTCAACTGTATATCCTTTTGCAATTTCCTTTCTTATTAAGGGCTTTCTATGTGCAAGGCACCATGTTGGGCAGTGTGGATGAAAAGACAAGTCAGGTAAGAAAATTTTGCACTGACATTAGCTAATATTGCCTCTTAGAAGAGCTTAAAATGCAGTATTTTACAGATCTTTTCCCTTTATTTGTAAATTTTAAAAAATCTTTAATTTTGTATTGGGCAGTCCCTGAATCAGAATAGGTTCAGAGAGGCCCCCTTGCCATTGTTTGAAAAGAAGCTTCCTGCTCAGTATCTACCTTCTAATACTTAAATGTGGAACTGTAGCTTTGAATTAATAACATGCTTGTCTCTCTTGCTGCCACTTATGTGGCTTCTTTTTAGTATGTAGTTCTACTAGAACATTTTAAAAGAAAACATCTTATTTTGAGAAATTTTTTATTTTATCTTTTATTTTTTTGAGAGAGGGTCTCACTCTGTCACCTAGGCTGGAATGCAGTGGTGCAATCTTGGCTCACTGCAGCCTCTGCCTTCTGGGTTCAAGCGATTCTTCTGCTTCAGCCTCCTGAGTAGCTGAGATTACAGGTGTGCACCACCACGTCCGGCTAATTTTTGTATTTTTAGTAGAGATGGAGTTTCACCATGTTGGCCGGGCTGGTCTTGAACTCTCAACCTCAGGTGATCTGCCTGCCTCAGCTTCCCAAAGTGCTGGGATTACAAGCGTGAGCCACCAAGCCCGGCTTTATTTTGAGAAATCTTTTAATAATTGACACAGAAATAAGTTTTGATCATCCGTTTCTAACAGTTGTCAGTCAGCACTAGTCCTGTGTCTGCATGTGAAGATTATTCACCTTTATAAGATTTCCAAAATAGGCCGGGCGCGGTGGCTCAAGCCTGTAATCCCAGCACTTTGGGAGGCCGAGACGGGCGGATCACGAGG
>NW_016808491.1:136137-195649 GCF_001698545.2 Rhinopithecus bieti | reverse complement strand
AAAAAAAAAAAGAAAGTGATATATGTCATAGAGGTTTTTAAAAAAGTACCATGGACATGAACTTTTATACTATGGGGTACCATGGAGATTTCTCAAAGCTCTTCATATAATTCTATTACTTTAGGAGTGGAGAAAAGTAAGCCCAGGGTTGGCTTTACAAAGAATATTGGTAAGCCCTGGAAAAGAAGTGGGAGGCACTGTAAATATGTTTAGCTCAGATGTTTCATATGTTTTGATTTTTTTTAAATTTTATTATAATGTTTAAATTACAAAATGAATAAACACTTATTGTACTCTGTGAAAGTAAACAACACAAAGTTGTAGAAAGGAAACATTAATCTGGTCGGTTCCCTCCACTAATCTCTGCTCCCTGACCCTCACCAAGTTGAAAACCTGAAGTCTGGCTGCATATTCTTTTGTTCTCATAGAAAATCTATACATATATATTCATATATCTATATATATTTACATACCCACATATATTATATATGGAGTTTTCTTCTTTACAAAAATGTGATCCCATCATGCATATTACTTTACCATTTGCCATTTTATTTTTTTTATTTATTTTTATTTTTATTTTTTTTTGAGAAGGAGTCTCGCTCTGTCACCCAGGCTGGAGTGCAGTGGCCAGATCTCAGCTCACTGCAAACTCCGCCTCCCGGGTTTACGCCATTCTCCCGCCTCAGCCTCCGGAGTAGCTGGGACTACAGGCGCCCGCCACCTCGCCCGGCTAGTTTTTTGTATTTTTTTAGTAGAGACGGGGTTTCACCGTGTTAGCCAGGATGGTCTCGATCTCCTGACCTCGTGATCCGCCCGCCTCGGCCTCCCAAAGTGCTGGGATTACAGGCTTGAGCCACCGTGCCCGGCCCCATTTGCCATTTTAAATGTATGACAGACCTTCCCATACATACAGCTCAAATTTATCTTTTTTTAATGCTGCATAATACAGTGTGGATGCATCAGAATTTTTCTTTTTTTTAAGACAGAGTCTTGCTCTGTTGCCTTGCAAGGCTGGAATTGCAGTGGTGCAATCTCAGCTCACTGCAACCTCCACCTCCTGGGTTCAAGCGATTCTCCTGCCTCAGCCTCCCGAGTAGCTGGGACTACAGGTGCATGCCACCATGCCTGGCTAATTTTTGTGTTTTTAGTAGAGACAAGGTTTCACTATGTTGGCCAGGCTGGTCTCGAACTCCTGACCTCATGATCTGCCTGCCTCGGCCTCCCTAACTGCTAGGGATTACAGGCATGAGCCATCACGACCGGCTGGATGTATCATAATTTATTCAACCTTTTCCCTAGTGATGTATATGAGATTGTTTCCACTTTCATTGCCTCTACAAATAATGCTGCAATAAATGTCTGCACATATTTCCTTAGGTATTAGTGCTTTATTACTTATTTTTATTTTTTTGACACAGAGTCTCTCTCTGTCACCAGGCTGGAGTGCAGTGGCATGATCTTGGATCACTGCAACCTCCGCCTCCCAGGTTCAAGTGATTTTCCCACCTCACCCTCCCGAGTAGCTGGGACTTCAGGTGCGCGCCACCACACCCAGCTAATTTTTTTGTACTTTTAGTAGAGACAGGGTTTCACCATGTTGGCCTGGATAGTCTTGAACTCCTGATCTTGTGATCTGCCCGCCTCAGCCTCCCAAAGTGCTGGGATTACAGGCGTGAGCCACCACACCCAGCCAGTGCTTTTATTTTTAATTGATTGAATGATTGATTGAGACAGGGTCTCACTCTGTTGCCCAGGCTAGAGTATAGTGTTGTGATCATGGCTTACTGGCTGCCTCAACCTCCTGGGGTCAGGTGATCCTCCCATCTTAGCCTCCCAGGTAGCTGAGACTACAGGCGCATGCCACCATGCCCGGCTAATTTTTGTTTCACCATGTTGCCTACACTGGTCTTAAACTCCTGGGCTCAAGCCATCTGCCCACCTTGGCCTCCCAAAGTCTAGAGCTTTTATTTTGATAGCACTTCATGTTTTTGCCAACACCGTTTGAGAGTACTTGTTTCTCAGTATTCTCACTAGCAGTGGATGTGGAGACTGGTTGCCTCTGAAGCTGAAGCTTACATTTCAGGGCGTTTTTTGCTTGAACATGTGAGCCTCATTTCCCCTGGCCCTGGGAGAAGCCTTAGCAATGTGCTCACAGGGTGGAAACTTGACAAAGTAAGTTATTTTAATGGCAGCCAGATAAGAACAACTGTACCTCTCCAGTCCAAATTCCCCTTCCCTTACTCTTGCTCTTGGGTTTTATGGCCTTGTAGTGGCTGCCAGTTGAAAGTTGAGCTCGATTACATTTATTTGAGTTTAGCAGGATGTATTTACAAGGTTCGCTGTCACTTCTGTGCATACATAAGTTACTGCTAGACATCCTAGTGTAGGTATGCTTCTATGAAGATGCAGGGCCAGAGGTCACATCACGAAATGAATGTGTCTTGAGGCACTGGCACCAGATGAATGAGAGTACCAGAGAAGAAACAAAGTTTGAAACATAGAGCCAGAAGCTAGTCTGTAAAAAATTCTTCCCGTTGTCAAAGTTATATAGTTGTAAATGAATGAAGCACTACTCACTGATGACTAACAAAACTATAAGTTCTCTTCTATCAGGAATACCTTTGATAATGCAACATACACTCACCATACAGCTTTTTTTCTTTCTTTTTGGTGGAACATACCTGAAACAGAATAAGAATTCCTGGGTTTGTAGGCCAAAAACCTGTAACAGTACACAAATAGCAAGAACGTTTGGTGGTAAGCCTGCTGAGGTATCGGAGGGCATTTTAGCACATTACCGACAACAGCTCTGAAATTGAAATTTTGTAAACTATTAATAATAAAAAAGCAAAGCAAATTTCAATCAGCCATGCTAGAAGACTTCATTATCTTTCTATTCTCTTTAGAAAATAATACTATAAAATAGTTGTCCTATGAAGAATTTAGTAAAGAATATGCATTTAAAGACTATGGAAAATAGTATGATAGAGGTGTGCCAGGCAGCTAATCATTTTAATACTTTTGTGATGTTTGTCATATTTATCAGTTTTGTAAAACTTATAATTGTGGCTATTTATTTTCTAAATGAATATTCAGCTTTGTATCAGGGTTTTTTGTTTGTTTCTTTGTTTTTTGCGACAGGGTCTCTCTCTGTCTCCCAAGCTGGAGTGCAGTGGCATGATCATAGCTCACTGTAGCCTTGAACTCCTGGGCTCAAGTGATCCTACCACTGCAGCCTCCTGAGTAGATGGAACTACAGGCGCACATCACCATGCCCAGCTAATTTTTAAAATTTTTCATAAAGACAAGGTCTCATTATATTGCCCAGGCTGGTCTCCAACTCTTGGGCTCAAGCAATCCTCCTCCCTTGGCCTATGAAAGTGCTGGGATTACAGGCGTGAGCCATAGTGCCTGGTCTTGTACCAATTTTTATATTTGAAATTTTGAATTCTTTTTCTTGAAGAAGGCCGCTAAAATTGTTTAAATTTCATAAAGCATGAATCCCTACCTATTATTTATTGGTCTTTTAACATTTGCTGGTAGGACAAGCAAAATTGTATCTTTTGTTTTCATCAACATTTTATTGATCTGTAGTGAGACTGAATACATATTTTGACCATTTATATTTCTTCCTTCTTGAATTGACTATCCATACCCATTTGTCCATTTTTTGATTTTTTTAAAAATTAATTTTAGGGGCTCTGTATTGTATTAAAGATATTAATACCTCGTGAGGCCGGGCGTGGAGGCTCATGCCAGTAATCCCAGCACTTTGGGAGGCTAAGGTGGGCAGATAACTTGAGGTCAGGAGTTCGAACCAGCCTGGCCAACATGGTGAGACCCTGTTTCTACTAAAAAAACAAAAATTAGCTGGGTGTGGTGGCACGTGCCTATAATTCCAGTTACTCAGGAGGCTGAGGCAGGAGAATCATTTGAATCCAGGAAGTGGAGGTTGCAGTGAGCTGAGACTGTATCACTGCACTGCAGACTGGGCGACAGAGCAAGACTCCGTCTCAAAAAAAAAAAAAGATATTAATACCTTCTGGGTCATTTGTGTTCCAAATAACTTTCTCCAGATTATCATTCATCTTTTTTTGTAACAGCTTTATTAATGTCTAATTCATATGTCATATGGGCGGGGAGGGGAGTAACTTTACAGTGGAGAAACCTGGCAAACACTACCTTGACCAGGCAATTAAGTTTAACACCCTCAGTGATAAGCCATGTTGACAGTACATGCCCTTGACATGATGATCTAGTTTGGATGTTTGTCCCCTCCAATCTCATATTGAAATATGATCCCCAGTGTTGGAGGTGGGGCCTAGTTGGAGGTGTTTGGGTCATGGGGGTGGGGGTAGATCCCTCGTGAATGGCTTGGTACCTTCCCCATGGTAATGAGTGAGTTCTCACTCTGTTAGTTCATGAGAGAGCTGGTTGTTGTTGTTTTTGAGACAGGGTCTCACTCTGTCACCCATACAAGAGTGCGGTGGTGTGATCTCAGCTCACTGCAGCCTCCACTTCCTGGGTTCAAATGATTCTCATGCCTCAGCCTCCTGAGTAGCTGGGATTACAGGCATGCACCACCATGCCCAACTAATTTTTGTATTTTTAGTAGAGATGAGGTTTCACCATGTTGTCCAGGCTGGTCTTGAACTCCTGGCCTCAGGTGATCCGCCCACCTCAGCCTCCCAAAGTGTTGGGATTATAGGCATGAGCCATCACACCTGGCAAGAGAGCTGGTTGTTTAAATGAGCCTGGGACTTCCTCCTCTCTCTTGCTTCCTCTCTTGCCATGTGATATGCTGGCTTCTCCTTTGCCTTCCATCATGATTTTATAAGCTTCCTGAGACCTCACTAGAAGCAGATGTTGGCACTATGCTTCTTGTATAGCCTGCAAACTGTGAGCCAGATAAACCTCTTTTCTTTTCTTTTTTTTTTTGAGACTGAGTCTCACTCTGTCACCCAGGCTGGAGTGCAGTGGCTTGATCTTGGCTCGCTGTGAACTCCGCCTCCCGGGTTCACGCCATTCTCCTGCCTCAGCTTCCTGAGCAGCTGGGACTACAGGCACCTACCTGCCACCACGCCTGGCTAATTGTTTGTATTTTTAGTAGAGACGGAGTTTCACCATGTTAGCCAGGATGGTCTCGGTCTCCTGACCTTGTGATTCGCCCGCCTTGGGCTCCCAAAGTGCTGGGATTACAGGCGTGTGCCACCACCCCCGGCCATAAATCTCTTTTCTTTATAAATTATCCAGTCTCAGTATTCCTTTACAGCAATGCAACACAGATTAACATATATGATGTGATTAGAATGGCACTTTACTGGCTGGGTGTGGTGGCTCACGCCTGGAATCCCAGCACTTTAGGAGGCTAAGGCAGGTGAATCATCTGAGGTCAGGAGTTCGAGACCAGTCTGGCCAACATAGTGAAACTCTGTCTCTACTAAAAATACAAATAATTAGTGACATGGTGGTGCATGCCTGTAATCCCAGCTACTCTGGAGGCTAAGGCAGGAAAATCACTTGAACCCAGGAGGTGGAGGTTGCAGTGAGCCAAGATTGCACTATTGGACTCCAGCTTGGGCAGCACAACAAGAGCAAAACTCCATCTCAAAATAAATAAATAAATAAATAAATTTTTAAAAAAGAAAAAGGCACCTTACCTTGGTAGTCTTCCTCCCAAAAACCCCTGAACTCCACTTTATCCATGAGGACAATATCAGACAAAACCAAACTGAGGGGCAATCTACAAATTACCTGATGAATACTTTTCAAGACTGTCATAAGCAAGGAAAATCCGAGACACTGTCACAGACCAGAGGAGGCTAATGAGACATGACTGTAAAATGTAATGTGGTATCCTGGGTGGGATTTCAGGATAAAAAAAGAACTTTGGGGAAAATCTAGTTAAATAAGAATAAAGTATACAGTTCAGTTAATAGCAATGTGCCAATGCTGACTCTTTAGTTGTGACAAATGTACGAGAATGATATAGGATGTTAACAACGGAGACGGGGTGAGGAGTATGCAAAAACTCTGTACTATCTTTGCAACTTTTCTGGAAATCCAAACTATTCTAAAACTAAAAGTTTAAATTAAAAGAGGAGACGACAATTATTGCTAGCCACATCCTTCCTCAGGGAGTATATCTATGCCAAGAAAGCATCCTGCCTCCAGAAACAAAGAATTGGTACCTCTACAACCTAGTGCTTAATTTGAACCAATTATGTAGGTGGTCAGGAAGGAGTGGTGAGCAATCATTTCCCCTGTCCAAATCTTCCTGCTAGCTCAGAAAAGCCTTCCAAAGGAAGCCTTCCATTCTGGCTGTCCTGGCCGTGCCATGCGTCCCACCCCAGCAAACACCATGGTTCATAATGACAACAGTGCCCACCCAGATGCTGCCCAGGATTACCAGAAGGCTTATTCTCTGGACCTGTTGCTTCTGGGTCTTGAACCCTGGCTCTGTTCTTGACCTTTGTCATTTGCTTTTGCCGCCACCACCATTCCCCTTGCTTTAGTGACTAATTCAGATCCCTGACTCTGGTTCTCTGGTCTCGGGTCCTCTCTTTACTCAGCTCTGCACAATCAATCCCTTGATTTCTATACCACCTAGAGCTGTAGGTGGGAGATATTCCTTCCATCCTTCTTTACTTTTTCAACTAGCCCAAGCCCAACTGGGTCTCAGCTGGAAGGAAAAGGAATGGACATTGCGTAGCATTTTTTTTTGTTTTTGAGACAGAGTCTCGCTCTGTTGCCCAGGCTGGAGTGCAGCGGCACGATCTTGGCCCACTGCAACCTCTACCTCCTGGATTCAAGCGATTCTTGTGCCTCAGCCTCCCGAGTAGCCAGGATTACAGATGTGCACCACCATGCCTGGATATTGTATTTTGTATTTTGTTTTGTATTTTGTATTTTGTTTTAGGAGAGACGGGGTTTTGCCATGTTGGCTAAGCTGGCCTGGAACTCCTGGCCTCATGTGATCCACCTGCCTCAGCATCCCAAAGTGCTGGGATTACAGGTGTGAGCCACTGTGCCCAGCCCGTCTCTGATTTTCATGAGTGGTGGTGGTGTTGCTTTTCTGCCTGCCACATCACAGGAAGCTCTGAGTGGGAGCAGAGAGTGAAAACCAAGCCTCCTACCCTGCCAATCAGGAAATCCTGAAATCCTAGCATAATTCATTACCTTATATAGCTGGGGGGAATGGGGAAGCCCTTTCTTAAGCAAGTCACCTCACCTGGATCTATAATCTGGGCACGAAGTATAATTTTATTGCTGTGCCCCCAGCACTGTCTTGCTACACTGCTAGCAGGTTATGCATAAAGACAAGATCTCCTGCATACACGCTCTCACTACCTCTGTGTAGTGAGGACTTGTCTGGAGGCCTGGGTTACAAAGCACAGGAAGGGCTGTGCAGAGCTGGTATGGCTGGAGCTACCACAGTGGCAGAACCTGGGGCAAGGATCTAGAAGTCAGTGGAATTCCAAGGTTTTCGGAAGGATTCGCAGGTCTACCTTAGGAAGCCAGGAAATGTTTTCTGTTTTAGAGCTTGCCCTCCATCTCTATAAAGCAGTGTTTCTCAATTTATTATTTGTTATCACTGCCCCTGAAGGGGAAGAGTTAATTAGATTTAAATGCTCCCTTAAAGAAAATTAAATACTAAAGAATAGGGCTGAGCTTTGTGGGGCCACAGACCACTATAATATTTAAGTTTTTTTTTTTGCCTCCCGACCCCAAGAACCAATTTACATCCTTTTGCAGGTGACATTGGCTCTTTTGAGAATGCATGTTACAGAAGGATGGTACTCTTGCTATGAACATTGCCACCTACCAGGTGAACTTTCTTCTTAGACTTTCTCCTGCTTGCTTGTATTCTTTGTCTTCTGAATCCATAAGGATGAGTTCACCTGCAAGTCACAGGGATTCAAATTAAACTGCCTGACACCATAGGGATGTTTATATTCTACAAAAGAAGTTTGGATTTAGATGCAGTGGCTCGGTGATGCCACCAAAGACACAGGCTCTTTCCATTTATCCACTCAGCTATCTATCCTCAGGGTATCCGGAATGTCTCCACTCATGGCCACAAAATGGCTGCGGCAGCTTCAGGCATTGGTCCACACGATTGCATTTGAAATGAAGGGAGAAGAGACAAGCAATGAAGCAATGAAGAAGGAGCAAATGACTCTCTGATAGTGGCTGACACTTCATCAGTCAGCAACTGATAGTGGCTGACACTTCTCTCTCTTTTTGCTTATTTCCTCCTTTCTTTGTCATGAAACTAGCATCCCCCAAATCCACCTGTACGTCAATATGCATCAAAGTGAAAAGGATCATTGCCAGGAGCACTCTTGGTTGACCTCATGCAAATTACTACCTCTGGGCCTCAGCTTCCTCACTTTTGAAGTAAGGGTCAAAGACTAGGTGCCCTTTTTAACGTAAACTTTTTTTTTTTTTTTTTGAGACGGAGTTTTGCTCTGTCGCCCAGGCTGGAGTGCAGTGGCTTGATCTCAGCTCACTGCAAGCTCCGCCTCCCGGGTTTATGCCATTCTCCTGCCTCAGCCTCCCGAGCAGCTGGGACTACAGGGGCGCCCGCCACCTCGCCTGGCTAGTTTTTGTTTTTGTATTTTTTAGTAGAGACGGGGTTTCACCGTCTTAGCCAGGATAGTCTCGATCTCCTGACCTCGTGATCCACCCGTCTTGGCCTCCCAAAGTGCTAGGATTACAGGCTTGAGCCACCGCGCCCGGCTAATGTAAACTTCTTATTGAAGTAGAACATAAAGGCTCACAAATCAAAAATATACTGCTTGAAGAATCTTTTTTTTTTTGAGACAGGGTCTCACTCTGTCACCCAGACTGGAGTGCAGTAGCATGATCTCTGCTCACTGCAACCTCTGCCTCCCAGGCTCAAATGATCCTCCCACCTCAGCCTCCTGGGTAGCTGGGACTACAGGCACACACCACGATGCCCAGCTAAGTTTTTGTAGAAACAAGGTTTCACTATGTTGCCCAGGCTGGTCTTGAATTCCTGGGCTCATGCAATCTGCCCACCTTGGCCTCCAAAAGTATTGAGATTACAGGCATAAGCCACTGCACCAGGCCTGCTTGATGAATTTTTATAAAACCAAAAAAACCCCAAACAACCCCCCAGATTAAAAAACAAATACCCCAGAACTCACTACTTTTCTGATTTCTCACACTATAGTTTTGCCTGTTTTTTAGCTTTATATAAATGGAATCATACAACAGATATTCTTTTATATTTAGCTTGTTTCACACACTATTATGTTTGTGAGATGCATTCACCACATTGTTCCTTCATTCTGTTGCGCAATCTTCCATTATGTGAATATACCACATTTATTCACGCATTCCTCTGTTGACAGCCATGTGACCTGTTTCTAGTTTTCCCTCTTACAAACAGCACTGCTGAGGAGAGTCTTGGATCCATCTTTTCGTGAATGTATGTATGCATTTCTATTGTGTTCTGAGAGAAGAACTGCTGGGCCTATCATGTGTGATGTCCATGTTCCAGATGCCTTTTTTTTTTTTTTAAGATGGAGTTTCACCCTTGTTTCCCAGGCTGGAGTGCAGTGGCGCAGTCTGGGCTCACTGCAACCTCCACCTCTCGGGTTCAAGCGATTCTTGTGCCTCAGCCTCCCAAGCAGCTGGGATTACAGGCGCCTGCCACCACACCTGGCTAATTTTTGTAATAGAGATGCGGTTTCGCCATGTTGGCCAGGCTGATCTTGAACTCCCGACCCCAAATGATCCACCTGCCTCGGCTGGTGGATCCTCCCAAAGTGCTGGGATTACAGGTGTGAGCCACTGCCCCCGGCCTCCAGATGCCTTTTAAGGATCACTCCTAGTGATGGAATCAAACACTCTCATGGAGGCACACAGCCAGTAAGTAGGTTTTCCATTCTATCCAAATAATCACTGCTAATAACTCAGTGCCCGTGGTTCCAGTACTTGTCAGTTCCATATCTTCAGTAGCCCAACCTCTGGGTAGCCCTCACAAAGGAATACACATCCATGCCTACACTCCATACACCTGTGCTGGCTTGTAAAGAAAGCCAGGTAGCACGTATCCTTCAGTGCAAGGTGTTTCTATAGCCAGATGTGGCCCAGCTACTAGGAGCCTTCAGGGTAGGCCAATGTTTTGGGGGCTCTGAAAAGCATCCACTCCTCTGTGATCAACTTTGTGACCAGACTTATGAAATGAAACTATCAGCCGGGTGTGGTGGCTCACGCCTGTAATCCCAGCACTTTGGGAGGTCGAGGTGGGCGGATCACGAGGTGAGGAGATCGAGACCATCCTGGCTAACATGGTGAAACCCCGTCTCTACTAAAAATACAAAAACAAAATTAGCCAGGTGTGGTGGTGAGTACCTGTAGTCCCAGCTACTTGGGAGGCTGAGGCGGGAGAATGGCGTGAACCCAAGAGGTGGAGCTTGCAGTGAGCCGAGATCACCCCACTGCACTCCAGCCTGGGTGACAGAGCAAGACTCCGTCTAAAAACAACAACAACAAAAATATCAACAGATAGGTTAGTTCATCTGATCTCTTTCCTTAAATCTTTTTTTTAATTTAAAATTTTTTGTGGGCACACAGTAGGTGTATATCTTTATAGGTACATGAAATACTTTGATACAGGTATACAATGCATAATAACACATCAGGGTAAATGGGATATCCATCACCTCAATCTTCCCTTATATTTTAAGTGCCTGGTAGAATGCTCACTAAAAATAATCATAAAAGTTTAGGAGCAAAAGGACCTTGTAATATAATTTTCTAATAGAAAACTGCTTTCTAAGCAAGTTTTCAAACAGGAAATGTATTTAAAGTAAGCACTTAAAGGTTTGGAATGTCAATTTATGGTTCAGAAACATGGAAGGATCTTGGCTGGGAGTGGTGGCTCACGCCTGTAATCCCAACACTTTGGGAGGCTGGAGTGGGCAGATCACTTGAGGTCAGGAGTTCGAGACCAGCCTGGCCAACATGGTGAAACCTCATCTTTACTAAAAATACAAAAATTAGCTGGGCGTGATGGTGTGCACCTGTAATCCCAGCTATATGGAGGCCGAGGCAGGAGAATCACTTGAATCCGGGAGGCAGCGGTGACAGTGAGCTGAGATTGCACCACTGCACTCCAGCCTGGGCAACAGGGCAAGACTTTGTCTCAAAATAAAAAAAAATAAAAAAAAAAAGGAAAAAGAAAAGAAAAATGGAAGGATCTGGATGGATTCATGCTAGGTTAAAAGAGAGACAGAGAGAGAAAGGCTGGCGCAGTGGTTCACACCTGTAATCCCGGCACTTTGGGAGGCCAAAGTAGGTGGATCACCTGAGGTCAGGAGTTCCAGACCAGCCTGGCCAACATGGCAAAAACCCATCTCTACTAAAAATACAAAAATTAGCTGGGCGTGGTGATGTGCACCTGTAATCCCAGCTACACGGGAGGCTGAGGCAAGTGAACTGCTTGAACCCGGGAGGTAGAGGTTGCAGTGAGCCGAGATTGCACCACTGCACTCCAACCTGAGTGACAGAGTGAGACTCTGTCTCAAAAAAAAAAAAAAAGAAAGAAAGAAAGAAAAGAAAAATGGAAGGATCTTGATCTTGATGGATTGATGCTAGGTTAAAAGAGAGAGAGCAAGTGAGGTAAGTGGAAGGAGCTAAGAGAACAGTGTTTCTAAAGATATAGTCTGCAGGCCGGGCGCGGTGGCTCAAGCCTGTAATCCCAGCACTTTGGGAGGCCGAGGCGGGCGGATCACAAGGTCAGGAGATCGAGACCATCCTGGCTAACACGGTGAAACCCCGTCTCTACTAAAAAATACAAAAAACTAGCCGGGCGAGGTGGCGGGCGCCTGTAGTCCCAGCTACTCGGGAGGCTGAGGCAGGAGAATCACGTGAACCCAGGAGGCAGAGCTTGCAGTGAGCCGAGATTGCACCACTGCACTCCAACCTGGGTGACAGAGCGAGACTCCGTCTCAAAAAAAAAAAAAAAAAAAAAAAACAAAGATATAGTCTGCAGATCAGCATCAGTGTAAGCATCACCTAAGAGATTGTTAACATTTTTTTTTAAATTAAAAATTATTCCAGGCCTCACTCCAGAAGCAGAATCTCTTGATGTGGGGCCTGGAAGTTTGCATTTTAACAAGCTCACAAGTGATTGTTAGGCACCCGAAGTTTGAGATTTGCAACACTGACCCCATGATTGTATTGTATAACTCACTGCATTGGGGTCTTCGTGCTTTGCAAGCCAGGAGCTTTTCTATATGGAGAGATAAAATGTGCTATCATTCACCCACAAGCCCCTCTGCTGGTTCAGTAGCAAGTTCCAATTTCTTGTTTGCAAAACTGTTCAGATCCTGGACTCAAGTGGACCTTGTTTCTTTCCTGGGACATCATTGGCTGAATTATATTGTCCACACAATTTTGTCTCTGTTGGGGATTGTGCTTTCTTACTTGCCCCCCTTGTTTGAGACAGCCCTGTGTGGCTTGCGACATGTCACCCTGAATGCTCTCTGAAAATGTCCTTTGTCCTCACCAGCCGTCCACTTCAGAAGTGGTGGTGTTATTCTGAGGCAGGGCTTGGGATGCCATATAGAATAAAGCTATGATTGTACCAAAAACCACCAGAGGATAAGCGGCTAATACAAACACGAAGAAAGCCTAAGCACACGCTGTACCAGGGGAAAGAATGAGCGAATGATGCATTGAGACTGCTTTGTTTCTGAGGTCTGGGTGCTCACATGCAGCCCTGATAGGCTTGCTAGTGAGGTTGATAGGATTTGTTTGGTAAGCATACTAATTTCTGGGGCCCAAAGCCCTGTCTCCTGAAAGGTGCCAGCCTAAGTGTCTAAGATTCCTTATGGATTGGGAGGGCTCCATGCTGTGTTCTTGGGTTCTGGTGGCACTGGTGACCTCCCTTGCCCCTCATGCACACACATACATCTACTGTCTTCCTCAGCTCAACCCTAGAAATCCAAGCTTCCCTCCATAAATTCCAACAAACACCACAGCCTTCTGCTCTGATGGAGAAACGTTACACGTTTCCTCCTTAGCACCACGCTGCTTTTAAAACTTTTAGTAGCCTGTAATCCCAGCACTTTGGGAGGCCGAGGCGGGCAGATCACTTGAGGTCAGGAGTTTCAGACCAGCCTGGCCAACATGGTGAAACCCTGTCTCTACTAAAAATACAAAACTTAGCCGGGCGTGGTGGCACACGCCTGTAATCCCCAGCTACTGTGGAGGCTGAGAGGCAGGAGAATTGCTTGAACCTGGGAGGCAGAAGTTGCAGTGAGCTGAGATCGCACCACTGCACTCCAGCCTGGGCGACACAGCAAGACCGTGTCTCCAAAAAAACAAACAAAAAAAAAGAAACAAAAAACAAACCTTTTAGTAGAAGCAAAATCACATGCTCTGGGACACTTATGTTATTTCAGTGACAATTTCCCCCACAGGGAACACTGAAATACCACAGGAAATGGTGAATATGAACGGGCAGGGCTGGGCTAAATTTCATGGTGGAAACTTTCTACCAAAATACTTTCCATACAAATTCACTTTCTTTAGTTTTGATGACTACCCACTGGATAATTGTGGCCAGCTGCCATCGACTGACCAGGAAACTGGAAAATAAATAAATAAACTGTAATAAACTATTTCATATGGCCTTTTAGGAACTCTGGGTCTGGGTCCTTTTTTTGTTGGGAGCCTAGAAAAGTGGTACTCCAATCTAAACTGAGCAAATGGAGGACTTTGGAGGTCAACATACACACACACATATGTATACACACATATATACACACAAGTATATACATATATATGTGTGTATATATATTTTTATTTTGAGACAGGGTCTCCTTCTGTTGCCCAGGCTGAAGTACAGTGGTGCAATCTCACTCATTGCACCCTCAACCTCCTAGGCTCAAGCAATCCTTCCACCTCAGCCTCTTGGGTAGCTGGGACTACAGTTACGTGCCACCATGCTGGACTAATTTTTACATTTTTTATAGAGATGGGGGTGTCACTATATTGCCCAAGCTGGTCTTGAACTTATAGGCTCAAGTGATCCTCCCACCTTGGCCTCCCAAAGTGCTGGGATTACAGGTGTGAGGCACCCTACCTGATATATATATATATTCAACCAGACCCTACTCAGAATAGTAAAGCATATTTAATTATAAAAACTCTTTATTATTTCATAAGAATAGTAGAGAAAGTCTGACAGAAAGGGAAAGGAAGGTAGGTAGTTAACATTTAGGGAGCATCTATTCCATGCCAGCACTTTGCTAGGACTATGACATAAAGAATGCTATTTAACTCTCACAACCATCTCATAAGGTATTATTACCTGCTCTCCATTCTCCTCCTTTTTAGGTTAGGAACAGGTTCACTAAGGTTAGTAACTTGCTCATGGTCACCCACTTGTAGTGACAAAGCAGAATTCAAATGTGGTTCTTTTTTCACTTTCCCCTGGTGCCCTAAAGAGAAAGCTTGTATAGAGTCTTAATCCATACGGATCTCCATCATATTTAAGGCAGCCTGGTTGTTAAAATAAGTAGCACCATTCAATAAGAAAAACCTATGTTATACATCTATAGAATACTCACTTCTAGTTATATTGTGCTATTTGTTTTAATGCTAATTCAGAAGAACAGGTAATAGGGTCTGTAGTAGTTGTAAGCAGTCCTTGAATGTGAAAGTGTTAACAATTTTAATCCAACTCCAAGAGGACCAGAACTTGGCATTCCTTAAATGCAGCATTTAAAATTGTTCCCAGTGCCCTTTGAATGCTATTTTTTTCCCAGCCAAGGCAGGCTTACGTGGAGGAGATAAAGATGATAACTTGAGGACTAAGGGTCCAACCCTATATAAATTACATTGGGGGAAACAGGGGAAGGTCTTTGAAACTCAGAGTTTCTGACTGATATTTTGGGTAAGTTTCAACCCTCTGCATTCTCTTCTACTTGTTTCTAGAGAAAACTGTGGTAGAGGCCTTAGTGAATCCCAGAGTCAAAATCTGTCATCACCTTTTAGCAGGTAAAGCTAGGCAAACCTTTGAGTTTGGAATGGGTAGGGAAAATGTGGTCCCTCACGATACGCCTCCCTACCCATTACTTTGCTAGAAGGACTGAAAACCTTTTAAAGACTTGGCCTTGGAAACAGAAGATCTAAGGACAGGTAAGGTGGAAAAAGGAGGTGAATCTACACCCCAATGGGCTGGAAGTAACACCTTGACTATTTGCACCATGCCAGCAAATAAAGCTGAGAATCAGCTCAGCCCAAGGCCTGGAAAGGACACACAAATGCATGAAAAATAACTTGAAACTCATGGTTCTTTCAAAAGTCTCTTAGGCGAAAGTGTAAGTTGAAGAGTCCCCTATCATTTGTGGCTCTCTACTCATGCTCGCTCTTCTGAGGTTTGACTTTACACAAACCTAGGTCAGCTGCAGAAGCAAGACACAATGGGGACCTCAGAGCGAGGCTGAAGACTCCCCACACCCCCTCCTTGAAGCCCCTTCCAGGTTCCCCACCCGATGTCCTCTAGCTCCTTTGAGCCTCGTCGCCCTTTATGCTATTCTTCCGATATGGGTCTTAATTCCGTCTATTTCGGATTCTTCCAGCGCGTGCCTTAGAGGCCATAAGACCCTGACTCACGTGCGTGTCCTCAAAGCCCCCAGCCCCAAGCGTGGCTGCTGGTGGGCGCATCAGTAAAAGCGAGTGGAACGGAGCAGGCTCCTCCAACCTCTTTTCCACCTCTGATTTCCGTTAGACATTTGCTCCGCACGGCGGCCTCCGCGAGGCAACGTTGGACACTGGGAGGACAGACGCAGAGGCCCAGGGCGCACTTCCTGCCGGGCGGGGGCGGGGCTGCACCTCCTCCCTCCCTCCCTCCCTCCTTCCCCACGTGCCCCCTCCCCGCTCTCCCCGCCCCTCCCGGGCAGCCGCGGCGTCCCGGGGCGGGGCCGGAGCGGGTGGGCCGTGGCTGTGCAGGGCTGGCGCCGGCTGCCGTTGCTGCAGCGGACCGAGGCCAGGGCTCGCGCGGAGCGGGGGCGCGGCGCGGAGCTGAGCTTCTCAGCGCCGGCAGAGACTAGCCAGCGGGTAGGCAGCGGCTCCCGCCCGGCGGTGGTGGAAGGCCTCGGGCTGAGCGGCGGCCGAGCGGGGCTCGGCCCGGGGCGCTCGGGGAGCTCGCAGCGGCGGGCAGCAGGAGGAAGCGGCGGCAGCGCGTCCGGAGCGGTGCGCGCCATGGCTGGCGGGCCCCCCAAGGCCCTGCCGTCCACGGGGCCCCACTCCCTGCGCGACATGCCGCACCCGCTGGCCGGCTCCAGCAGCGAGGAGGCCGTGGGTGGTGACAGCACGCCCAGCCCGGACCTGCTGATGGCCCGCAGCTTCGGTGACAAGGTGGGGCGCCTGGGGCTGGGGTCTGGGAGGCTTATTTCGCTCCCCGTTGGGGGGATGATGGATCCGGAGCCTTCCTGGGCCTGGGGCCGCGCCCACCCTGCCGCCCCTTCCCGGGGGACGGGCGTGCCCTGGCTCCGGAGCTCTCGGCGAAAGCGTCTCTTCTGCCGCCTCCGCGGGGTCGCAGCCGCAGAGGGACGGGCTTCGCTGCCTGTGACTGGTCGCGAGCGCCGGTGACAGCTGGTGGGGAGGGGTCCAGCCTGCGTGTTGGGGCGGGAGGCGTGTGTGCAGGCCAGGGCGCCGGTGTCCTCGGATGGGGTTCCGAGTTCCTCCAGGTGCATCCCTGCAGGCTGAGCTGCTGCATAACTTGTAGCTCCTCCAGTTTCCCGAGACTGCACAGAAGCAGGAGTTCATGGCTTTCCGTGCTGGGACCGGGCAGCCCTGGGCTTACAGCGAGAGTCTTCTTCCCCCGAGTCAGTCATGTGGGGAGTGATCTTTGTTTAGGTTTGCTGTTTGTCCTGAGGAGTCACCTGACTGAGACCCCAGCCGGCAGCGGGAGGAGAGCCTCGTTGTGGTTTTCTGTCTGGGGCTCCATTCACCTCCGACGGCCTACCACTCTGTTTAGGTTTGGCGGAGGCTGGTTTTGTGGTTGATGGAAAGAAAGCTCGCCCTTTGACCTTCTTTGTACAGAGAGAGGCTCCAGATTTTCTTAGAGCAGCACAACCCTCCTGCTGCTTGGAGACACAGCAGAGTCCAGGCAGTGGTAAGGGACGGCCTCCTCCCTATCCCCATGGCCATTTCAGCTGTGAAGGGGACTTGAGTAGTAATTGCATCCTCGCTCCTGCCGTCACTTAGTCACTAACTGCAGAAATTAGCATTGTTCTCAGGTCTTGTGATCAAGATTTTCTCTCCCTAGTAAAATACTAAATGGATTCCCCCTTGTCCCAATATTAATGGGAGCAGGGGACCTAACTTTCTTCTCCCGTCAGAGGGGACACCATGTGATACAGTAAAAAATGAGTATGAGAAAATATAACCTGCCCGCCTTGCAGCACTTAAAATCACTAGAGAGTGGGACCTGACTTGATGTACCTTCTGCACAGGGTTTGTGAAAGCAGGGAGTGAAGTTCCAAAGCATTAGGAACAGGAAAATTTAAAAAAGCTAATGGAGACCAGGTGCAGTGGCTCACAACTGTAATACCAGCACTTTGGGAGGCTGAGGCGGGATGATTGCTCTGGGCCAAAAGTTTGAGACCAACTTGGGCAACATATCGAGACCCCATTTCCACACACACACACACACACACACACACACACACACATACACAGACACACACAGACAGTATGGTGGCATGCACCTGTAGTCCAGGCTACTCAGGGAGGCTGAGGCTGGAGGATTGCTTGAGCCCGGCAGTTCAGGGCTGTAGTGAGCTATGATTGCACCGCTGTACTCCAGCCTGGGCAAGAGAGTGAGACCCTGTCTCCAAAAAATGTTGAATGACTGAATAAATTTTCTTTCTTATGGACAAAAATCGTTCTTAAAATAGTGTAGGAACTGGGGTTAAACCTCATTTCCTTCTCAGTTCTGTGTAGGACACTGAATTAATTATCTATTGCTGTGTAACAAATTACCCCAAAACTTACCACCTGGAAATAGTGTTTGTGGGACGATCTGAGTGGTTCTGAATTAGGCCTTTCTTGAGGTTGCAGTCATCTGAAGGCTGGATTAGGGGAGGATCCACTTCTAAGTTCACTCACATGGCTGTTGGCAGGCCTTAGTTACTCTCCATAGGGCTGTTGGATGTGGCAACTGGTTTCTCCCCCCAGAGCAAGTGATCCAAGAGAGCCCAAGACTCTAGCCAGTCTTGTATAACTTACCTTGGAAATGACATGCCTCTGATGTATTCTATCGGTCACACAGATTGACACTGGTACAATGTGGGGAGAGGGTGTGAATACCAGGGTGTGCATACCAAGAGGTGGGGATGATTGGGCCATCTTAGAGACTGACTACTACAGATAGCTATTTTAAATATTTGCTTAACGAATCACTCATGGATGATACCTGACTCAGAAGTATGGGTGTTTTACTAATAAGTACTTGGAAAGACAAATTCTCCGTACCACCGAGATCTAGTTAGTGGTCAAGAAGTCAGTCTCAGGTCTAATTACTGATGGCTTTCTTTAAAGGGTCTGTTCTGTGTGGGAGGGTGAGTCTTGGAGGCATTCTTAATTATTGAATATATATGTATTTTTTGAGACAGAGACTCACTCTGTCACCCAGGCTGGAGTGCAGTGGCCTGATCCTGACTCACTGCAACCTCCACCTCCCTGGTCGAAGTGATTCTCGTGCCTCAGCTCTTGTGTAGCTGGGATTACAGGTGTGTGCCACCGTGACCGGGTAATTTTTGTATTTTTAGTAGAGATGAGGTTTCTTTATGTTGGCCAGACTAGTCTCGAACTCCTGGCCTCAAGTGATCTGCCCGCCTTGGCCTCCCAAAGTGCTGGGATTACAGGCGTGAGCCAGGGTGCCTGGCCTAATTATTGAATATTTAATAAATCTCTCTAACAGCTGTGGGGAGCATCTAAATGACACCATTCTCAAGGGCCTAATTTATAGTAAGCCACTTTTCCTTAGAGGCTAAGCATTGTAATTTCTTTCTTTGACTAGGAGTAACATTTTCCTTGAATCTTGGCATACACGTATGGTCTCATAACTCTGAAGAAATTTCTGTAGAGAGAAGCTAGCAAGCCACAGAGGTGAGTCAGAGCCAGAAGAAGGAAGCCTTCCCTGTGGCTGGCTTTCTCCTGCCTCAGCAACATGAGGGTCATCAGAGGGGTGGTAGGACAGTTCAGTGCTATGGTCTTTGAAAAGAAGCCAGTTTTGTCTTATTAGATACTAGGGTTGTGATCCTGGATGACAGGGATTCTGGGTCAGTTATGGGCTAGAGGAATGAAGGTTTGACGGGCTGATCATAGTATAGGGTTATTATGCAGAGGGGAATTGCTTTCTGAGGGGCCAAGATGGTGCTATGAATGGGGTAGCCTTGTGTCTTGGTCCAGCTGACACTTGTGAATGAACTCTGTAGTGCTTGGGTAGAAGAGAAAGACCAAATATGATGGACTTTCCACCAGTTTCTCAAATTTTTCAAATCATGGTGTGATGCCTCCCTTCATAGGCTCCCAAAGGAAGAATCCCTTTCTATCTACCAGAGGTTGCCAGGACTAATTCTTTTGCTGCCTGCTAAACTCACCTTTTTTTTTTTTTTTTTTCTTTTTTTTTGAGACAGAGTCTTGCTGTTGCCCAGGCTAGAGTGCAGTGGTGGAATCTCACTACATCTTCTGCCTCCTGGGTTCATGTGATTCTCCTGCCTCAGCCTCCAGAGTAGCTGGGATTACAGGTGACCGCCACCACACCTGGCTAATTTTTGTATTTTTAGTAGAGATGGGGTTTCACCATGTTAGCCTGGCTGGTCTCAAACTTCTGACCTCAGGTGATCTGTCCACCTCAGCCTCCCAAAGTGATGGGATTACAGGCGGGAGCCTCACTGGACCTTATATGGCTATCTCCATCTAAAATGTAAATACATCGCTTAGCCTTACTCTGCTTTTTTAACTTTCATCTGCAAATTGTTCCAGGCTGCTTCTCCTCTGACTCAGCCTCTAACTTCTGTGCCCCTCCCAAAACTTAGTACTGGATTCTTAAGCCCCGTTGTGTGGCTAACACCTCTTCCCACATCCTTAATCTCTTCTCTGAACTCTTCATCTATTTCCTGCCCCCTTAGGCCACTTAGAGATCCTCTGAAGTCTTCAAAATAGAGAAGGCTTTTCCTCCATCACCTCTTACAAACCAGGCTCTGCTCCTTTGAGGCTCCTGTCATTCTTTTTGTTCATTTGATACATATTTGAATGCCTACTATGAGCTAGGCACTGTTCTAGGAACTTGAATAAGTTAGCTGAAAACTCTGCCCTCACTGGATACATTTCAGCCTGTTTGTACAGTATTGCACAGTAAATGCTATGGGAGGAGGAAAAAGGAGAACTGGCCACGAGGAAGAGGATTTGGCAGGCTTTGTTGAGAACTTGACATTTGAGCAGACTGGAAGGTGAGGGAGTTAGTGGGTGAATATCTGAAGAGTGTCGGGGGGAGGGACCAGCGGAAGCAGGTATGTCAGGGAGCAGCCTAGAGGCCATTATGGCTGGGCAGACTGAGCATTGGACAGTTAGAGGCTGGGGGCAGAGAAGGAGGGGTCAGATATATTGAGTGTGGCCGGTCACCCTGAGGACTTTGGCCTTTACTGCCAGGGCCATGGGGTAGGAAGTTAGCATGGGCAGGGGGCATTTCAGGGTCTTGAGCAGGAGGGGGGCATGCTTTGATTATGTATTGAAAAGGATCACGTAGGCTGTTCAACTGAGACTACCTTGAGCCCCTGAATTAGTTAGGATTCTTTATTAGTTAAAAGGATATGAGCTAAATGCAAACTGGATACAGGAAAATAAAAATCTACTGGCTCACATTGCTGAAAAGGCCCAGGTATTTTGGCTTCAGGAATGACTGGAGCAAGGTATTCCAATGATGTCGGGGATCCGTCACTTTCCATCTCTTGGCTCCGCTCTCTTCTGTGTCAGCCTTGTTCTCAGGCCAGTGAAGGGATATGTTCTATAAACAAGCTTCCCAGCTCCAGCAGAAGGAGAGCACTCCTTTCCTGATAGTTCCGGCCAAAGCTCTGGGCTGGTGTCTCACTGGTCTAAATTGGGTCAGGCGCCTAAACCAGTCTCTGATTCTGATTGCGCAGACTCGAATCAGGTACTTGTCTTTGGAATGAGGAAAGGAATTTTTTTTAAATTGGGGAATATATACATGAAGTTTATAACAATGTGTGTATATAAAGAGTAAAACTTACCTGTACAGTTTAAAGAATAATAAAATGTTCCTACCCCCAGATTAAGATACAGAAAATTTCAAATATTTTGGAAGCCCCCCCAGTGCCTGGGAAGGGAGGAGGTGGTTTCCAGAGCAAAATGAAGAAGTAGATGTTAGACAAACAGGAAACAAATATCCACTACAGACCTTCCACTACCGTTTTCTGTCATTTTCCAACTTCACAGCTTCTCACTCTCATTCTTTAAATCTTTAGACCCCAACTTACTGTCTTCTCAAATCATGTCCTCCCCACGGGGCTTTAATCATTCACATGGCTGATCTGTCCAAGTCTCCAAAATTACCAGTTTCTTGACCTCCTTGTGTTTAATCACCTTCCTTTTTTTTTTTTTTTTTTTTTGAGATGGAGTCTCACTCTGTTGCCCAGGCTGCAGTGCAGTGGCGCAATCTCAGCTCTCTGTGATCTCAGCTCACTGTAACCTCTGCCTCCTGGGTTCAAGCGATTTTCCTGCCTCAGCCTCCTGAGTAGCTGGGACTACAGGCCATATTGGCCAGGCTGGTCTCGAACTCCTGACCTCAGGTGATCTGCCCGCCTTGGCCTCCCAAAGTGCTGGGATTATAGGCGTGAGCCACTGCACCAGGCACCTTCACCTTTTTAACAGTTCATCTGCCCTCCCCCATGGCCGCACCCTGCATTGTAATACCTAGAAGCATTCCAGCTCTGAAATAGTGCCACTGGATATTATCACATTTGATTGTGTTTATTTAAGGTATACAACCTGATGTTATGGGATACACATAGCTAGAAAAGTTTACTATAGTGGAGCAAATTATCACAGTCATCATCTCATACTCATTTTGTTTTTGTGACGAGCATCTAAATAGACTCATTTAGTATGATTGTCAAGTACAGTACAATTTTATTATTAATAACTCTAGTCATCATGTTCTACATTAGATCTCCAGAGCTGTACACTCCTCCATATCTGCTACTTTGTATCCATTTGCCTACATCTTCCCATTTCCTCTCCCACCTGCCCTTGGTAGCCACTATTTTGTGTTCTATCTCTGTATATTTGAATTTTTTAAAAGATTCCATATATAAGTGAGATCATCCTATGTTTTTCTTTCTGTGTTCGGCTTATTGCACTTAGCATAATTTCCTTCAGGCTCATTCACGTTATGGCAAATGACAAGATGTCATTCTTTTTTAGGGCTGAATAATATTCAGTTTTGTGTGTACACACACAGTACAGTTTCTCTATCCGTTCATCCATTGAGGCCTGCTTAGGTTGTTTCCATATCTTGGCTATTTGTGAATAATGCTGCAGTGAACGTGGGAGTGCAGATATCTTTATGAGATGTTGATTTCAGTTCCTTTGGGTATGTGCCCAGAAGAGGGATTGCTGGGTCATATGTTGGTTCTATTTTCAATTTCTTTAGAAGCCTCCATACTGTTTTCCATAATGGCTTTACCAAGCTACATTCCTACCAGCATTGTACAAAGGTTCCCTTCTCCCCACATGTATCATTTTGTCTTGCTTTCCCCTCTTGGCTTTCCAGGTCTCTGAGTTAGTAACAACTGACTATACCTGTTCTGTTCTGTGACCTCTTGGATTCCCCTACCTCCTTTAGATTCTGTGGCCCATCTTCGTGGTTGCTCCTGCCTCTATATTCAGTTCCCTTGCTCTCTTCTGTTTATACCCAGCTTGGATCATTCCATTTGTTCATGTCTTTCATCTACAACCAGGGTGCTCAGGAAGCTCAAATGTTGCTGCCAATGCAAGTTCGCAGGTTTCAGCCACAGCTAGGGCTTCAGTGGTCCTGGACACTTATTCTTTTCCTCAGACCCTCCGTTTTGCACAGTGGTTTATCTGAAACTTTTCTCTGCTCCTCATACCCTCCACTCTTCTACTCCACCCCCCCTTCTGCTAATCGCCTCACCTTCCACCTTAGAGAAGATAGAAGCCACCAGAAAGGAACTTCCCTTCTTCAAATTTCAGAATGATCTGAATCCATAGCCATGTTTTCTTTCTGGCTCTCGTTCCAAGGAGATAGTCTAAGGCTGATTGAGGATGTAGACCCTCCCCCTACCCCCCATCCTCTTGGAGACCCTGCTCTGCTTGGCCTCCTAACTTACCCCTGTATCTTTGGACTCCCTCTCAACCAGCTCACTCCCATCAATATTTAAACACGCTCAAGTTGCACTCTCTCTCTCTTTTTTTTTTTTTTTGAGACAGTGTCTGGCTTTGTCACCCAGGCTGGAATGCAGTGGCACGATCTTGGCTCACTGCAACCTCCGCATCCTGGGCTCAAGAGATTCTCCTGTCTCAGCCTCCTGAGTAGCTGGAACCACAGATGCGCACCACCACGCCTGGCTAATTTTTGTGTTTTTGGTAGAGACAGGGTTTCGCCATGCTGGCCAGGCTGGTCTTGAATTGCTGAGCTCAAGTGATCTGCCCGCATCAGCCTCTCAAAATGCTGGGATTACAGGTGTGAACCACCATGCCTGGCCAAGTTGCTCTCATTTTTAAAACACAGAGTGGCTGGGTGTGGTGGCTCTTGCCTGTAATCCCAGCACTTTGGGAGGCCAAGGCAGGAACATTGCTGGAGGCCAGGCATTTAAGACCAGCCTGGGCAATATAGTGAGACCTTGTCTCTATTAAACACACACACACACACACACACACACACACACACGCACACACAGTCGCTTGAGCCCGGGAATTTAAGACCAGCCTGGGCAATATAGTGAGAACTTGTTTCTATTAAACACGCACGCGCACACACAGAGAGAAAGAGTAAAGGAAGCTCTGCTATGATGTTCTTTTCTCCTCCATCTGGTGCCTTTTTTTTGCGGGAGTGGAGATAAGGTCTTACTTTGTTGCCCAGGCTGGTCTCGAACTCCTGGCCTCAAGTGATCCTCCTGCCTCAACTTCCCAAAGTGCTTGGATTATAGGCCTGAGCCACCGTGCCTGGCCTTGTGCCTTATTTTGTGACTCCTCTTTACAATACACTTTCTGAAGAGAAGGTTTCTGGCCGTTGCTTCCACTTCCTGACCTCTGACGTACTCCTCAGCCTCCCGCTGCCTGGTTTCTGACTCTGTTCTTCAGGGTCCTCAGTGATCTCCTTATTGCTAAATCCAGTAGATGCTTTATAGTCCTTATTTTGCCTGATCCCTTGGTAGGTAACACTTGATCCTGTGGATAACCTCCTGCTTGAAATGCTTCTCCTTCACTTCCTGTTTTAAGGTGTGCACGCGGGCCAGGCACGGTGGCTCACTCCTATAATCCTAGCACATTGGGAGGCTGAGGCAGGCAGATCACGAGATCAAGAGTTCCAGACCATCCTGGCCAACATGGCGAAACCCTGTCTTTACTAAAAATACAAAAAATTAGTTGGGCGTGGTGGCGTGTACCTGTAGTCCCAGCTACTCAGGAGGCTGAGGCAGGAGAATCGCTTGAACTGGGGAGGTGGAGGTTGCAGTGAGCTGAGATTGTGCCTGGCGACACAGCGAGACTCCGTCTCAAAAAAAAAAAAAAAGTGTTAATGCTAGAATCATGTTGTCTGGATTTGAATCTCAGCCCCACTGCTTACAGTCTTGGTAACAGCAAGTTGCTTAACGTCTCTAAGCCTTAGTTTTCTCATCTGTGAAAAGGGGATAACAGACGTGCCCACATCACTGGGTTGATAGGAAGACCCAGCAAGTTTGTAGAGTAGTGGGTGATGTATATAGCGAAGCTTTAAGAAATAAGAGATGGTAGTGGTTGTTATTCCTTGATATTGTACTCTCCACATTTCTGTCTACATTTTGTCCTATACTTTGTCAATTTCTGTATCAGTTGAGGTCTGATCAGGGAATAAAAGCCAGTGAAGGTATTTCAAACAGAGAGACTTAATACAAGGAGTCAGTTGCATAGATGATAGATGGTAAGTTGACCCAGGGAGTAGCAATAGCAGGAAGTTGCTGTTACCTTCAGGACTGGAGGGTTAGGGGAAGAGGCAATGTTAAGTAGAACCCAGGAGCTTCTGTGGGAACTAGACCTGTGGCAGGGTCGTTGAGCAAGAGCTGGGACCTCAGAGGAAGGGGGCCCTGGAGGGGAGGCAGCTGCCAGGGACACAATCTGAGGCAGAGAGCAGGGGTTGGGCTGGGACGGAAATATCCCGGCTTCTCTCCTCATCCTTCCCATTCTGGTCTAATATCAATATCTTATATTAGCCAAAATAGCATCCCTGGTGGATGTGTGGCCCTAACAGAGCCAGGCAGCCTTTCCTGAGATTTACAAGATGGATGATAGGGGAAAGAATGTCTTTCTACTAGATTGTGAATGGTTGTGTCCTTCAACGCAGAGAATGCCTGGCCTAAGAATGAAGCCAGAGGGAAGTAGAGCTAGGAGAGGAAGAGGGGAAAGATCATTTGAGTTCAGGATCTGACTGTGCCAGCTGTGCCTGAAGTTTGCACAGTTTCCTGGTTATAGGAGGTCATAAATTCCCTTTTGTTGATACTGTTTTCAGTTTGGTTTGGCGCTTGAAACTTAAATTACCAATACCATGACGTTAAAATATGACTTGAAAATTGGGTTTTACCTGAGGAGTAGGGAGAAGGGGGTGTTTATTCCTATTGGCAGCCCCACTAGCAGGGGATATGTCTGCACATCAGCTGAGGTGGCAGAGGTTGTGTTTTCACCAGGTCCATGAAGTTGGAGGGGGCTTTCAGATGGGTGGGAAAAGCCCCAAGGTGAAGGGCAGAGACAGGAAAGACCTGTGGCCCCTGGAGAAGGACTAGTTGGGTCATGTGTTGTGAGTGGGTTTTGAGAGTCTAGAGGTAGAGATTAGTGAGAGAGGAAGGAGGTGGGTAAACAGGTCAGGAGGAGAATGAGACTGTTTTGAATGCTGCGATGTGGAGGTTAGCTTTTATTCTTTCAGCAGTAGCTAGTCCTAGAGGGTGGTTGTTTTGTTTTGTTTTGTTTTGTTTTGAGACAGAATCTCGCTCTGTCGCCCAGGCTAGAATGTAGTGGTGTGATCTCCTCCCACTGCAAGCTCCACCTCCTGGGTTCAAGTGATTCTCCTGCTTCAGCCTCCTGAGTAGCTGGGATTACAGGTGCATGCCACCATGCTAGGCTAATTTTGGTATTTTTGGTAGAGACGGGGTTTCATCATGTTGACTAGGCTGGTCTCAAGCTCCTGACTTCAGGTGATCCACCCTCCTCAGCCTCCCAGAGTGCTAGGATTACAGGTGTGAGCCACTGCTCCTGACCCCAAGAGGGTTTTTGAGCAGGGGGATGTGTGATCAGGGCTTGGGATGGGGAGAGACCAGCAGTGAAAGAGGTAAGATAGGAAGAATTAACCTGGTTTTGGTTGGACCTGTTGCCTGGGAAGAGAAAAATTAGAAAATATAAAGATGACAGATTTTGGTGTAGTGGGTGTGACTGACTAGAAAGTCCAGGAGATTGATGCTGAATAGTGGTGCCCTCTTTGAGAGGAGAGCGCAGACCAGGAAGCACATGTGCGAGTGAAGTGTAAAGAAACCGTGGACACGGTTTCAAGTCAGGTGTTCAGGACAGAGGCTGCCTGAAGACTACTGTGGCAAGCCTACTCAGACTTCAAGGTTCAAACAAATGCTGCCTCCAGGAAGTTCTTTTTTATTGAATAGATGTGTAATCCCAGTAGATCCAAATAGAGATTGGCATAGAAGATGGAGAGGTTTGAGGTCAGAATTTAGACAAAGTGCATATTGACAATAAAATCGGGGGTAGGATGTCATCGCGGTTTGAAAATCAAGTGTTAGTGAAGGCCACTGGGAGGAAGGCAGGTGTTCCACGATAAATGAGAGCCTCTCAAAGTAAAATAAGTACATAAACAACAGCCCGGCCAACAGGCGCTGATTCATGTATGAGCAATGGGGTTTGTTTACTAGACTTTAGAGGACTCATATGCTGTCTTATGTCTGCCTTGCCCCATAGAATTCTTCATTTTGGCAACCAGCACAGGAATCAGGAATTACTGTCATTTGTGTGAGTTTGTGTGTCTGTGTTGGTGGGGGGAAGTGGGATAGTGGAAAAGGTGTTTGGGGATTCCTGCTTGAGAAGGGGCACAGAGGCGGGAAAAGCACGCAGCGTGTTTGGGTGGCCGAGTGCAGGCACTTTTCAAAACCCCTATAGCTCTTGAGCATCTGCTACGTGCCTGGCTCTGTTGCTACATGCTGGGGCTGTAGAGAAAGATAAAAACGATCCCTCCCCTAAGAGGTTAATGGTCCAGCGAAGAAGAGAGACACATCAACAGATGGTTGCAGTAGAATGTGAAAAATGCTGAATGCATTTACTTAGCTCTGTGGCCTTGGGCAAGTTTCTTAACCTTGTAATGCCTCTGTTTCCCCTGTCTAAAATGTGGATTATCTTACAGGAGGATTCTGAAGCTTAGTTGAGTGTTTAGCATCTGGGACACAGTAAAGACCACAGCAATGCTAAGTTTTGTTATTGCCTTAGAAGCAGACCCTGAGAAAGCATTTAATCACCAGTAGTTCATTTGAGAGGTGAGGAAACTGACATTAGAGGAGCAAGGAAGTGAGACAGGGAAGGGAAGGCAATCAGCAGAGGCGACGTTACCAAGCCAATTTCCACTGAGCAGAGCTGGAGCTTTACCCCCCAGGGGAAGCCCTTGGAAGCCAGCATGGAACACGAGCCTCAGTTATCCCCACTCCAGGTAAGGAAGCTGGGGTCTTCAAACAGCAGCTCTCTTTAGTCATTGGTTGACGGCTGCTTGGGTGGGGTGTTTGGACATGAATTCCCAGGTGCTTTCTAGCCTGCCCCATGGGTTCAGTGGCCAGGGGAAGCGGTCAGGCCAAGACATGCAGATGCTGGTAGGTAGGAGTCAGGCTAGTGGGCACTAAAGTATCATCAGGGTGAGGGGATGTATGGGTGGGGCACTGACAGCATCTGCTATAGTTTATATATGTGTGTGTATATATATATATGTATTTTAGAGATAGGGCCTTGCTCTGTTGCCCAGTGGCACAATATTGTGGCACAATATAGTGGCACAATATTGGCTCCTATAGCCTTGAACTCCTCCTGGGCTTAAATGATCCTTCTGCCTCAGCCTCCTGAGTAGTCCTCAGCTCCTGACCAGTCTTAGCTCCTAGTGGTGTACCAGTGTGCCCTGCTATTTAAATTTTTTTTTTTTTTTTTTTTAAGAGAAAGGAGTCTCACTATGTTGCCCAGGCTGGTCTTGAGCTTCTGGCTTCAAGCGATCCTGCAACCTCAGCCTCCCGAAGTGCTGGGATGATAGGTGTGAGCCACCATACCTGGCCGAGTTATTATGTTTTTTAAAAGAATTATTTGTTAAACCTGAGTGGCAGGCCGGGCGCTGTGGCTCATGCCTGTAATTCCAGCATTTTGGGAGGCCGAGGAGGGTGGATCACAAGGTCAGGAGATCGAGACCATCCTGGCCAACATGGTGAAACCCCATCTCTATTGAAAATACAAAAATTAACTGGGTGTGGTGGTGTGTGCCTGTAATCCCAACTTCTCCAGAGGCTGAGGCAGGAGAATCGCTTGAACCAGGGAGTTGGAGATTGCAGTGAGCCAAGATCGTGCCACTACACTCTAGCCTGGTGACAGAGTGAGACTCTGACAAAAAAAAAATTTGTTTTAATTTATGGGATACATATGTAATTTTGTTACATGAATAGATTGTGTAGTGCTTTTAGGGTACTCATCACCCAAATAATGTACATTATACTCAGTAATTTCACATCACCCACCCCTCTTCCTGTCCCTCCACCCTTTTGAGTCTCCTTTGTTTATCATTCCATGCCCTGTGTCCATGCAGTTGTGATGAAAGTTACGTGTAGGGAATAAAGTAGGGTGAGACCCTGCTTTGGAGGATGGTGGCTTTTCCAAAGAAGATGATGTTTGAGTTGGAGAATGAAGGAATACGTGTCTTACAAATGGACAGAAGGAAGAGCAACTCAGGCAGAAGAACCAGCACACACCAAAGCTTAGTAGTGTCACGTGATGCACGCACGGCGAGCAAGGGGATTGATGAGGCTGGAAAGGTTGGTAGGGTCCTGGCTGTGGTCTGTAGTGGCAAATAGTAAGGACTTTAACCTGAGCAACTGGGAGACCAATTAAGTGTTTATCGTTGTTGTTGTTGTTGTTTTTAAAGAGATAGGATCTCACTCTGTTGGCCAGGGTGGAGGGCAGTGGCACAATCACAGTTGACTAGAATTCCAGGGCTTAAGCAGGCCTCCCACCTCAGCTTACTGAGTAGCTTGGACTATGGGCATGTTCCACTGTGCCTGGCTAATCTTTTCATTCCAATCAAGTGTTTCAAGCAGGGGAGGAGCAGGGCCGTGTTTGGGGTTAGAGTCACTGATCCAGCCCTAGCTGGGATCAGGTGGGTGGAGCCTGGAGGCAAGAAGTCCAAGAAGAAGGCTGTTGCGGGGAGGTTGGAGGAGGCAGTTTCAGTAGGGCTTTGGCTCACTGGATTCAGAGAGTGTACTGGTTAGTGGTTTTGCTTACAAATAATCGATATCTAGCTTGCATTAACTTAGCAAAAAGGTGAGCCTATTGACAGGCTCGCTTTAACATAGGAGGGAGCTGGAACCAAGGGTCTGAATGCTACTGAGGGTCGGCTTTATTCTCTCAGACCAACATCATCCACGTAGGGGGAATTGTGGCAGTGCGCCTCCCTCACATTGCACAGCTCTGCCTCCAGAAAGGGAGTGAGTCTCTTCCCAGGGGAAAAGGTCAGGGAGACCTGGCTTGGGTCACATGCCTGCCTTTAGGCTAATTAACTGAGCTCAACCTGGGCCAATCAACAGTGGCTGGGGGAGGAGACTGAAACAGTAAGACAATCCCAATTCCAGCTACCGGGTTCAGAAGCAGCTGTGAGGTGTGCAGGACAAACAGTGAAAGATCATTGTGGAAGAGACTCTAGGGTCACTGGCTTTAGGAACTGGCTGAATGATGTTGGCAAGAATAGAACAGGAATTTGAGGAAAAGTAGGTCAAAAATTATAGATTTTCTAAGGCATATTTGCTTTTAAAAAATTGTGATATACTTCGCATACCATAAAATTCACCCTTTTAAAGCATACACTTTAGCGGTTTTGAATATATTCCCAAGATAATGCAACGGTTACTGCTATCTAATTCCAGAACATTTTCATCATCTCAAAAACACACCCCATACCAATGAGCAAACACTCTCTGTTTTCCCTATTCCCAGCCCCTGGCAACTGCTAATCTGCCATATGTCTCTGGAGTTTTCCTATTCTGGACATTTCATATAAATGGAATCTTACCAGTATGTGTGGCCTTTAATGCCTGGCTTCTTTCAGTTAGTCTAATGTCTTAAAGCCTCCTCCATGTTGTATGTATCGGAACTTCATTCCTTTCCCTCTCCAGCTTTATTGAAGTATGATTGACAAGTAAAAATTGTGTAGACTGAAGATGTACAACATGTTTTGATACACTTAAATATTGTGGAATGATTACCACAGTTAAGCTAACTAAACATACCCATCACCTCACATAATTTCCGTTTTGTGGTGAGAACACTTTAGGTCTATTTTCTTTCCTTTTTTTTTTTTTTTTGAGACAAAGTCTCACTCTGTTGCCCAGGCTGGAGCGCAGTGGTGCGACCTCAGCTCACTGCAACCTCTGCTTCCTGGGTTCAAGCGATTCTCCTGCCTCAGCCTCCTGAGTAGCTGGGAATACAGGCACATGCCACCATATCTAACTTTTGTATTTTCAGTAGAGATGGGGTTTCACCATGTTAGCTAGGATGGTCTCGATCTCCTGACCTTGTGATCTACCTGCCTCGGCCTCCCAAAGTGCTGGGATTACAGGTGTGAGCCACCACGCCCGGCCTAGATCTATTTTCTTAGCAAACTTTAAGTATAAAATATATTATAGTCACCATGCTGTATATTAGGTCTCCAGAACTTATTTATCCTGTCATGGAAAGTTCACATTTATTGACCAATATCTCTCCTTTTTCTCCATCCCTCCAGCATTACTTCATTCCTTTTTATGGGTGAATAATACTTCATTTTATGGATATACCACATTTTGTTTATTCATCTGTTGATGAACATTGGGTTTGTTTCCTAAGCACGTGTACTTTTTTTTCCCCAAAGAAAAAACATTAAATACAATTTATGACTTTTCTACAATAATTTTGACATTTGAGGTTAATGGTAATTTTAGATATGAATATACAATAAGTTGGCGTTAAGTACCTCAGCTGTTTTTAATCATCTTAACCATTTTTAAGTATACAGTTGAGTAGTGTTAAGTATATTCACATTGTTGTGCAACAGATCTCCAGAACTTTTTCATCTTGCAAAACTGAAATTCTATACCCATTAAATGGCTGCTGCCCATCTCTGTCTTCCCCAGCCTCGGGTCACTACCTTTCCGCTTTGTTTTTATTAATTTGAATACTTTAAATTCCTCCTTTAAATGGAATTGTCAATATTTGTCTTTTTGTGACCGGCTTATTTCACTTAGCATAACATCCTTAAGGCTCATCCATACTGTAGTATGTGACAGGATTTCCATCTTTTTAAAGGTTGAATAGTATTTCATTGTGTATGTGTATCACATTTTCTTAACCCATTTTTCTGATGGACATTAGGTTGCTTTTGCCTCTTGGCTATTGTGAACAATGCTGCAATGAACATGGTTATGCAAATATCTCTTTGAGACCTTCTTTTGGATATGGATATATACCTAGAAGGGGATTAGCAGATCATGTGATAACCTGTTTTTAATTTTTTGAGGACTCATCATGCTGTTTTCCAAAGCAGTTGCACCAGTTTACAATCCTGCCGACAGTGTATACAAGGGTTCTTTTTTCCCCATGTCTTTGCCAACACTAATTATTTTCTGTTTTTTTTTGATAGTAGTTATTCTAGAAAGTGTGGGGTTATATCTCATTGCAGTTTTGGTTTGCGGTTTTCTGATGTTCACTATATTTTCATATGCTTATTGACCATTTATATATTGTCTTTGGAGAAGTGTCAGTTCAAGTCCCTTGTGTGTTTTAAAATTGGGTCTTTTAAAACTGTTATTGAAGTTGTTTATATATTCTCAGTATTAGCCCTTTATCAGATACATGTTTTGCAAGCATTTTCTCCCATTCTGTAAGTGCCTTTTTACTCTGTTGGTTGTGTCCTTTGGACAAAATATACGTTTTTAGGTTTGCCTGTTCTTGCTTTTGATATCTGTGATTTTCTCATCATATCTATTGCCAACTTCAATGTCTTGAAGCTTTTCCCATATGATTTTTTTCCTAGGAGTTTTATGGTTTTGGGTCTGATGTTTAGGTCTTTATTTTGAGTTACTATTTATTTATTTATTTATTCATTTATTTCAGACAGAGTCTCACTCTGTCACTCAGGCTGGAGTGCAGTGATGCGGTCTCGGCTCACTGCAGCCTCAACCTCCCAGGCTCAAGTGATCCTCCCGTCTCAGCCTCCTGAGTAGTTGCAACCACAGGCGCATACCACTGTATCCAGCTAATTTTATTTATTTATTTATTTTTTTGTAGAGACAGTGTTTCCCTATGTTGTCCATGCTGGTCTCAAACTCCCGAACTCAAGCAATCCTCCCACCTTGGCCTCCCAAAGTATCGAGATTACAGATGTGAGCCATTTTGTCTGGCCAGCCACTGTTCTTTAATGTTGCTCTTCATTTCCGTTGCTGATATCCTAATTGGATGTATGATTATCTAAATGGTTTTCCTGGCTTTCATTCAGTCAGGCCCTCCTCTCCCATCCACTCTGTTCTGAGTACTGTAGCCAGAATCCACCTTTGTAAAGTGCTTCCTTGCACGCGTCATTCCCATCTTTGGAGATCTGCAGTGACTCCCCATTGCTTACACAGTAATGGTCCAAGTCCTTAGCCTGACCTTCTGTGATCAGGTACCTGTTTACCTCCCTGGTCTCCTCCTGGGAAGTTACATCTCTGCCAAGTGATTTTCCTCATGAGCTGCCTGGAATGTCATGCAAATTCTTGCTTGCCCACCCCTGCTTAGCTCATCCTCCTCTCCATATGTTTCCAGCTGACATCTATTGCTTTAGAACCTCACTACTTAATGTGTGGCCCATAGATGAGTGGCATTGACATCACCTGAGAGCTCATAGAAACTGCAGACTATCAGACCTAATTCCAGACACACCAATTCAGAATCTGCATTTTGACATGATCCCTAAGTGATTGGTATGTGCATTAAACATTGAGAAACACTGTCTTAGAACAAGGTTATCAGTCTTGGCTAAGCATTCAGATCCTCCAAAGATCTCTTAGACGATACTGATGCCTAGTCCCCACCTCAAGAAATTTAGATCTAATAGGATGGCCCAGGGAGCAGTATTTTTTTTTTTTTTTTTTTGGTGAAGTTTCTCTAGATAATTCTTGCTGCTGCTTTTTTTTGAGACGGCCTCCCTGTGGTCACCCAGGCTAGAGTGCAATGGTGCTATCTCGGCTCGCTGCAGCCTCCGTCTCCCAGGTCCAAGTGATTCTCCTGCCTCAGCCTCCCACATAGCTGGGATTACAGGCACCTGCCACCACGCCGGCTAATTTTTTTGTATTTTTAGTAGAGACGGGCTTCACCATATTGGCCAGGCTGGTCTCGAACTCCTGACCTCAGGTGATCCATCTGCCTCGGACTCCTAAAGTGCTGGAATTACAGGTGTGAGCCACCGTGATAATTCTAATGGGCAGCCAAGATTGAGATCAGTTGATTTAGGATAATTCTCTAATTCACTCAGAGGAAGTTCACTATCAGACAAGCATGCCTTCAGTTTTTCTCATTCAGCCTTGCCCAGTAGGTGTAGTTTCATATATTACTGATGGAACAAACACCTGTGGAGGCAATTTGGCAACATCTATCAAAATTACAAATACGTATGTTTGTTTTGATTCAACAAGTTCTTTTCTGTTTGTGTCTGTCCTGCGGATAAACTAGCTTATGAAGGGAGAAGGCTTTCTTTCCTCTCCACCTCTAGTTAACGTCATTAAAGACATCTACATTAAGGTCGTTTCTGTCTTTTGATCCTCCCTTCACTTGCAGAAGTGCTTGGCCACGTAGCACCCTGGGGTGTGGGGCTGGGACTTGGCATACTTCTCCATCACTGCGATGCCATCCTGCAGGAAAATCTCCACTTCTCGAAGAGCTTGATGCCAGGAGTCTCCATTACTGTGGGTGCAGCCGTGTCCATGCGGTCATCCTGAGGGCATAACTAAGGCATCTCAGTTGTTTGGCATGGATCAGGCACTACCCTGGCACAGACAGGAAGAGCTGAATCTTCACTTGGCTTCTGGGATTCCACTCACTGTTCATTCCTTTTGTACCTTACTGGCTGTTCCTCCTCTGTCTCCTTGGCTGGTTCCTTCTCATCTCCCTACCTCTAGTAGGAATGTTGGAATGCTCTAGTACTCCATTCTGTCATGGCCTCTCTTTATCTGCATGGTGTCCCTAAGCAATCTCATCCAGCCTCACTCACCTACACACTGATAACTCCAGGCCAGAAACCCCTCTCCTGAATTCCAAATTCCTGTCTCCCACTTCCTTCTTGATGTTTAGCCCTGCATCTCCAACAGGCGTGTCAAGCTAGTTATCTAGCCCACTCTTGATTCCAAGGATAAGCCTTGGAATTAGCCTCGGCTCTTCCATCTTTTTCATCCCAGACTCAAGCCATGAGCAAGTCCTTCTGAAATAACCATATCCAGAATCTCATTACTTCTCACTCTCTCCACTGCTGCTACCCTAACTGCCATCTTCCCCTCTTGCCTGTATTACTGTACCAGCCGCCTGACTAGTCCGTGCTTCTACCTTCCCACCTTTAGTCACTTATCCAGGCAGCAAACGGAGGGATTATTTAAAACATAAGAAACATCAGTCGCATCATGTTTTTTTGCTTTTAAAATTTAATTAATTAATTTATTTATTTATTTATTTTTGAGACAGAGTCTCACTCTATTGGCCAGGCTGAAGTGCTGTGGCACCGTTTCGACTCACTGCAACCTCCATCTCCAGGGTTCATGCCATTCTCCTGCTTCAGCCTCCCGAGTAGCTGGGATTACAGGCACCTGCCACCACGCCCGGCTAATTTTTTGTATTTTTAGTAGAGATGGGGTTTCACCATGTTGGCCAGGCTGGTCTCAAACTCCCGACCTTGTGATCTTCCCACTTCGGCCTCCCAAAGTGCTGGGATTACAGGCGTGAGCCACCGCACCTGGCCTCTTTTTGGCTTTTGCTTGAAACCATCCAGAGACTTCTCAGTTCTCACACATTCCCCTCATATCCTCCATGGGCTCCAAGTGCCCATGTAATCCTACTCTGCTGCTTCTCTGGCCTCTCCGTCCACTTCTCTCTCCCTGCCCACTCCCTTGCCTCAGGCCTTTTGGCCCAGACAGCCTGCAGGCTTGTTCATCTATTTCATTCAGGCCTCCCCCAACCTCCCTGTATAAACTAGTAGCAGCCCCTGGCCGGGTGTGGTAGCTCACGCCTGTAATCCCAGCACTTTGGGAGGCCGAGGCGGGTGGATCATGGGGTCAAGAGATCAAGACCATCCTGTCCAACATGGTGAAACCCCGTCTCTACTAAAAATACAAAAATTAGCTGGGCGTGGTGGTGCGTGCCTGTAGTCCCAGCTACTCGGGAGACTGAGGCAGGAGAATCTTCTTGAACCCTGGAGGCAGAAGTTGCAGTGAGCCGAGATCCGGCCACTGCACTCCAGTCTGGTGACAGAGTGAGACTCCGTGTCAAAAACAAACAAACAAAAAACAAACTAGTAGCAGCCCCCTCCCTGCACAGTTTTTTTCCCCCTTTACCTGGCTTTAATCTTGCTTCACAGAACTTAAACTACCAGACATACTTGGTTTACTTTCTCCAGTACTGTGCTGTAAACTTCTTGAAGGCAAGGGGCCTGATCTGGTTTGCTTATTGCTAAATTTCCATGCATGAACAAAACCTGGTATGGGTTGAGTATACAGACATTTGGTGACTCAATAAATGGACCCGTGCTAAATGCCATGTTTATAAGGATACCTATTGCAGTATTATTTTTAATAGCAAAAGATAAAAGCTTATATGGATATTAGTAGGGTGCTGGTTTTGTAAAGTATGGTTAAGTTTTGAAATGCAGTATTAAAAAGAATAAGGTAGCCTTGTATATACTTATATGCAACAATGGAAAAAAACATTAAGTTGAAAAAATATATAAATCGTGTATAGTCTGTCTTGTGTGAGTGTGAAAGAATTTATATGTCAATGTGTCTGCCAGCCTTGGAAGGATGCAGCATTGCTGTGTCAGACGGGTCATTCTCCCAGCCTTCAAGAGTGTAGTCTCCCCAGTTGGCTATTTGACCAAATTAGGGAGAAAGAATCTTCCCTCTCTCTTTCTGATTTGGTTAATAATGGTTGATACCAAATAACTCTGATCATGCGTCAAAAACAGGAGCCGGTGAGGGCTGTCACTCATAGTCCTGTCGAGCAGTTATGACTGCTTTTGAGAAGGGATAACAGCCACATTGTCAAAGCTGCTCAAAACCCCAAAGAGATAAGGCTAAGCTGTGACAAAGGGAAAAAAGAGACAGTACTTTTCTGGTGGTTTTTCAAATCTGTTCAGGTTAAATATGGGTGCATGTTGGCTTGTGGTGAGTTTTACCCTTTCTCTCTGTGGTCAATTTTGTGAACTTTTTGTTCTGGCTTGAGACATTCTTTTCCTTCCTGGTTCAAGTCATGGAGCAGGGGCAAACCTTTGGTTGTTTCACAGTTGTCCAGACTTTATTGGACCCCATTTCATGCCCTTGCCCCCATCCTTCCTAGCAGAGGACATTCCTGGTCTTGGACATTGCTAGTTTCCCTGAAAGAGGAAGAGGTGTTTTCAGCCCAGTGACATTTGCTCTGTTCTGGTTTCCTTCAGAACAATCCATATTTTAGTGAAGGGTTACTTTAGCTTCATTTCAGTTTCTCCCCAGAGAGAGGGACAACCAACTTGTCAACAAGTGGAAATGGAAGAAGTGTTTCTGGGAGGTGGTTCTGTTGGGGATTAGACTGACACCTCTTTGTACGAGAATGCAGTTGAGTTCCCTTCACTCTTCCGCTGTAACCAGATCCTCCCCTCCAGGTGTGCTGGGAGACCTGGCACATTATTTTAGGTATTCTTGAAGCTTTTTGAGTAACCTAGAAAGTGTCTCATACAGTATGATGGCTAGACATTGTTTAGATTTGTGGATTGACAGATGTGGGGCTGTGGTGCTCATGTGTGCATGTGGAGATATCCAGGCACGTCTCCCCTGCCATGGTTTGAGCAAAATGCTCACATCTTCACTTCCAGTCTGACTCTGAAAAACAAGGTAGCCACTGTATTTTGCTTTTCCCAAATCATTCTGATTCTCTTAGATTTTTCTGTATCCAGTACTGAGTGTGAGTAGAAAGGGTAATGTTTATTAAAGACACATTGCAGTATTCCAAGATTGTAAGTTATGAAAGCAATGTTTGGTTTGCATTTCACATAAACCAGTTTTGTTATTACATAAACGAATATGTCTTCAAGTGTTGATACTGGCATGTTTGCTCCTTGATTTAAAACAAAAACACAGCATTTTCCGTTTTAAATTTTCCTTGTGTTTAAATTATGAAAAGGCTACTTGAAAAGTCTTGCTATTGATTTATTCATGAATCAAGGAACTTCTCAACTATCTGTAGATTTGTGGTGTTCCAGTAAATGGGTCAAGAGAATCTGTTAATCTGTTAATTGTGAGAAACAGTGTTGCCAGAAGCTACATGAATAAAGTATACTTACCACCTCTTGTTCCAAAGCAAGGAAGCGCACTGTGTAAAGAAGTTTAGAATTGTTAGAGAGGTTGGTTAGAGCAGTGTAAGTGTGAGGCCGTTGCAGCTGCGCAGAGAGAATAGAGCCTTTAGAGTTGGCCAAGGGAGTTCTAATATAATCACTTACTGGCTGGCAAGTCACTTGCCTCCTCTGAACCCTGTTCCATCCATCAAATGGGGATAATAAGAGTACCTGTCTCATAAAGCTGTTTTGATAACTTAATGAGGTGTACAATAGGGTCCAAAAGCTCTTCCCATAACTGATAGTCGTCATTCATATGAACAACATACTTTATATGACTACAAAGAAGATTCTTTGCTTTTTTTTTTTTTTAAGAGATAGGATCTCGCTCTGTCATTCAAGCTGGAGTGCAGTGGCGTGATTGTGGCTCACTGCAGCTTTGAACTCCTGGGCTCAAGCAATCTTCCCGAGTAGCAAGGACTAAATATATTTTGATAGATACTGATAGTAGGGATAGGTGCATCTTGAGGTGTGTGGTGTACCTTAAATATTCAGAAAGTAAAAGATGAAAGAAAAGGAAAAATGCTTTCTAGAATAGTCACATTATATAGTAAGACTGCGATAAAACTCAAGGCATATGGGGAAGGGGAAACAACCAGTTCTGCAGAAAGAGTACATAAATTATGGAGAAGAAAATCCTGAGTGAGCTAGGATTCGTTTACTATAAATTATGACTTCAAGGCCAAATTATAGATAGCCTTAACAAATAAGCAGCTCACAATAAATACTCACAAGTATGTTATATTTATATTACTATGGATCTGATTACAGTAGAAATGTTCATGTCTTCCCCTTAATTTGATTTTCATTTTGTTTCCATAAGATTAAATTACTCTTGACTCATTCAAAATGATGATGCTGAAAAGAAAAGAGGAATCTTTCTATGTGACCTGTACATCTTCAGAAGAAAGGTTTATTTCAACTGGCCAGAAAACAGAATTCTCTCCTGGAGGAAATGGATGAGGGGAACTGGACTTAGGAAGTTCATATTCTATTCATTTATTCATCAAATATTTATCAAGTGTCGGGCACTGTGCTAGGTGCTGCCAGCCAAATCCCCCACTGGAGAGTCTGTTGCATTTCAGGGCTTTTCAGGTTTCTGTTTCTCTTCTTCTACTCCAAGATTTAAAAGATAGCAGTCTAAAACAGTAGAGAAAACCCGGAAACCAAAATTTGGCTCTTTGAAAAGAAATCAAGAAAATGACAGACCTTTAGCTAGATTGACTAAGAAAAAAAGAAGGTTCAAATTACTAAGATGAGAAATGGAAGAGTGGGTCTATAAGGTCATGTTACTAATGACCTTACAGAATGGAAGAAGGATTGCAAGAAGGACTGTGAACCTGTGCCAATCAATTATGTAATTTAGACAGAATGGACAAATTCCTAGAGGGACACAAATAAAGCTGCCCTGATCATTCATGTACAAGTCTTTGGTTGATGTGTTTTCATTTCTCTTGAGTAAATACCTAAGAATGAAGTTACAATGTATGAGAGTTGGGTAGCTCCACTTTCTTGCCAAGACTTGGTATTGTCGACTTTTTTAGTTTTAGCCATTCTAGTGAGTATGTAGCGATACCTCATGGTGGTCATAATTTGTGTTTACATGATTACTAATGATGCTGAGCCTCTTTCACATGCAAATTGGCTATTTGTATATCCTCTTTTGTGAAATCTTTGTTCAAATCTTTTGCCTTTGGGTTGTTTTTGTTACTCAGTTCTATATATATAGTTTGAGTTATTTGTGTATATATATATATATATATATTTTGAGACAGTGTCTTGCTCTGTCACCCAGACAGGAGTGTAGTGGCATGATCTCGACTCGCTGCAACCTCTGCCTCCTGGGTTCAAGCGATTCTTATGCCTCAGCCTCCCCAGTAGCTGGAATTACAGATGTGTACCACCACACCTGGCTTATTTTTTGTATTTTTAGTAGAAACGGGGTTTCACTATGTTGGCCAGGCTGGTCTTGAACTCCTGACCTCAAATGATATGCCTGCCTCCCAAAGTGCTGTGATTACAGGCACGAGCCACTGTGCCCAGCCTAAATTTTCTTTGTTTTATTTTTGTTTTTGTTTTTTGAGATGGAGTTTTACTCTTGTTGCCCAGGCTGGAGTGCAATGACGTGATCTCAGCTTACCACAACCTCCACCTCCCAGGTTCAAGTGATTCCCCTGCCTCAGCCTCCCGAGTGGCTGGGATTACAGGCCTGCGCCACCACACCCGGCTAATTTTGTATTTTTAGTAGAGACGGGGTTTCTCCATGTCGGTCAGGCTGGTCTCGACCTCCTGACTTCAGGCCCACCTTGGCCTCCCAAAGTGCTGGGATTACAGGCGTGAGCCACTGCACCCGGCCTAAATTTTCTTTATATATTCTTATTAAGTGTTCTTTATATATTCAGGATATTGTATATTCTCCTATTCTGTGGCTTGTCTTTTTTACTTTAAATTTGTGTGTGTGTGTGTGTGTGTGTGTGTGTGTGTGTGTGTGTAGGCAATGCATTCTCTTCACACAAAATTCAAAAGTTACAAAACTTATCTGGTGAAAATCTCTGTTTTGCCCAGGGCCCAGCATCCCCTTCCCCATCAGCAAGGTTTCCCTCCTCAGAGGCAACTAGTGTTACCAATTTCTGAGGAATTACTTATAAATATTGCTATGCAATAAATATAAAAATGCCTGTGTGGTAGTCTTTGTTTTTTTTTTTTTTTTTTTTTTTTAAGATGGTAGCATATCTTACTTTTTTGTACCATGCTTTACACATAAGGTTAATTCTTGGTGATTGTTCCGTATTAGCACATAGAGACCTTCCTCCCCACTAGTTGCCTCCACACTCTTCCTTCCTTTTTAATGATTACATAGTATTCCATTGTTTCAATTAGTTCAGCACTTACTATCTCAGATGAGAAGTCTGTGCTAGTGATTCTTTTTCTTCTTCATGTAGTCTTCTACATATCCTTAGATTTTTCTTCTTCTTAAATTTAGAAATCTCACCATTCTTCTGGTATTTTATTTTATTTTATTTTATTTTATTTTATTTTAAATCCCCACTTGAAATCCAGTGGGCCCTTTTAGTTTTACTGCTTCATCTGCATCCTTCTTTGTTCTTGATTCTCTTTTTCTGGTGAAAGCACTTATTGATATCTGAGTTTTAGTCTCTCCATTTTTAGCTTTACCTTTTCTTGTCTCATTTTATTGCATTTTATTTTCACTGTGTCTCCTGAGAGAATTCCTTGGTTTGATGTTCTATATGATGCATTTATTTTTCATTTCATTCCATCCTGGTGTTTCCACTTTTCTATTTAATTTAAAGTTAAACCCACTTATGTTTGTTTAGCGTTCCCATGTTTTTGGACCTCCTCTGTCTGTGATATCTGGATGATGATATTGGCCTAGGACAAGAGCTGATCCCCTTTAGACTTGAGCATGCCGGGTTTCCAGTCTGCAGATGTGCGGATCTTCTGCTTCTACCTTCTTGGAGATGTGCATGCTGTTCCTCCTGCCCAGCACTGAGACTTGCTCTTCTGCTACCACTGGGGTGCATATTTGTGTAGCCACACATTCATGTCTATGTTTGTGTATGTAAACATGTACATGTGTGTATAGGCGGTGCACTGAGACTCTGCAGTCAGCCTTTGCCCTGGCTGTGGTGAGTTGATAGGGGTGGGGTAAGTCTGAGACGGGAGAGGATAAAGTGTAGGTCTTTGGAACTGCTCCTAGGCAGGCCTCCTTTCAGGATGTGTGGCTGATAACAGGACAGCAGGCTGGATTGACCCTTCTGAACTGAGGAAGCGGGGGAGAGTTTACCCTGCAGGTAGAGAATTTCATGCTCTTCCCAAAATACCCTTCCTCTTTTCCTTCTTCCAGTTGCATTAGCAACTCGTCACTCCACAGTCCTTTGCTCACCGTCCCCTGCCTTCCCAATGCCTGCTTCTGTTCTCAGTCACTGTGGTCTCCGATTTTGGGTATTTTTCCAGACCCTATGTAGCAAATCCCATGTCTTCCCAGATTTAGCATTTCCCACTGACCTGTATAGATTTTGGTTCCTCAACTCTGACTAAATCTGATTTTTCTGTAAATTTGATCCTGTTTCCTGTATCTCTTCCAGAAATTCCTCAAAATTTCTTATTGATTGATGGCATCCATCCCTGTTTTCTGGCTTTTTAATGGGTTTATTCTTATTTTTATATTCCTTTTGTCATTCCCTTGGAATTTGGAGTGACACAGGAATCAAACATTGAGCTCAGCCCATCACCATTGTGGACTCAGTGTATCTCATTACTTTTCACTGGCAGGATTGTGTAACAACACCCTCTTTAACCAATTTCCTAGTTCGTCTTCCATGTAATGTTTTTAAATATATGTATTTATTTAGAGACAGAGTCTTGCTCTGTTGTTCAGGCTGGAGTGCAGTGGTGCGATCATGGCTCACTGCAGCCTCAATCTCCTAGGATCAAGCAGTCCTCCCACCTCAGTTTCCTGAATGGCTGGGACTACAGGTGCATACCACCACACCCAGCTAGTTTTAATTTTTTTGTGTGTGGAGGTGGATCTCACTATGTTGCCCAGACTGGCCTTAATATTCCTAGCTTCAAGTGATCCTCCCATCTCAACCTCCCAAAACTTTGGGATTACAGGTGTGAGCTACCACACTTGGCTTCCATGTAATCTTAATAGTATTAACAGCAACAGCTTTTAACTTGAGTGGTTGCTGTGTGCCATACATTGTATCACAGCCAATTTAATTGTTCTTTTATTTTTTACCCCTCATTTGCTAGACAGACCTTGTTTTGGTTATGTACTGTTGCTTAACCACCCCAAAACTAAGTAGGTTAAAACGCAAATGTACTGTGATCTTTTAGGGTTCTGTGGGTTGACTACCCTCAAGTATATGTTTTTTGCTCTAGGTGTCTCGTGCATTTGGAGTCAGAAGTTGGCTGGGACTGCAGTCAACTGGAGGCTCATTGGACTGGTTGCCTAAGGTGATTCACTTGTGGCCACAGTTGACTGCAGAGCCTGTGTGTGACATCACCATGTGACTTGGGCTACTCAAAGCATTGTGGATGAGTACCTGGAGGGCATGTCCCAAGAATGAGCATTCTAAGAGTCAGGAAGTGGAAATTGCTGGGCCATATAAGGGCTGCGCCTGGAATTGGCACAGGATCAGTTTGGCCATATTCCTTTATTTATTTTTTGAGATGGAGTCTTGCTCTGTCGCCCAGGCTGGAGTGCAGTGGTGCGATCCCGGCTCACTGCAACCTCCGCCTCCCGGGTTCAAGTGATTCTTCTGCCTCAGCCTCTCGAGTAGCTGGGATTACAGGCACCTGCCACCATACCCAGCAAATTTTTGTGTTTTTAGTAGAGAGGGGATTTCGCCATGTTGGCCAGGCTGGTCTCGAACTCCTGACCTTAGGTGATCCGCCCGCCTTGGCCTCCCAAAGTGCTGGGATTACAGGCATGAGCCACTGTGCCCGGCCTGGCGATATTCTTTTGGTCAAAGTAGTCAGAGGGTCTGCCCAGATTCAACAGAGTGGGTTGATAGACACCATCACTTGATGGGGAAGTGGCCAGGTCACATGACAGATAAGCATGTAAGACCAGAGATATAGTTATGACCATCCTTTAAAAAATACCAGCTGGCACAGATACCATGCTGGAGATAGAATAACAGATACCAGGTCCATGCTTTCTCACACCTTATGGTTCAGGGCCAGAGGCAGGTGGATGAACAGGCAATGACAGCACAGATCATAAGTGTTATGAAAGGGCTAGGTACAGGGGCATGATGAGAGCCCTGGGGCGGGAGGATTCACACAGCCCAGACTGGGCAAGTGCTGGTGGGTGGGGAGGTTGGTTGAGAAAGAACACATTTTAAAGCGGTTATCTTTGGAGCTGAGTCTTGAAGCACAAACGGGCATTAGCTAGGTGAGTAAGGCATCCCATACAAGGTGCTTGTGGCACTTGGGGGAATTGCTGATGGTCTGAGGATTGGCAGGGAATTGGGTGCCACTGGCACGTGTGATGGGAGGTGGCAAAGGTGTGTTCTCCCTTTAGATTCTCTGCATCCGTGGCCTTGCCTGTGAGGGCTCTAGCTGGTCCTGCGTGCGATGTACTGGCGGGATGTTTAGGTGTCACCTTAGGAGGCTGTGTGAGGGGAAGAGAAGAGTGAGCCTCATTAGCTTCACTGTGGGGAGCTTTTTGTGGATTCTTTTCACTCTCCACCATTCATTTCTCCTTCTGTTTCATATTCTTTTTTTCCTTCCCAGTCTGTTGCTCAAGTGAACACATAGAAGAGGGTTACGTTGGGCCAGGCGTGGTGGCGCATGCCTGTAATCCCAGCACTTTGGGAGGCCAAGGTGGGCAGATCACATGAGGTCAGGAGTTTGAGACCAGCCTGACCAACATAGTGAAACGCATCCCTACTAAAAATGCAAAACTTAGCTAGGCATGGTGGGAGGTGCCTGTAGTCCCAGCTACTTAAGAGGCTGAGGCAGGAGAATTGCTTGAACCTGGGAGGCAGAGGTTGCAATGAGCCAAGATTACTGCTCTCTAGCCTGGGTGACACAGTGAGACTGTCTCAAAAAACAAATGAGACTTACGTTCATTGCTGAAGGGTGAGGGCAGGTGAGGGAAGGGAGCTGGCGTTGGAGAAGCTACTCCATGCAGGGTGCTCTTGGCTGAGTGCTCCACTAGTTTTCTCTCATTCATACTGTATGAGACAGGCGCTTTATCCCTGTTTTACACATGAGGTAATGGGAGCTCTGAGGGGACGCGGGGAATCTCAGCTGGTGAGGAGCAACGGCAGGCTGTCACTGTACCCTGCCAATGCTTTTGACACTTGCTCCTCTTAGGATGTGTGTGCAAGGGCGAGGACCTTGGCCTAGGATGGGGCTGACTGCAGTTAGACTAGAGCGCACTCAGATTCCAGTCTGCAACTGTGGGGACCAACCTGCTGCTTCTACCTTCTGGAGGAGGCACCTGCTGTTCTAAACAGTGAGCTTTGTTCTGGTGCCACTACTGGGGTGCATGTTTTTGTAGCCTTGCATACACATCTGCATTTTTCTGTTTAAACATGTACATGTATGTATATGAGCAGGCAGAATTGGGGTGAGAGGGCATACCCAATCACAGCCAAAAGTCCTTTGGTTAAAAAGGGCATGAACAGAGTTTTGGAGATGGTTTCCTTCAACACTGTGAATGTACTTTAGTGAACTGTATATTTAAAAATCGTTAAGATGGTAAGTTTTATTTTATGTGTATTTTACTATGGTTAAAAAAGAGAGAAAGAAAGTTGTAATTCCTGCTTGGCACAGCCTAAGGAAATCATTCTAGAGTCCTCAAAATTTTTAATGTGGGTTTGCTGATGGCAGCTGGAAGGGGATCTTTAAGCCTTCTATTTGCACTTCTGGAAGCTGTTTTCTTTGCACCAAAATCCAAGAATGAGTTTTTTGCCTTCTGTATGTGGGCTCCTCCCTTGGTGTGGTACCGCCATCATGCATAGAATTTAAAATATTCCTTATACTTACCATCCGCACAGCATTTGTCTGACTGCCACTTGTGTCTTCTGCTACCTTGGGTGATTTTGAGGACTGTCTGCTTTCCTGGGGCTTGAATTTCACAGTAGATGCAATTCACTAGGTATAAACATTACCATCTGTCATTAGTCACCACTGACAGAGGAAAAGCACTTGGGTCATTGGAAACAAATGGCTGCGGTAATGTGTTCTGAATCTTTGTCCCCGACTTAGACATTGATGACACTTAGCCATGGCTGAAAATTGAAGGAGGGGATGCCAGTTCTGTTGTCAACATTTTCTTTTTAGCCAAGACGATTCATCCCGTCACAGAGTCCCCTAACCATAGTATTGTCATCCAGCCTACATTCTCTCTTGTTTGCAAAGTCCTTCCTTGCTCTTTTGGCACTGAATGGAGCTTTGAAAAAGCCATTTTATTTTGGTGGTGGTGTCCTGAATATTTTTTTAGCGTGTTATAGTAGAACAATGTGGCTTTGCAATCAGAGGTAATCTTTTTAATCTTTGTCACTTTGGTGGGAGAAACGATATCTTGTTTTCATTTTCATTTTGTTTACTGTTGATGAATGATTATTGTTTACTAGCTATATTTACATAATTCATTTTTGTACTGGAATCTGCCTTTTAAATACTGATTTTTCAAAACCCTTAATATGTTAAAGCAAACAACCTATTTTCATGTATGTTCAAATCTTTTCCCCAGTTTGTTATTTATATTTTAATCTTTGTTATGTCTTCTTGACATAGAAAAAAAAATGCTGTCTATTATGCTTTTCCTTTATGGATTCTGCTTTTGGTTTGGGGTTTAGAAATCCTTCCCAACCACAAGATTTTATATACTGTTCATCAAAATCAGAAATTGGCAGACTAAGGCCAAAAGGGTATATCTGTCCAGTTGCCTGTTTTTGTATAGCCCATGGGTTAAGAATGCTTTTTTTATTGTCTTGTTTCATTTTATTAAAACTTTTTTTTTTTTTTTTTTTTTTTTTTTTTTTTTTGTTTTGAGACAGATTCTTGCTCCGTTGCCCAGGCTGGAGTGCAGTGACGCTACCTGGGCTCACTGCGTTGTCCACCTCTCGGGTTCAAGGGATTCTCATGCCTCAGCCTCCTGAGAAGCTGGGATTACAGGCGCCCGCCACCATGCCTGGCTAATTTTTTTTTTTGGATTTTTAGTAGAGATGGGGTGTTGGGCAGGCTGGTCTTAAACTCCTGAACTCAGGTGATCCCCCCGCCTCGGCCTCATAAAGTGCTGGGATGACAGGCATGAGCCACTGCGCCCCGCCCACCATTAGTCTTAAAAGTGATTTTTGGCTGGGCACGCTGACTCACTCCTGTCATCCCAGCACTTTGGGAGGCCGAGGTGGGTGGATCACGAGGTCAGGAGATCGAGACCATCCTGGCTAACACCGTGAAACCCCGTCTCTACTAAAAATACAAAAAAATTAGCCGGGTGTGGTGGCAGGCACCTGTAGTCCCAGCTACTCGGGAGGCTGACGCAGGAGAATGGCATGAACCCGGGAGGCGGAGCTTGCAGTGAGCCGAGATCGCGCCACTGCACTCCAGCCTGGGCAACAAAGCGAGACTCCGTCTCAGAAAAGGAAAAAAAAAGTGATTTTTTACTTTTTTAAGTGGCTGATAAAATAAAAAGAATTACATTCTGTGCCATGTGAAAATTAGTGAAATTGAAATTTCAGTCTTTGTTAGTAAAGGTTTTTTATTTTTATTTTTTTGAGACGGAGTTTCGCTCTTGTTGCCCAGGCTGGAGTGCAGTGGCGCAATCTCGGCTCACTGCAACCTCTGCCTTCCGGATTCAAGAGATTCTCCTGCCTCAGCCTCCTGAGTAGCTGGGATTACAGGCATGCGCCACCATGCCCGTTTCATTTTGTATTTTTAGTAGAGATGGGGTTTCACCATGTTGGTCAGGCTGGTCTCTAACTCCTGACCTCAGGTGGTCCGCCTGCCTCAGCTTCCCAAAGTGCTGGGATTACAGGCGTGAGCCACTGTGCCCTGCCGTAAAGTTTTATTAGAACATAACCGTGTTCATTTGTTTACCTACTGTCTATAGCTGCCTTTGCACTACAACAGCTGACTTGAGTTGTTGCAGGAAAGACACTATGACCACAAACTGTTCCTTAACAAAAAATTTTGCTGACCCCTGATATAAATCATCATGTAGTACTCATTTTTTTTAACATTTAAATGGCCTGACATTTATTTTTGTGTTGAGCATTAGAGAAACTATTTTCTGCATAGTTAACCAAAAAATCCATCAGCATTTATTGAATAATCTATTCTCTCTTCACTCTTTGAGGTTCCGTAGTTATTGTGTATTAAAACTCAGATCTGTTCCATCAGTTTAGGGATTGACATGGTGAGTCATCAAGCGATTTGGATGAGAGAGATGTTACTCAAGAGTTCCCTGGGGATGATTCCCCTTACCTCCTGCAGTAACACTGAATGTTCAAGCCAGATGTGCCCCTGCACAATGCTGTCTGACCACTGACATTCATTTCTGTAATAAGAGCAGACGCTGGTGGGGTCTTGTTTTATTTTTCCGATTCTGTTGGGGATTGCTGATGGCTAAGTGGAGCTGTGTGTTAATGGTTTCTGGTACTTTGGGTTGGATCTTCTCTGGAGCCAGCTGACTCTTCATCTCCTTTGAGAAGAGAAGTGGCTTGATTTATTTCTCTGCCACTGGTGGTTCAGGAGTTTCATTGTTTTAAGAAACACTAATGAAGAATTGCTTACCATCAGGCACTTCTCCAGATGCCACAGATGCAAAGGTGAATGTGGTAGTAGTTGGGGGTTTCTTATCCGGTAGGTACCTGTTTAATGAAATGTCTGGTGCCATGAAGGCAGATGGTGGAGGACTACCAGCCTCTGCTCTGGAGTCTCCAGGCTGAGTTGTGCCTCTGCTTCTTACTAGCTGAATGACTTCATGTCTTGTAACTTTCCTGGTCTGTAACCTATTCTCTTAATAAAACAGGGATAATAAAATTCCTCCCCTTTGCCACCAAGTTATTTTAAGGGGTGAGACGTTTAATATGTAAACTGACTTGTACAGTGCCTGGCAGAGAGTACGAACTTAAACATTTAATTTCTTTATCTTCCCTTCCCTTGATTTAGAGCTATATGTATAGACTGGTGTGAAAAGGATGGATTTTGTCTCCAGGTACTTCTTGGCCCCAAGTGTTTGCTTTCTATTTTGGAGTTTTGTTGTGTTTTTGAGTCAACTCATAGTCCAAATTCCCAGGCAATCAACTGGCCACCTTTTGCTCTCTGCCAAGGGTGGGTCCATATGTCCTAAGGCGAACACTCAGGCCAGGTGTCAGAGCCAGGTCGCAATGACAGTCTGTGGGCTGTTTGTGCAACTGGTCTCCTTAAATGGACTAGGGTCAAGATTCCCCATGTGCATTTCTGTGCTGAGGGCTGCTGGGTTGTGAGAGTGGAAAAAATGGCCTGAATCAGGTATCACTGAAGCAAATTACTGAAGGTGAGTGACCTGTGAGAGGTGGCTGTCACATGGGTAAGAATATGTTAAGGTGTACCCAGTGACCTTGGTTTGAGTCTTTGCTGAACACAGTCATTTCAGTAGGACTTCGCCTCATATCCTAAGGATAGGCTCTGTGGATGGCACCCAGGGCTGTTGAACTTGGGTTTATTCAATTTTGCTAGAATGATAGCAGTTTCTGATCCTCTGTAATTTACCTGTATTTGAAACGTGATTCCTCCTGGTGTGGCCAGACTGTTTTTCTCCACCTAGGAAACATTCATCAGAGTATCCCAGGCCATATGACCTTGGTGTTGACAACACCTCTCATCTGCCCTTGCCTCTCCTGGCACCTACCCCCTAGGTTAGGTACTTCTGGGAGAGGGGTACCTGGACAGTTAGCGGCTCCCCAACCGCTCCGTCTCGTGTCTCCTGTGTTTCCCTCTTTATTTTTTCTGCATGCTTTTTTTCTGAAGTCTTTTTGTAAAATGTGTTCATGATTGCCGCTTTCTGCTTAACAGCTTAGCTGTTACCTGTGGGGTGCACCTCAGATTGTTAAGCCTGCTATTTAAGATTCCCTCGGATTCTGGAGCTAATCCACTTTCCAGGCCTTATTTCCTGCTGCTTCCCCTGGAGCAGCTCATGTCCATTCAGGATGACTGATCCCCTGCCCATGCCTTCTTTTTTGCCTTCTGCACTTCACCCCTTGGCGATTTTGCTTATGTGGTGTTCCGTGCCAGGAACGCCTTTCTCTTCCATTGAGCAGCTCCTCAGAGTTTATAGAGGACTTTCACACACATTCCTGATAATCTCCATGCAACCTAGCCCGGGCTGGGTTTTGCTGTTTTCCAGTGAACGTCAGTAGGTTTAAGTGGTTTTCTTATGACCTCATAGCGGGTAGGAGAACTAGAATTTAAACCCAGGTCTTCTGCCGTCCTGCCCAGCCCAAGTCACACCTCCCTCTCTGAAGCCTTCCTCAGAGAACAGAATTATTCTGGCTTTCTTCTGAGCTCTAGTACACAGGTCACCTAAACCAGATTCCTCAAGTAAATTCCTTATTGGCTCCCTTTCCTCCACGTCTAGAATAACACCTAGCAGTCCGTGGGAGCTTGCTAAGTGTTTGGAAGAATACATGAGCAAATAGATTTTGCTTTCCATATCTTCTAATACGTGGTTTGGGGGAGTATAGCACCATGTTAATTAGGCTGCTTAAAACTCCTGTGTGTTAGAAAACATCTATGTTTTGGTCTATAGAATAAATAGGGAGTGATTATTTTGTCCCACTCTTTCTGCCATCTCATAGAAACATAATTATTTCATTACTTGAAGAAAGTTGCTTACAACACATTTAACTGTATATATAATTTAGGAATGTAATTTTTTTTTTTGGACACATGACTTCACTCTGTCACCCAGGGTGGAGTACGGTAATGTGATCACAGCTCCCTGCAGCCTCGACCTCCTGGGCTTAAGCGATCCTCCCACCTCATCCTCCTGAGTAGCTGGGACTGCAGGTGTGTACTACCATGTCTGGCTAAGTTTTTTTTTTTTTTTTTTTTTGGAGATGGAATCTTGCTCTGTCACCCAGGCTGTGGCATAATCTCGGCTCACTGCAACCTCTGTCTCCCTGGTTCAGGCGATTCTCATGCCTCAGCCTCCTGAGTAGCTGGGATTACAGGCATTTGCCACCACGCCCAGCTAATTTTTGTATTTTTTGTAGAGATGGGGTTTTGCCATCTTGGCCTGGCTGGTATCAAACTCCTGGCCTCAAGTGATCTGCCTGCCTCAGCCTACCAAAGTGCTGGGATTACAGGCATGAGCCACCACGCCTGAACATGCCTGGCTGAGTTTTTAATTTTTTTGTAGAGACAGGATTTTGCGTAGGTTGTTGATCTTGAACTCCTGGGCTCAAGCAGTCCTCCCACCTTGGCCTCCCAAAGTGCTAGGATTACTTGCCAGCCTAGGAATGTCATTTTTAGCTAAATTTTGCCTAGCAACAGCTATGCTTAGGAGAAGCTTTGAGGAAAGCCACCTCTCCCTTAATCTATCAGCACCCTCTTCCACAGTAACCTTAACTAAATAATAATATTCTTCCTCTGATGGTTTTCTATATTGTATGTGAAGTGGAAAGAAAAGCATCTTTAGAAATCCTTACAGCTTATTGATCTCTTGTGTATTGGCTTCAAGATAAGCCCCCAAGCCTCTCCATACAGATGGATACCCTGTAGTTGCTGCTGTACTAACATGCAGGAGCTGTCTCCTGTTTTTTTTGTTTTTTTTTTTGTTTGTTTGGAGACAAGGTCTCACCCTGTCACCCAGGCTGGAATGCAGTGGCACCATCTTGGCTCACCACAGCCTTGACCTCCTGGGCTTAGGTGATCCTCCCACCTCAGCCTCCTGAGTAGCTGGGACGGTAGCCATGCACCACCACACTCTGTTAATCTTTTGTATTTTTTCGTAGAGACGGGGTTTTGTTGTATTGCCCAGGCTGGTCTCGAACTCCTGGACTCAAGTGATCTGCCCGCCGTGGCCTCCCAAAGTGCTGGGATTATGGGCCTAAGCCACCCTGCCTGGCCTCTTGTCTCTTTTCTGACTTCATTTTACACCTCATAGTTGACAGCTAAGTAAGGCTGTAAGAGTTTTTTTTCCCTCATTCATTCCTTCACTTTCTTCCTTCATCTGTGTCTGTCCCTCTCCTAGTAGTGCATGGCCCTTGTTTGCAGAACTCATTTCTGTCTCTGAACTCAGAATGCCCATGTAAGAGGGCAAGACCATGACCAGTATTAAATTTAAGGCCCTTTTCTTTTATGTCTCTCCTTGACATTTTTTTTTTTAAACTTTTGAGATGGGGTTCCACCATGTTGCCCAGGCTCATCTCGAACTTGCTGGCTCAAGCAATCCACCCGCCTTGGCCTCCCATAGTGCTAGGATTACAGGTGTGAGATACCACACCTTGCCCCTTTTGCCTGTTTTTTTTTGTTTTTTTTTTTTTGTTTTTTGTTTTTTTAACTTTCCTTACCTGTCCTTGTCTGGTTACTTAGGTGTGAAACTCCTTTGAGCCATTTTGGTTTAGAATACCCTTTTTCTCTTATTCTTTAATGTTTTGACTATGATCAGACTCTTGGTTCAGGGCCTTTTTCTTTTCCAGTGAGTACACTAACCATGGGAATAGAAATCACCCACATTCGGTCTGAGTCATGTCAGTGGGAATGTGGGAATTCCATCTGGGGCGACCAGGTAGCCAGTCAGGTGGAGCTCCAGCCTGGAAGGCCATCTGTACTTTTGGGTTGTAGGCGGGCACACTTTAGGATTCTAAAAGATGCTGTGGGGAAACTGTGTCTCAGGCCTTGAAAAGTTCCACAGAAAAACATCTCTTCCAGCTGCTTTGTGGTGAGATGCAGATCTGAATCAATACAACATTGTTGAGTGCCACAAAACTAGTACCGTGCAGGGAGAACCTGTTCTGTATGGGGAGAAAAAAATGAAGTGAAAACACTGTGGAAGGAAGTCTGACCTATTTGAATGTAGTTACACGTTTCTTTCTCATTTAGCACATCCTCTTGTGTTCATTTTAGGTTTGGGTTGAGGGTTTAAGGACAGCACCCAGCCTTATATGTAGGGTGTGGGTGTCACAAATCATTAAATGTGGAAGTACTGTACTAGAGGGCAGTTTGAATTTGGGTTGCTCCAGGAGGTCAAAATGTGTTTCTGTTTCCTCTTTTTAGTTTAGAGAGACAGTTTAGAATCTGAAGTGATTTTTTTTCCCTCCCTGGGTATTTTTGAGGTTCTAATAATTATAGGTTCTCTCCCAAGAAGCTTAGATGTAACATCTAAGCTCCCAAGAAGATTGACATTTGCATGTGCACATGCAAATGTTGGTGCATAATTTTTGGCCCCCAGGGTGCCTGTGGGTTTCAGAGAGACAGTCCCTACTGTAGAGGAATGGTGAATTTTCGGTAATTTTTGAGTCAAGGATGGTTTGTTTTTTGTTTTGTTTTTTTTTTTAAAGACGGAGTCTCCCTCTGTTGCCCAGGGTAGAGTGCAGTGGCGCGATCTTGGCTCGCTGCAACCTCTGCCTCCCGCATTCAAGCAATTCTTCTGTCTCAGCCTCCTGAGTAGCTGGGACCACAGACACGTGCCACCATGCCTGGTTAATTTGTTTTTTTTTTTTTTGTATGTTTAGTAGAAACAGGGTTTCACCATATTAATCAGGCTGGTCTCAAACTCCTGAACTCGGGGGATCCACCCAAGGCAAAGACACTTTTAGTCTTGCTAGAAGTACAAGGCTTTTGCAGCACATCTGAGAAGTGTGGGCTGTAAGAGTGGGTTAACAGTGACCACTTGGCACCTGCTCTTGGGAGTTGAGTCCTGCCCTGTTCCTCACTTGAGTGTTTTTTTTTTTTTTTTTTTTGTCCTTGAGAAGATTTGGGCTGGGGTGATGATTAATCAACAAGCACATACTCAGCTCTGTATGATATATTGTTTCCTCCTGGCCTTTGTTCTGAAAACCCTAAATGCCCTTTTCTTGGACTTTCCTTAGGCACCTGACTTGTTAGGTCACATGCTGAGTGCACTCCACGTGTGTAGTACCATGTCAGATGGTAGCACAGAAACATGTCGATGAGAACCAGACTTTGTAAGATAAACAGATGGTACAGTTAAGAGGAATTGGGCGAAGGGTAGGAAAGGGACTGTTGTTTATGAAGGGGTCATTCTAGGCATCTTCTTCCTACCTAAGAGGAATGCCTGGATTGTGGTGTAGCACAGCTCTACCTGGGCTCCTCACACACCGCTCGAGGGACCGCATGCCTGTTACGTATAAGACTTTTCCTTATGTGTAATAGAGACAACCTGGTTGATCTCTGGGGGTGGTTCTACACCCGAGACCCTTGTGTGGTTTTGGTGCAGAAGTTTCAGTGGAGGAATACCTTCCTTAGCTTTATAAATTTTCAGTTGGCGAGGTCCTGAGAATGAGGGTCAAAGTGGGCAGAAAAGGGAGCAGGGTATTGCAGGATTTTTTTTTTTCTTTCTTGAGGCAGGGTCTTGCTCTGTGACTCAGGCTGGAGTGCAGTGGCATGATCTCGGCTTACCACAGCCTCAACCTCCTGGGCTTTTAGGTGATCCTCCCACCTCACACTCCCCAGTAGATGGGACCACAGGCATGCGCCACCATGCCCAGCTGATTTGTGTATTTTTTGTAGCAATAGAGTTTCACTGTATTGCCTAGGCTGGTATCAAACTCCTGGGCTCAAGCAATCCTCCTGCCTTGGCTTCCCAAAATGTTGGGATTCCATGAGTGTGCCGCTGCACCTGGCCCCGAGAGCAGGATTTTAGGTCGAGTTGTGTTGTGTCTGTGCCCTCTGGGAAGGTGAATTCTGTCTTTGTAGGAAGCTGTCTGCTTGGACTGTTGAGTCCTCCAGGTGGCATGCATATCCTTGACCACCAGCAGAGGCAGAATTTTTGTGTTGGGGATCTTAGTTATTGTTAGGAACAGGCTCTCGGAAATGCCTCTCATCCTTGATTGTTGGGGATTTCTCAGCCTGGAATGTCCTGGCCAAGGTCTCCCCCAGCCTTGTTTTTCCTTTTGGCAAGTCTGCTTACTCTTCTCAAGTTGCCCCCATCAATTCATGGAGCTCTGTTCATAACCAATATTGCATTGCATCAGAGTTAGAGGTCTCGTGTCCATATCCCCAACTAAAGTTATCTAGATGCTATATCCTGTTTTGTTTGGTAGCACTGCATTGGGACTTTGGCTTTGTGTATTTGGTGTTTAGTATGTGCTTGAAATACTGGATCTTCCTTAGAAGGAATGAACAGGAATCATATATAATAAACGCAGCTGAGAGTTGGGGAAAATCTTGGCTCCTAAGAATCATAAGAATGTCTGGAGAAGTGAATGTTAGTCTGGAGATTCTTAGAAAAATCTATTAACAGACACTGGCAACTTTGCCAAGGAATGTGGACTTGGGCTCTTTAATTTTGACTTTATGATCTTGTTAAGAGGTATTCTTTTGCATCAGGCCAATGGGTGGAATTTGCTTGAAGGGCAGGTTTTCTAATAGAAAACCTATGAAAAACATTTTCAGTTTCTGAAGAACTTTAGCAACAAAACTTTGAAACAGGTGATCTCTTAAACCATGTCTAAAGAAAAAGTCTTGCTTTATAAGAAATGGTCCTGAATCCAAAGTAGAAACACGTAAAACTGTTCAGGGGGATACTAACTTAGAAACCATAGGCAGTGGGCCTTGGGCACTTGGAGATACTTGTACAAGCAACCTTGGAGTTTTTGGAGAATATTTGAAATGGGAATTCCTGGGCTGTGTGGCAAGGAAAACTGAACTTCCTACTAATAAGCAAGTAGCAGCGCAGAATTTGAGACATACTGTTAATAGTTAAGATACATTTGAATAACTCTCCAAAAAAAAAAAAAAAAAACAAACAAAAGAGAAATCTCTATGTCTTAGTATTCCCTACTTTTATATCATTGTGTCCTATCTAGATTGTTAAAAATTATGCAGACATTTTAATGATTATATGTACTAGTCAGCTTTGCTGTGGTAGTAACTCCAAAAATGCAAAGGTGTGCAACAAACATGAATTTCTAGGTCATGTTGTGTGTCAGTGGCTGTGAATCAGCTTCTCTGGCCCTCTCCTGCAAGTCTTCCCCTTCCAAAGGAGCAGTCCCTGTTTGGGGGACACTGCTTTCAAAGTCGAGGAGCAAGGGAGCTGGTGGAAGCATGCCTTGACTCTTAAAGGATCTGCTCTGATCCGATGTACATTCATGTACCGGTGGCCAGAGCAAGTCACGCGTCCAAGGCCGAAGTCAGTGTGGTGGGGAGTTGTCTTCCTGTGGGAAGTCACTTGGCAATAAGAAGAATATATGATCCTTTTAAAGGAAGGGAAGATCATAATTGTGAACACGAATGCAATCTAGCACTTCTTTCCCAGAACACTTGGTAAATATAGCAGTTCAAGTTTACCATTTAAAAATGCTTTAAACACATTTTCTCCCTATTATGTGTATTAAAAATTTTAGATAATTTGAGAGGAGCCTGACCTATTGCCATGAAGTGATGTGGCAGATCACTGTATGAGTTCAAGTATTCTTCGCTATATTATTGCAGTACCTAGACTTTCCAGAATGGTTTTGAATTATGGCAAATACTTTATATCTGAATGTAGTGGACCTGCCTTTGTGATTTAAAAGGTTTATTCATTTTAAAATATGTCCACTACATTTTGACGGTTTTATTGTTATTGGAGATAATTTACAGAGCATGAAATTCACCATTTTAAAGTATATAATTGTGAGTATATATTCACAAGGTTGTGCAGCCATCATCGCTATCTAATTTTAGAGTATTTTGTCACCCCAAAAAGAAATTTGGTCTTTATTAAGCTGACTCTCCCTGTTCCCCCTACCTGTAGCCCCTGAGCCCCTGGCAACCAAGTCTGCTGTCTGTCTCTCAGGATTTTGCCTGTTTTGACATTTCATATAAATGGAATTATGTAGCATATGGCTTTTCTCATCTGGCTTCGTTCACTTAGTAATGTCTTCAAGATTAATTGCTGATGTTTTCTGATAGATATTTTTAAACATATTTAGGAACTTTTTTTTTTTTTGAGCTGAAGCCTTGCTCTGTTGCCAGGCTGGAGTGCAGTGGCTCAATTGCACTGCTCACTGCGACCTCCGCTTCCTGGGTTCAAGCGATTCTCCTGCCTCAGCCTCCCAAGTAGCTGAGACTACAGGTGCACGCCACTATGCCCAGCTAATTTTTGTGTTTTTAGTGGAGATGGGGTTTCAGCATGTTGGCCAGGATGGTTTCAATCTTTGACCTCGTGATGCACCCGCCTTGGCCTCTCAAAGTACTGGGATTACAGGCGTGAGCCACTGCACCCGGCCGGGAACTTTGTTTTTACTTCTTAATTTTACTTAGAGATTTAAATGGAATGGCTGATACGAGTGATACCAGTAAGTATTTTTGGTAGTTTTGCACATAAGTATCTTCAACAATGGTTATATATAGAATCAGTTAATATAATAAATTGTATTGATAAATTTCCTAATGTTAAATCATTCTTGCTTTCCTGGAATACATTTGACTTGATCCTGGTATATGTTTTTTTTCCCAAAGATTCTTTTAGTTTACTGTTAGCTGTTACTTTATTAATGATGTTTATACTTGTACTCAGTTTTCTTTTTTGTCCTCATATTTTGATACCAGATATAGATAGTCATCATGAAATGATTTGAAAGGTTTCTCCATTTTAAAATTGTGTCTTAGAATATTTGAATAAAGTAGGACTCATTCTTTGAAGGTTCATGAATGCTCACTGTAAAACACTTGGGACCCAGCTTACCTCTTAGTGGATGCTCTGTGACAACAGTTTTGTGGTTATTTATCTGTTTAGGTTTTTTACCTCTATTTAATTTCACTTTGATCGCATAATTTTTCCTAGAAAGCCAGCTAGCTCATATAGATGTCCAAATTTGTTTGCATAGTTATTCATAGCACAACATTTTAATTTACAATCATACATAGACGCAACTTCTAAATAGTTGTTGTCTGTTCCCTTTTTCCATTTTCCTCTTTTTTTATTTTTTATTGAGACAGCATCTCACTCTGTTGCCCAGGCTGGAGTGGAATAGTGCAATCTCTGCTCACTGCATCCTCCGCCTCCTGGGTTCAAGCAAGTCTCATGCCTCAGCCTCCTGAGTAGCTGTGACTACAGGCTTGAGCCACCACACCTGGCTAACTTTTTGTATTTTTACTAGAGACAGGGTTTCACCATGCTGCCCGGGCTGGTCTTGAGCTCCTGGGCTCAAGCAGTCCACCTGCCTTGGTCTCCCGAAGTGCTGGGATTATAGGTGTGAGGCCACTACACCTGGGCCATTTTCCTCTTTCTATACTGGTCAGATTTCCTAAGTTTTAGTTTATCTGATTCATCTTTTAGAAGAATTAAATTTTGCTTTTGTTTATAACTTTTGTTCTTTTCTGTTTTAATTTATGCTTTCATTTTTAAATTCTCTTTCCACTTTCTTTAGGCTTTTTTTTTTTTTCTTTTAGTGGGACCACAGAGTAAGTCTGGCCTAAAGGGTTCTGTTTTATGGACTTCATCTTTGTCAAATGCATGTTTATCTGTTATTGAGGACTCTTGCTTTTTTGTGTTTCGGTTTTCTTGGGTCTGAGTGATGAGCTAATGCTATTTTGTCTTGTTTTATGGTTTACTTGCCTCTGATGAGGTTATAATTCAGGCCTGCTATTTGCCCCCATCAGAACAAGTGAATTATTGGATCCCCTGTGTTTCTACTTGATGTTGTTAGCATTGTCTTAGATCCATAGATTCCTCATTATCTGTCAGATGGGAAAGAAGCCTGGCTTTCTCTGTGTTTTAGCTGCTCCCCACATCTCAGTAGAGCCCAGTGCCCCCAGCATTTGCAGTCTGGCCTGCTTTGGGCTTGTTGGACACACCCCAGGGCAGCCAACCCAGATGCCTTCATGTTCCTGTGAGCTGCTGCTTCCATCTCTACCCATCATGGGGGGGAGAAGGCCATGTGGGCAGGGTGCCCTCTGCTGGTGGCCCACACTTGGTGTATTTGTCTGTGCTTGGCATCCCCTTGGTCACAGTCACAGCAGCCAACACCTTGGTGGTCCTGGTTTGCCCCACTGCCGAACCTTCCATGTCCTCTACTCTCCACTGACAATCACACTTTCAAATTAGGGTGCGTGTAAAGGGGGTTCAAGAACATTTTCTACTTATTAGGTAACCTCAATAACCTGAAGTAACTTCAGTGACATAGATTAGATTCCTCTTAGTTCTTTTTTCAGTTGTGGCCCAGGTGGAGCCAGTAGACAGACAACCTTTGAAACCTTTGGCATTTGGATGACACCCTTTCCTTGTTTCCAGTATTGACGTGTCTCCAGTCACTGTTTTTCTTGTTCTTTTTACCTCCACTGTTTATTTTTTTTTTTCTTTCATTCTCTAGGTTAAATTAGTATCTGGAGGGTGGAAAAAGGGAGAAAGCAGAGGCTTGTGTTCAACTCACTGAGTTTATCTAGAGGTCTGGCTTTGTAATTTTTTAAACGAGTGTGTTACATTACACATACAAACATGATCGCTTCCTGGTTATTGAGCCTTTGGGATTTTTCTAGGTTTCACTCTGTGTTCTTTGTATCATGAACATCTTTGAATAGAACATTTTTGAGATTGTCCCTTTGAGTTTATTCTCGAAAGTGGGCTTAGCTTTAATTTTACAACAAAATCAACAATCAAGAATATTCAGTTTGTATAGAATATATTCATTCTTTTTTTTTTTTTTTTTTTTTTTTTTT